>NC_029780.3:27391099-27432345 GCF_000817695.3 Arachis duranensis
TGAGGCTTCTCTTGGAGTTGAACGCCAATTTGTAACGTGTTTTGGGCGTTCAACTCTGGTTTGTGACGTGTTTCTGGCGTTTGATTCCAGAATGCAGCATAAAACTGGCGTTGAGCGCCAGTTTACGTTGTCTAATTACGAATAAAGTATGAACTATTATATATTGCTGGAAAGCTCTAGATGTCTACTTTCCAACGCCATTAAGAGCGCGCCATTTGGAGTTTTGTAGCTCCAGAAAATCCATTTTGAGTGCAGGGAGGTCAGATTCCAACAGCATCAGCAGTCCTTTGTCAGCTTCCTATCAGAGTTTTGCTCAGGTCCCTCAATTTCAGCCAGAAAATACCTGAAATCACAGAAAAACACACAAACTCATAGTAAAGTCCAAAAATGTGAATTTAGCATAAAAACCAATGAAAACATCCCTAAAAGTAACTAGATCATACTAAAAACTACCTAAAAATAATGCCAAAAAGCGTATAAATTATTCGCTCATCAGTTATCAGCCCACCAACCTTGTTATTTTATTTTCATTTCATTTGGGCTGCTGAATTGAATTTTGGCCTGCAATATTTAATAAATAATTAGCAATATACAATTATTAATAATTTACACTAATTATTTATTTTGCCCAAAAATAATATTTATTATCATTAATTAATTTAGTTAATTTATTAACTCAACAAAAGATTAGTTTGTAAACTCACACGGTCCTTGTATGAGTTGCGACAAGTATCAATGTAGTGGTTCACTAAGTTTTGCAACACACTAACCACCCATGGCTTTACACAATGTAGAGCTCTACAAAGTCTACTAACTAATTTGATAAGAAAATCTCAATTTTACTCTCAATCTCTCCATCCCCCAGTTTAAAAAATTTGGCAATTCGGTATTGAGATCTTTGGTTATTTTGATGTTCTAGGATCAAACTAACTTGAGAAAATTATTGGATTTTGGTTAATTGATGCATAGGAAAGGTAAGAACCCTCAAAACCCTTGCGAATACTTTGATTATATGAGGTTGGGTATTGAGCTCGTATATATGGATGTAATGATATGAATTAGGTAGTATATGTGTGAATTGGAACATGATTGAGGAGGTTGGAAGCTCGGATTGACCTTTGGGTGCTGAAATCTTGGTGGTGGAGGCTTGAGATCTTGCTAATTAAAGTGTCTTTGGCATAAGGAAGAATTGGCCAAGTATGGTTTTGGTTTCTCGTAGGTAATATATAATGTTTCGTGAAAACTTAGACTAGATGACCATAGGAGAGGTTGGAATGTATAATTATGTTAATGTGTAGTAATTTTGATGAAAAATATTGAGTTAGCTTGAGAATGAAATGATGATTGATGCTTGTGGTGAGGATGATGAATATGAACTATGATTGTTGATATATTAATGAATTATGTTGCTTGATTTTGGATTGTTTGGAGGAGAGTATGAATTTTGAGTATTGACATGTTGTGGAATAAATGAAAAGTGTTTAGGTAGGTTTTGGATATAGTTGGCTTGAGTTTGAACTTGGAACTTTGGTTTTGAAATGGAAATTTGTAAAAGTAAAGGTTTGTGATTTTGGTGAAAAATTGATTTTTGATCGAACTTCGGCGGGTCACAACTCGGCGTCCGGACTCCCAAACTTTTTTAAACTTAATTTAAATAAAAATTGGGTCCGTGAAGTATACGCCATTCGAAGAACAAATTGAAATATTTTTAACGAATGAGTTATGCGCGTCGGAAGTTTGGTTTGTAAAAGTGAATTCTGCAGGACTTAGCAGCTTTTTAACATATATCGGGCACATGCGTATGCAAACACATGCGACGCAGACATTCGGTACTGTCCAGACGTCTCGCGTATGCAGGTATGTGCATGCGTACACGAGAGTTGAATTTCGCAAGCTTGCGTACACGAGCAAATGCCACGTGATGTGGGACATCTCTTCTGTCCAAGGGGGCTCGCGTTCGCGGACAATGGTTGCATATGCAAGTGGGATAAATGATACTCCCGTGTATGCGAGACATGGCATGCGTACGTAGCCATTCGCCTCTGTCCAGTGTACACGCATACGCGGATAGGGTTAGCGTACGCAAGACCCCTATTTTTGGAAAAGTTAGATTTTTTATCTTCAACCTATTTTCTAATCTCTAAACCTCTATTTCTACTCTCTAAGACCCTAAAACTCAGTTTTAATCATAGTGAGGGGGGTTGAACCTTGAGTCGGTGGTAACTTGAAAGTGAAGAAAGATTGTGAAGTGGTGATTTAAGATTTAGAAGTGCTAAAACATTGAATGTGTGATGAATAATGGCTAGGATGATATTGAATGATTGGATCTGAATGATAATTTGACTTGTGAACTTCTTTTTATCTGATATACAAATTTTTTTGGATGGATGCAGTGGCTAGCCACCACTTGCTCCAGGTTGAGACTCGATACTTTGTTGACCCTACATCACAAGATGTGGTCGCGTACTTTGACTCCCCGAAAATTCTCCCAATGAGTTGAATTTGATGATTAATTGTAAAAGTTATGCATAGACTCTTGGGGATGCATGTACGGAAGGACTATCCAGGGTTAGCTACCGGACATGTCGTATTTGCCTTTATAACCGACAAATAAGAATCATTAGTCATAAGGCAGGCATACATCATATGCATTTGTCTGTTTTGTTTGTGCTTGCATTAACTTGGAGCTGCCTACTTAATAATTTATGCATAATCGCTATATGTTCTATTTGCTGTATTTGTTATCTATCTATGTTTTCTTTGCCTGTATTGTATGTATGTACAACTGAGTTATGCCTTTTCTAGCGTTGGAGTGATGAAGGTAATTCCACCGGAGTTTTGGAGGGTTGAAGAAAAGTGAAAATTGAGGGGTTAAGTTAGAAATTGGGTTAGAACCTAAGTGCCCTAGATAATTTACCTTGTCATGGTTTTAAATTATAACTCTAAGTTTTAAATTTGAGTGTTGGAGTTCTAAGATCGCCTTTGGTTTTCTCGGGACCTTATGTATTATGTATGTAGGCACCATTACCATGATGAGAACTTCCGATTCTCATTCCATACATATGTTGTTATTTTCAGATGCAGGTCGAGAGGTAGCTCGTTAAGTGTCTGGATTTACTTTGCAAGCGAAGTGGTGATGATTGGATTTTGATATTTTGCTATGTGTATATATGTCTAGATAATTGATGCGTGAGCATCTTTTCTATTATTTTCTAGTGAGTTTGCATCTAATTTGTTGAGTTTAATCAAGAATTAATTATATTTTAGCCAATATGGATGCTACTTTGAGTCTTTTGCAATTTTGTTTATTTTAGGTAGCATTCGGTGGAATTTGACGGAGTTTCTGCAGCACAAGAATCAAAGGAGATGGCTGCGAGGAGCAACGCGCACGCGTGCCTGATGCGTGCGCGTGATTTGGAGGTATTCATGGCGACGCGTGCGCGTGACTGACGTGTAGGCATGAATTGAAGATTTGCTCAGCGACGCATCCGCGTGACTTGCGAAGAAGACCAGCAACGTGTACGCGTGACTGACGCGTATGCGTGACATGCGCCACGTGAAGAAAAATGCAGAAAAACACTAGGGGCAATTGCCGGACTATTTTGACCTAGTTTCCAGCCCAGAAAACACATATTAGAAGCTGCAGAATGGACAAATCAAGTGGTCCCCACCCATCAGCTGAAGACTTGTTAATTAATTCAAATTTAAATTCAAATCTTATTTTTAGGAAAATATACTATTTTTAATTTTAGATAATTAGATTTTAAATTTATTAGGATTAGTTATAAATAGGAATTAAGATGCCATCAGATGGGAACACGGTACATTTTACCAGAATCCTAGTTTTCTTCTCTGAACCATGAGCAACTAATCCTTCATTGTTAAGGTTAGGAGCTCTGTCTATTTATATGGATTGATTCATTTGATCTTTCTAATTTAATCCATGTTTTGATTTATATTTTAATAATTTATTTTTGTTCTTTATTTTATGAATTTAGGTGGAACGGAAGTATGACTCATGTTCTAATTGAGTTCTTGTAAAATTTGGAAAAGCTCTTTACTTGAATAACAGCTTGAAAACATATTATCCTAAATTTCTAATTGTTTGTATTTAACGGGATACGTGACATATAATCCCCTTCTTTTTGGATAACTAGAATTTTTGTGGCATATAAACTGGAACTTGATCATCACCCTCTAATTGGAATTAATTGACCAAGGAATTGGTAGTTAATGAATTTTAGAGAAGACTAAAAAGGTCTAAGGAATTAGTATCTAGTCACATATAGTTTGCCATGAATTAAATCTTGCTTGATTAAATTAGTTAGTAAGAAAAGTTAATCCGGAAAAATAGATAACTCTGAAACCTTAACTGTTTTCTCAATATTTTATTCCCAACTTATTTATCTGCCTGTCTTTAATATTCTGAATTTACTGTTAATGCTTTTGAACTTCCAAACACTATTTTCTGTTTTCCTGACTAATCCTATCAAACACTATTGTTGCTTGATCCATCAATCCTCGTGGGATCGACCCTTACTCACGTAAGGTATTACTTGGTACGACCTGGTGTACTTGCCGATTAGTTTGTGGGTTGTAAAATTACCGCACCAAGTTTTTGGCGCCGTTGCTAGGGATTGACTGTGATTAACAACTATTAGTTGTTTGATTGCTTAGATTAGACATTTTATTTTTAATTTTATTAAAATCTATTTTTAAAATTTTTTTGAAAAAAATATATTTATTTTGATTTATTTTATTTCCTCTTAATTTTTGAAATTAAGTTTGGTGTCCCCGTAGTAATTTTTCTCTATTAAAAAATTCAAAAAAAAGTTATGTTCTGTCCTCTTTGCTTTCCTGTTTACCACATAATGCGTTTAATCCTGTTTGGTGTGTTGTGCTAAGGAAAAATAATGGAGAGAGATCACATGGATTACTACTCACACCCAAGTAGTTATTCATATTATGGTGGATGGATGAACTATCCAAATTTTGGTTGGAAAAGTCAAGACCAAAGAAACTTCAATGCTCCATGTTCCAACTATCAAGAGCCACCACCTTCATATTCATACCACGAACCACCATCTCCATATTCGTACCAAGAGCCACCTCTTCCCTATTCATACCAAGAACCATCCTCTTTTTACACTTATCAAGAACCATCATCTCCTTATGCATATCAAGAGCCACCATCTCCTTATTCATCTAAAATACCAACAGATCTTGAGCTCCTCATGAAAGAATTTCGACATGATATAAAGACGAGTGTCAAAAATGTAGAGAATTATGTGCAGACAATGATCAAGAACCAGGAAGGGGAACAAGAAAATTCCTTCCCAAGAGATACAATGCAAGATCCTATGGAAGAAAGTGAGGAAACCAATCAAAAAAGTTTATACTCCAGTGAATTAGAGAACTTTCCACCCTCACATATGGAAGAAGAGAAAGATGCACAACCTCCCATGCCCTTGGTAAGCAATGAAGAAGAGATTGAATTAGAAGAAAGCTACCAAGAGGAAGAGGTTGAAATTGAGGAAGTGGGTAAAAGAATTCAAAGAAGAGCACAAGAGAGTGGAGCTTGCAAGACCTCTTCCAAAGCCATCACCATCCAATACAACATTTAAGTGGGTAAAATTCCTATCCTTAACCTTTGCTTTCCCACTTGAATATGGGCTACTAGAGACGGATAGTCAACTTAGAGCTCTTTGTGGCATTAAGAGTAAGAGGAAGATGATTAGTGACAAGAGATATTAAGCAAGGTTCAATATGGTTGCATGCTCTAAATTGAAGTGTAAGGATTGGTGTAGAGCTCACTTGAATGGGTTTAGAAGGTTGTTTGGATATCTCTATGAGAATTCAGATTGCTTGCCACCCGGTAGGAACAATGGTGATCCACAAGAAAACAGATGTAAAAGTAAGGTTTGGGACCTTGGGATTCATTCCCACAATCAACACTCTTTGGGCCTTGTCACTTGCTTCAACTTGCTCAAAGGCGTTAGACGCCTAGTTTGGGATACCGGTAGCCATTGAAATTACAAACATTGGTAGAAATTTCTGGATCAGTACAAGCACAAGCCACCATGACAAGGAGCTCACCACATGTCCAACTTAAGGACTTTAACTAAAAGTGCTTGGTGGGAGACAACCCACCGTAGTATGATCGTTCCTTTCCATTCTTAGTTATTTTCTATAGTAGTAGTTTTCATACTTATTTGATTTTTATTGAGTTCTTACTAATTTTCTGATCATGCAGCTATTTTAGAACAGGAACCGAAAAAAAGAAGAAGAGGAGCACATGACGCGAACGCGTCATATGCATGTGCGTGAAAAATAAAAATGAACCGAGAGTGTCACGGGAGCGGCGCCAGAATGATGCCTTTTGCACAAACAAGCCCACGCGTACGCGTACCCCACACGTGCGCGTCATTTGTGATTTTGGCACTCCACGCGTACGCGTCACTGACACATACGCGTGACCTTGAATTTTGACGTAAATATGTGTTGGGCAGAGAGTTGTGCTGGTTTGGGGCTGGAAGTGTGCTAGACGCACAAAATTGACCACGCGTATGCGTCCCTGACGCGTGCGCGTCATCTACGCAAATGGCCATCCACGCGTGCGCGTGCATGACGAGCACGCGTCGTATGCCAATATTGGTTCCCTAGCCATGCGAACAAAGAGTTGTGCGTGCGCGCGGCTGCCTTTGTGCGAATTGCACAAAACCCAGGGCACGCGGACGCGTGCCTGATGCTTACGCGTCATTAAGGAAATTTTGCGCCCCACGCGTACGCGTGCTGCACGCGTACGCGTTGCCTGCTCCGCACAATTACACTAGTTCACCGCCAAATTTTAATTTTCTTTCTCTCTCTCCCATTCCTAATTCTCTCTTGTTCCTTTATCCTTTTATTCTTCTTTCATCTTATTATTTGTTTTTGTTTTCAATTCTTCTTTGCTTGAGGACAAGCAAACCTTTAAGTTTGGTGTTGACGCTTCGCTTAAGGGTTTTCTGTTTAATCCTATGGCACTAAAAAGGAGGCGAATCATCTTCACTGAAGAGCACAACCTGAAGAATAAAGAAACCGCTAGGATAACTAAGGTGGTTAATCTCCTTTCATTTTTTATTCCTCCCTTCTTTTTCTATGTTGTGTTTCGGTTTTCTGCTATTTTGCTTTGTTTGTTGCATGATCCTTTATTAGTTAGAATCCTAGGACTAGTTTAGTTCTCCCTATTGCTTTAATTCTGAAAAGATGTCTCATGTATTACTCACTGAGCTTGAATCCAAATAAAAAAATACAGGAGTGATATATTGCATGAGAAAGTGGGTCTATATTGAAGAATAGTCTTATTTACTTAAATATGGTGGTATTTTCTATGATTCTGAATGCATGACATGAACAGTGCATATTTTTGATAGTGAAGTTTATGAATGTTAAAATTGTTGGCTCTTGAAAGAATGATGAAAAAAGAGAAATGTTATTGATAATATGAAAAATCATAAAATTGATTCTTGAAGCAAGAAAAAGTAGTGAAAAACACAAAGTTTGCGAAAAAATTAAAATTAAAAAAAAAAGAAAAAAAAAAGAAGAAAAAGCAAGAAGAAAAAGCTAATAACCCTTTAAACTAAAAGACAATGGTAAAAAGGATCTAAGGCTTTGAGCATTAATGGATAGGAGGGCCCAAAGGAATAAAATCCTGACCTAAGCAGCTAAATCAAGTTGTCCCTAACCATGTGCTTGTGGCATGAAGGTGTCAAGTGAAAAGCTTGAGACTTAGCGGTTAAAGTCGTGATCCAAAGCAAAAAGAGTGTGCTTAAGAACTCTGGGCACCTCTAACTGGGGACTCTAGCAAAGCTGAGTCACAATCTGAAAAGGTTCACCCAGTTATGTGTTTGTGGCATTTATGTATCTGGTGGTAATACTGGAAAACAAAATGCTTAGGGTCACGGCCAAGACTCATAAAGTAGCTGTGTTCAAGAATCAACATACTGAACTAGGAGAATCAATAACACTATCTGAATTTTAAGTTCCTATAGATTCCAATCATTCTGAACTTCAAAGGATAAAGTGAAATGCCAAAACTATTCAGGATTGCAGTTGTAAACCCCACTATAAGAAGAGACATGAGCTTAATCGAACTCTCATTCTCATGCAAATTCACATCCTAAGCTTATATTAGTTTTGGTTGCTTGAGGACAAGCAACAGTTCAAGTTTGGTGTTGTGATGCGTTAGCATCTTTTCTATCTTTTCCTAGTAAATTTGCATCTAATTTGTTGAGTTTAATCAAGAATTAATTATCTTTTAGCCAATATGGATGCTACTTTGAGTCTTTTACAATTTTGTTTATTTTAGGTAGCATTCGGCGGAATTTGACAGAGTTTCTGCAGCACAAGAATCAAAGGAGATGGCAGCGAGGAGCGACGCGCACGCGTACCTGATGGGTGCGCGTGATTTGGAGGTATCCATGGCGACGCGTGTGCGTGACTGACGCGTACGCAAGAATTGAAGATTTGCTCAGCGACGCGTCCGCGTGACTTGCGAAGAAGACCAGCGACGCGTACGCGTGACTGATGCGTACGCGTGACATGCGCCACGTGCAGAAAAACGCAGAAAAATGCTGGGGACAATTTCTGGGCTGTTTTGACCCAGTTTCCAGCCCAGAAAACACAGATTAGAAGCTGCAGAATGGACAAATCAAGTGGTCCCCACCCATCAGCTGAAGACTTGTTAATTAATTCGAATTTAAATTCAAATCTTATTTTTAGGAAAAGATATTATTTTTAATTTTAGATAATTAGATTTTAAATTTATTAGGATTAGTTATAAATAAGAATTTAGATGCCATCAGATGGAAACACGGTACATTTTACCAGAATCCTAGTTTTCTTCTCTGAACCATCAGCAACTAATCCTTCATTGTTAAGGTTAGGAGCTTTGTCTATTCGTATGGATTGATTCGTTTGATCTTTCTAATTTAATCCATGTTTTGATTTATATTTCAATAATTTGTTTTTGTTCTTTATTTTATGAATTTGGGTGGAACGGAAGTATGACCCATGTTCTAATTGAGTTCTTGTAAAACTTAGAAAAGCTCTTTACTTGAACAACAACTTGAAAACATATTATCCTAAATTTCTAATTGTTTGTATTTAACGGGATACGTGACATATAATCTCCTTATTTTTGGATAATTAGGATTTTTGTGGCATATAAACTGGAACTTGATCATCACCCTCTAATTGAAATTAATTGACCAAGGAATTGGAAGTTAATGAATTTTAAAGGAGACTAGGAAGGTCTAAGGAATTAGGGTCTAGTCACATATAGTTTGCCATGAATTAAATCTTGCATGATTAAATTAGTTAGTAAGAAAAGTTAATCTGGAAAAATAGATAACTCTGAAACCTTAACTGTTTTCTCAATATTTTATTCTCAACTTATTTATCTACCTGTCTTTAATATTTTGAATTTACTATTATTGCTTTTGAACTTCCAAACATTATTTTCTGTTTGCCTGACTAATCCTATCAAACACTATTGTTTCTTGATCCATCAATCATCGTGGGATCGACCCTTACTCACGTAAGGTATTACTTTGTACGACCCGGTGCATTTGCCGGTTAGTTTGTGGGTTGTAAAATTACCGCACCAATTGAATGCATTATGATATATGCAAGAGCAAGGAAGTAAATATGAAGTTAGATGCGGCGGTAGTCCGCACGCATATGCAGGTTAGTTATGTAGTTAGATGTGGCGGTAGTCTGCACGCATATGCAGTTGCAGAAAAGTAAATATGGAAACACGAAAATGAAGAACTGAATAAGAGATTTTTATTAAATGATCTGAAAAGGGAGAAGAGAGAAGAAGAGCTGGAGAGCTTACAAGGGGAACTCTCAGAGCGTCTCTCACTAACTTCTCTCTATATTTTTGTAAAATGAAAAGGGTGCCTTATAATAAGAATGTGGCCTCCTTTTATAGTTGAGAAAATTACTGTTTCTATAGTGCAGGTTATATTAACCGGTACTATTGGTACAGTACAAGTTGATACAATTTTGATTTTTGCAAATTTGGCTTATTGATTTTTTGCAAATTTGGCTTAAAATCTATTCTTCTCCTAGATTGATTCCAAAGCAATCGTCTTCATTTTGATTGTAATCACTTGATGATTCTGCTGAGGTAGTAGGATCTTCTTTGTGTTTTTTGTCTTCTTCGATCATCTGCATGATTTGTTGAAGGTGTCTTGCTAAGGTTTCTTTTGATTGGGCTCCTGCAAGGGCTGCTGCAATTTGGGCTTTCTGGTTGAGAAATACTGATTCTTCATGGTCGAATGGTTTGGTGAACTTGGGGTGCTCTTTGAACCAATTTCGAACTTTATCTGGATGGGCCATGGCGGCATCAAACTGGGACCACCATTTTACATAGGCATTCCTTTGAAGCATAGGTGGTGCCTTTGGATGTTCTTGTTTGCCATACCTGTACTGCCATGAGAATACCCAGGCCAGGGAGAAAACAGAGAAAAATTGAAGATCTGCAGGAATGCTTGTTTTCTGTTGGTCAAATTTTTTGGTGAAAATTTTGAACCCATCATCGGCAGGTGGGGGCAAGATTTCTGGTAGAGGACCAAAGTAATCCCACCATTGGGAGAACCAATTTGGGAACTGGTAATTGGTATTTTTCTTGAAATAGATAAGCCAAGAATGTCTATTCTGATTATTTTGTAACCAAAATACTCTTGTCCAGACATCCATATAATCCCAATAAGAATATCCTATCGGGTCATAAGGATTAGAGAATTTTTTTAGTATTGTTTGGATTTTTACCAAATTGATTAGGGGTGAGTACTTTTAGAATTTGAATGGTTAAATGAGTTATGTTGGTGGCATCTTTAGGATCTTTGTAATGTTTTATTGAGACTGAATCTGAATCCACTAATATGAATTCATAAAACTGTCTGGTTTTGTTCAAGGCTATTGGTCTAAAATGGAATCCTGGCGGAAAGACTTTAGGAATAACTTTAAAAGGTGATTTTTCCCAAAACTCGGGTTCCATTAGATGGACAGATGAGAACTTGTTTTTTGAAATGTATGTGGATAGTTGTTTTAATTGAGTGTTGACGGGCTGGGTTTGGTTTGATTGAGGTGGCATTGTTTGGGCAATTATTTTTCCTTTTGGATCATTACAAATGGTTTTTTGAGTTGCCATTTGTGAGATAAGTTTGGTAAGGTCTATTTCATCTTCATCTGAGTTGTCACATATGTTAGCCCAGGATTTTTTATGGAGCTTTGTAAGGCCTACATCTTGTAAGGCCAACAAGGTTTGGATTGGGAAGGCATAATCTGCCTTTGTTTGTTTGGCTATTTGACTCAACTAATGTTGCCTTTTTAGGCATCTTTTCCTTGATTATCTCCCTGCAAATATTCACGTGTGAGAAAGTCAGGGAGAGAGTTTGAGTTACCTTTGATATGCTCAATGTCGAAATCAAAGACACTTAAAATTGCTTGCCATCTGGCAAAAATTTGTTTTGATGCAAGATTTTTTACATCATTTTGTAACACATCTTTAGCTGATTTGCAATCAACTCGGACTAAAAATTTTTGATTGAGTAAGTCGGATTGAAATTTTGTGATGCATAAAACAATGGCTAAAATTTCTTTTTTGATTGTGGAATATTTTTGTTGAGTAATATTCCAGTGTTTGGATGTAAATGCAATGATACATTCTTTATCATGCAGTTTTTGTTTTAGAATACCACCATATCCTAAATCTGATGCATCAGTTTCTACTAGTTTGAATGCATGAGGAATAGGTAGGTATAGACAAGGAAGATTGTGGACTTTGGTTTTGAGAAATCTGATAATATCAAAATGTTTGTCTGTCCAAGGTGGAGGATTTTTCTTGAATCTGATAGAATCTGAATGTTTGTCTGTCCAAGGTGGAGGATTTTTCTTAAGCCTATCATGGAGGGGCTTAATGAGATTGTTAAGATTCGGGATGAAATCTGAAACATAATTGAGACATCCTAGGAACCTCTGGAGCTGAGATTTATTGAGGATATAATCTGGAAACTTTTCTGCAAACAAAATTGATCTTTCAATAGGAGTTATTGTTCCTTGGAAAATTATGTGACCAAGAAATCGGATTTTTGTTTGAAAAAGAACAATTTTTGGTTTAGAAACAGCAAGTCCATTTTTTTGGATGATGTACATAAAAGTTTTAACATGTTTGAAATGTTCATCCAGAGTCTGGGAAAAAATTAAGACATCATCAATATAAACGATTGCAAAGTTTGAGTATAGGTTAAAAATATCATTCATGATTTTCTGAAATTCGGAAGGGGCATTTTTCAGACCAAAAGGCATTACATTCCATTCATATTGCCCGAATGGAACTGTAAAAGCTGTTTTATATCGGTCTGATTCAGTGATTTGGATTTGCCAAAAACCCGACTTCATATCAAATTTTGAAAAAATATTTGCTGAGTTTAACCTATTAAGCAAATCCTTTTTGTTTGGGATGGGGTAACGAATCCACTGTAAAGCTTGATTCAAAGGTTTGTAATTGATGACAAGCCTGGGAGTTCCTCTTTCTATCTTAGCTTGTTTATTAACATAAAAAGCAGAGCAAGACCAAGGACTTTTGCTAGGACGGATTAACCTTTTATCCAAAAGATCTTTAATTTCTTTTTGACAATGCTGCAAAAGCTGCTCATTCATTTGAATGGGGCGGACTTTTGTAGAGATTTTTGATTCTTTGAAATCCTTTTCATATGGAAGATCAACAATGTGTTCTTTCCTATCCCAGAAGGCATGAGGCAAATCAGAACAAATAGATTTTTCAATTTGATTTAAAAGATTTTTTATTTTTTCTTGAATCTTTGGTTGAGAAAGCTGTGATTCAAGGGTTTTGAAAGAGATTTCTTCTTTTAGAAAACAAATCTGTTTGGTTTTGGATTCAATTAGGTTTAGAGACCTTTGCTTTGGCGAGTCTAGGAACTCAAAGAAAGTTACTTGTCCTCCTACAAAAGAGGTAAGTCCAGGAAAATCTGCCAGGTATGGAAACAATAGATTTATGAAAGGTGTCCCCAAAACTACATCATTTTTTATATCTTTTGCTATGATGAAATCGGTGGGAATTCTGATATTTCCCTTTTCAATAAAGACATTAATTATTTTAAAATTGATACTTAGCCTTTCACCCGTTATTGAGCTAAGGCGTTCAGTAATTTTTTCGAAATATTTTGTGGGGACCAGACCTTCCCTAATACAGTTTGAATCTGTACCTGAATCAAAGAGTGCAATGGTGTCAAAAACAAAATCTTTAACGACAATTCGGACATTAACACGATGCTTCATGAAGGAGAATACATTTATTATTCTCAAAATTTCTTTTACCTCATTGTCGTTAGAAATTTTATTTTCTTGTTCCTTAGAGCACTCAGTTTGGTTTAAAAGAGAACCAAGATCCTCAACACCAGATTCTTCATCTTGTACTAATTGCGAGAGAATGAGATGATGATCGTTTTGGTTTCTTTTGATTTCTTGGATTTCTCTCTTAAGATTTTTAACCTCGGTTTGGAGGTCCTGAATGGTTATGGGACGAATAACTTGTTTTTCTAATTTTTTGAAAATAGGTTTGACATCATATTTATTGTTAAGGACCAAATTTTTGGGTTTTTTCTCCTTTTGTAAAGATATTTTTAGTTTCAAAAGAAAGTCTTTCTTTTGTTCTGGATTGTCAATAGCCTCGGCATCAAATAAGAGACCTTGATCTTTAGATAAAACATTAATTTGCTTGATATCTGAATCTGAGGATGACCCAACATCATCAACTTGGATATTGTTGATATTATCATCAGAAGATTCTGGTCCAGAGTTATCATCTGAACTCTCAATTATAAGATTATTAATCTGTTCCTCAATCTGAGGATCAAGGTTTAGATTATTAATCTTTCCTTTTAATCGACAATATTTGCTAACATGTCCTGGTTTTTTACATGTGTAACAAATAATGGGGTTTTTCTGGGGATACTTTTGGAAACCTGTTTCATTTTTAGGTTTTTGAAAACCCTTTTTGAATCTTCTAAAATTCTTTTCAGGGTTAGGTTTAAACACTTTTCGGTTGGAAGGTCTTTTAGATTTCCTTGGATGACAAGCAGGAAGACCAAATTGTTCACAGAAAGTTCCCAAATCGCAGCTCAGCAGATCGGTCTTTCCAAAGAGATGGATCACCAATGAAGTGGCTGGCTATGGTAAATATTAAGGTATTGACAGCATCGGGGATAGGTTCCCTGTCATCACCAATGATGGGTTTGTTCTGATCGTTAACTTTTATGGCAGAAAAGATTGAGTGTTTTTGGTTATCGAAAAGGTAGTTATCCCACCATCCCTTCAGTTGGCCACTAAACCCGGAAACAATAACATTGGCTATAGCTTCTTCAGAGGTTTCATGGGCTGCTTGATAGGCTGTGCCTACCATTGTCATATGCTGGAGCATACTCATGATATTATATTCCGTTTTGCCATCTATATTCCATTCATAGATATTATTGGCATTGAAACTGACAAAACCTAGTTCTCTTTCTTCGAGAGCTAGATCTGGAGCGGATACTCGATTATAACCATACGCAGAGGGTTTGGTTAAACCCTTCCACTTGGTTAGGGAGTTGGTCATAATAGGACTGATCTTGAGGGATGATTTGCCAGAATCATCACTTTGCTCAGAGCAAGATTCATTGGACTCAAAGCCGAGGGCATTAATAGCTTTAGATGATCGTGTTTGAATACGAGAAGTAGATTCTCCAGAGTTTGTAGGAGTTTCAGGGATAGTAGTAAAATGATTCAAAAGTTGGTCAATCTTTTGAATAACTTCCGAATCACTAGATTGTTGTTTTAAAATGGAGGTTTTAAGACTTTGCTTAGCCTTGCTACTTATTTTGAAAGGTTTAAAAAGAGGTTTCTCAATGCTTTTAGAAGTAGATGCTTCAGAAACATTTTTTAAAGAGAAAGTAGATCCTGAAGATGAAAGGTTGTCACCCAAACATTGTAAAAATCTGTTGGTATAATTTGATTGTTCAATGAGATTTTTAATATCTTTAGGGGCGACAGCTTCATCCACATTCTTTGTTTTAAAGGGAGAGGCCATAACAGGATTATGTCCTTCCGTATTTGAAATAATAAAAGCTGCTTTTGGAGGAAACTCAGATCTAACTAAGTTTCCATCTTTGACTTTCCAAGTTGAAATAACATTTGTTGAAAATGAAGTTTGTTTAGTTTTAAAAGGATACTCAATGTTATTTTTTATGGAGTAAGCATGAAACCATTCAAAAAAAGGAATATGCATTCTAACATCATTTAAAAATTTGTAATATTTTTCTTTGAATGATGAGATTTGAGAAGCTGTATAAGTACGTAAATACCATTCTCTTTGGAGGTCATACTCTTTAGAGTTAAGGTTTTTATGTAAGGCTTCTCTGTTTATAATAAATTCCGTGTTATTCATTTACCATTCAAAGAAGAATGTGTTGGAGATTGATGGGATGGATGAGAAGATTCAACTTCAAATTCTACATCACCATCATCTTCTTGGTAAACTCCTTGAGAAATGTTTGAATTGTTTTGTAATCCGAAAATATGTATTTCAGAATTGGATGGTCTCGACATTTTGAAAACTGAGATTGGGAAGTTACTGAAAAAGATCTTCTTGTTGAAGCAAAATCATTAGATGTTCCTGCTTCAGATCTAGAGGAAAAAGAGTTTCGTCTATCAAAGAAAATCTCTACTTTCCCTGATTCATCTTGTTTTACTTCTCGTAAAATAGGTGCTTGTCTAGGTTGCGTAGGAATGGCTCGGTCAATTGACCATGACTGAAGGAGGTCAATTTCATCCCATCTTATAAGCCTTGGGATCATGATGTTGGCCTTTGTCATGTCTGTGACAAACAAAGTGGTTTCACGATCTTGGGACTTAAGAAGGACTCTAGAGTTACAAGTGTTCATGACCTTGTATTGAATCCTATAGATTAAAGCGGCTGGAATGGAACCTTCTTTCATATTAAGACCATGAATTCGAATGTTTAGAAAAAGAGAGTCAAGAATGTTAAGGTCTAACAGGCTGACCGTCTTGTTAGGGAAATAGTTGAAGTAAACTGGACCATGTCCTAGACTTGTTTCAACTGTTCCGATTAAGGAGTCTTGGAAGTCATTGTGTCTAATGTCTCTAAGACACATGAGGATAGAGGCATTCAAACCTTCTCGGATGAGTGGTTTGACTGCAACTTGGACACACCCTATGTGAAGATATCTGCAGTGACGGGCATGTTCTCTAACTGATTGTTTAGTCAGAAGATGGAATTCCTCACCGGAATCGGGTCCTAGAGGAATATTATTTTCAGCGATTTTGATGATATAATCAGATTTTCTTTTGTTATCATCAGGGACATATAACTCATCTTGTGGGATTTTGGGTATTTTCCAATTGTCAATGGCTTGATTGATATCTTTGAAGCAGACTTCTTCTTCAAAGATATTGTGTTTGGGGGAAAGTTCCTCAGGACGAGTAACTTTCTCAGTAAGGGGATTGGAAGAAGAATGGATCGAAGAGGAGGATGGTGAAGAAAAGGAAAGGCATCTAGAGAGAGCGAAAGAGTTTAGACATGATTACATAAAATCTGATATCATGGCCCTCCTTTGGTTCAGAGAGAACATATATATTATCACTAAACTATCACTCAAATTTTTGAATCTGGGTTTTTAACTTTTTTTTAAGAACTAATAATCCTTTAAATCTATAGCCACCAGGAGTTCTTACATTTGGACCATTATCACTTTTAGGGACATTATCAAGTTAGCCTTACTGCCCGAATTCCAGGGTCTTACTGCTACAGCCCCTTTGATTGATAAGATTAAACGGCCTGTACTTCCAGATTTAAAGTATTGTTTCTTATGTACAAAATGAACAGTAAATAAGAACATGAACAACAGTAAATAAGAACATGAACAGTAAAATCCCAGATCCATGAATTTCAGAGAAAGTTTAATGATAATATGTATATTCCTAATATATATTTGTATATATGTATTTACTTTTCTTTGTACGCAAGTTTCTGTTACATGAGCTTTGCGCTTTTCCTTTCAAGACTTTGTTTAAGTTTTCCTTCAAGGCTCCTCGATTATTAAATTCTTTCAACTATTATTATGTATATATTTCATTTCAAATGTCATAATACCACACTACCTCTGTTTTATGGCTTAAGCATAAAGCTCTGTGTGGTAGGGTATTACATTATGGTATTAGAGCGGTTCGTTCCTATAGAGCCTGAGGGACGGACTGACTATGCTTCTGAGCATACTCTGAGTTGTGTTTACGTGTTATATGTTCATGAGGATGCATTTGGGACTTCAAAGTACTAGACTTGAGATATTAAGACTGATCACATTGATATCAATTCTTTTGTATGAACAGGGACCAAATGGCGATTCGTGGATACGGTCGCGGCTAAGGGAGAGTCAGAACAAGTAATACAAACCTGGAATAACGAGGAATAACCCGATAAACTTCATGGATGCTCTGGAAAACATGGCTGCGGCCATGCAGGCGACAGTTGAGGTGCTAAGAAATAAGATGAATAATGGTAATGGCAGTAATGGCGAATATGGGCCGATGATGTTCGCTACTTTCCTGAAGGTGCATCCCCCAAACTTTAGAGGGACTACGAACCCCACTGAGGTCGACAATTGGTTTTAGGCAACGGAGAGGGCTTTACAAGCACATCAGGTTTCTGAAGATCAATGTGTGGAGTTCCCAACTTACCGGTTAATGGGTGAAGCTCAATACTGGTGGCAAAGAACGCAACATATTCTACAACCAGACAATGCTGTGATATCCTGGGATGTGTTTTGGAGTGAATTCGACAGAAAATACCAATTCGGTCAGAACAGCTAAGGAACTTGAATTACTCCAATTGAAGCAGGGTCAAATGTCTGTAGCTGAGTATACAAATAAGTTTGAAGAATTGTGTCGGTTTTTCAGAATTCGCCAAGGCGCTCCGGGAGACTTTGAAGAATGAAAATGTATTAAATATGAGAGAGGAACTCGGAGTGACATTCTGAACTTAGTTGGGCCAATGGAGATTAGGATTTTTTCAGAATTGCTGAATAAGAGCCGAGTCGCTGAAGAATCTGTGAGGAAGGCAGCAATTGAAAAAGGGAGTCACAGAGTGCCTTTTTAGAGGAATCAAGGGAAAAACTTTGCACCAAGAGGTAGGGCCTTTAAGCGTGGAAGATATATCCCACAACAAAAACAGAACCAGAACAACCTTCGGATGTTCAATGCTAATAATCATCAAAGAAAAAGGTTTGGGAAGCAGCCATAGAATGAAATGACTTACTCGAGGTGCGGGAGTTACCATCCAGGAACTTCGTGCCGAGCTGGAGTGGGTGTGTGTTATTTCTGTGGTGGAGCTAGACATATGTCTTGGACTTGCCCTAAAAAAAAAGTATGATATCGGGAGAGCTCCGCAACAAGGAAGGGTGTTCACTATGTCTACTGATGGCGCAGAGAGATCCGACACACTGATCCAAAGTAATTGCGAAATGGTTAGTAAAACTTTAATTGCATTATTTGATACTGGAGCATCACACTCATTTATAGCATTTGACAATGCTAGTGAGCTAGGGTTGAAAATAGTTATGTTGGCCTACGACTTAGAAGTGCATACTGCTACCTCTGAAGCTATTGTGACTAGGTTAGACTGTTAGCGAATTCCGTTCCGAATTAAACAACGTAATTTTGTCTATAATCTAATTTGTTTGCTGATGACTGGTCTCAATCTCATATTGGGATTGGATTGGTTATCAAAGAATCGCGTTCTGCTTGATTGTTCTAAACGGTCGTTGCAATTCATGCCGGAAGGGTCAAAAGGACTGGTGGTGGTGAAGGGATACTATTTGAACTCTATTGGGGTGAGCTATGGTGGAAGTGAATGTCAGGGTATTATGTTGTTAGCCGCAAATGTATCAAGTGAGGAGCAAAGTTTGAGTCAGATTCCAGTTGTAAATGAATTTCCAGAAGTATTTTCGAAAGATATTCCTGAATTCACTCCTTCTCGAGAAATCAAGTTCACGATTGAGTTGGTGCCCGGGGTGGGGCCAATCTTGATTGAACCCTATCGAATGTCGTTGTTGGAGCTGGCTGAGCTTAAGGCTCAGTTGGAGGAATTGATGGGTAAAAACTTCATTCGTCCAAGTGTTTCTCCGTGGGGAGCACCGATGTTACTAGTGAATAAAAAGGACGGGAGTATGCATTTGTGCGTAGATTACCAGCAATTGAACAAAGTCACTGTAAAAAATAAATATCTGTTACCAAGAATCGATGATCTAATGGACCAATTGCAGGAAGCTAGAGTATTTTCTAAGATTGAATTGAGGTCTGGTTATCACTAGATAAGAGTAAGAGACAAAGATAGAAAACTGCTTTTAGAACCCGCTACGGCCACTATGAGTACAAGATAATGTCATTTGGGTTAACCAATGCCCGGTGGTGTTTATGGACTACATGAATCGGATCTTCCGTCTTTTCTGGACAAATTCGTCATTGTCTTTATTGATGACATCCTAATTTATTCCAAAACCGAAGAAAAACATGCGGAACACTTGCGAATCATGCTGCAGATTCTAAAGGAAAGAAAATTGTATGCTAAGCTCTCTAAATGCGAATTTTGAAAGAATGAGGTGAAATTTTCAGGACATGTGGTGAGTCAGTAAGGGATAGTTGTGGATCTTGCTAAGGTTGAGACAGTAATGACAATCTATTTACTGCTAGTAGAAGATCCAAGATGATCGGGTCTTCTCCTTATAGCACAAGTGCAGTGGTATTGACGAGACAATACTCCATGCTTTAAGGGACTATCTAGGAGCGGCGATGCTATGGACTGAAATCGTCCAACCAAGTGTTGTAGCTTCTTTCGTTACCACCTCCCTGCAAAGCTGGTTATAGTTCTATTTAAATCAAAAATTGGGGAATAATTAGCAGCTTGAATGGAAAGATGTGCTCATGGTAGCTTGTTGGTGGTTATGGAGATGGCGAAACCAGGAGGTTCACAACCCCTCATTCAAAAGACCAACAAATTTGGTATCAATTGTGAAGGAATGTGCTACGAATTACAAAAAGATTTTTGAAAAAAGATACCTGTTTGCTAACCTGGTAAAGATAAGGACGAGAAGCACTAGATGAAAAAATCTTTCGTTAGGTTGGGTAAAACTTAATACTAATATGTAGTACATGATGAAAGCAGGAAATATGGATGTGGTGGCTTACTACAAACTTCAGAGGGAGAGTGGATTGGGAGATTCATGACAGAAATGGAGTTTTGTACGCTAGCACAAGGAAAGATGTGGGGGTGCTTCTTGGGTTAGATTGGCGGCAGATCTGAGAATGAAAAGGATACAAGTAGCTGAAGTTTTAAATATAGTTACAGATAAAAGTGAAACAAGATACCATAGCGCAGTGGTCAATGAGATTAGTACGTTAAGAAGAGACCTTGGGAGCTAGAATTCCTGTACACGAGCAGAGAAGCCAACATATGCGTGAGTTCATTGGCTGGAGAAAGCGTGAAGCAACAAAGTAGATTTATCTTCTTGGATTCTCCATATGGAGAGCTAATTAAGTTATTGCTTATTGATAGAGACAAAGGGAGATTTTGATGATATTTGATCCCCCCCCTTAAATTTTTACTAGGGGTGTACATGGGCCGGGTCACACTGAGTTTGGCTTAACTTAAACCCGATCCGAAATATAGACCGGGCCTAATTTTTAGACCCTAACCCGATCCTAAACCCGATGAAACCTACCTATCTTCGGGTCGGGTAAAAATCAGGTGAAAATCGGGTCTTTAGCATGTAAAAATCACCTAATCTCCAACCATTATTTCACAATTCACATAGTAAAATTCACTTAAAAAATATAACAAGAATCAACCCTTCTCTAAAATTAAAGTATAACCATAATTAATACTAATATTGTCTAATAACACCAAATATTTAAATCAATACAAATAACACAATATTATGCATTAGTCAAAAGTCTTATGCATTTTAGACATAAAACATTAACTTATAATCTTATAATGACTAATAACACAAAATATTAAGGTTTACAATATTTAAATTCCACATAAGAATAGCCATCATCCATCACTAAACACAAAATATTAATTGTGTATGATGACCGGGCCACCGGGCCGAGTTCGGGTGACTCGAGCTATGACCCGGACCCGACCCGAAATAATGACCGAGTCTATTTTTGAGACCCTTACCCGGCCCTAGACCCGATGAAATCACACTAAATTCGCCCCTAAAGTGTTCGGAGGCGGACAGGGTCTTCAGGCTGGATCGGGCCATATGCACCTATGCTTTTTGCTATGTTTTATCCTTTTCTGGGCTAAAACCCCTTAATTTTACCCCCAAAAAAAAAGTAAAATTAATCTAATAAAATATATAAGTAAAAATTTAATTATAATTTAACCAAAAATAAAAATAGTCAAATTATAACAAAATTTTTCACAATCTTCTTTTAAATTCTTATCATTAATAGAATTAACTAACATAATATTTGTTCTCAAAATATTACAAAAATTAGACAAAATAACAATTAATTTTTAATTAACGAACAATTTTAAAATAATATTTACAACACAAAAATTAAAACAGAGTTTTATGATTGAAAGAAAGAACCATCTTTGTTTTGGAAAATAAGCTCTCTCACATAGCTTGTAGTATATATATGTGCAAAAGTTAAATAAATAAAGAAAATAATAAAAAATAAAAAAATGAAAAAAGTGTATTTAAAAGTCCAAATTTTTAAATGTTATGTGTGTGTGTGTATTTATTTTAGTTAATGACTATTTGTTTGAAAAATAAAGCATTTTTTTATCATTCTAAAATACTATATTAAGCTTCATTCGTCAAAGTAATTAGTTAAATTATACTCTTTAATCGATTGCAAAACGATAATTAATTAATGTGTCAGATATGAGTGTCATGTAGAGATAGTTTTCAAAAATTATTTTCACACGATACTTAACATCTAACATGTTAATAAGTTACAGTATTATAACTAGTTTAAAGAGGTAATTTGATTAATTATTTTGATGGATAAAGATTAATGTGATATTTTAGAATGACTAAAGTAAACTTTAATTTTGAACAAATAGTTAGAGTCCGAAATGAATATTCACTCAAAAAAAATATAATCAAGTAAAAAAATCGAAAGAAAACCAATTTTTTTTTAACAAAACTAGTATTTTTCTTTTCTCCTCTTAACTTTCTTTCATCCATTACGTTTTTGGCTGTTTGTTTGATAAAAAAATATTAATTCCTGAAAAAAAAAAGTGTATAATCAATTAAAATAAATAAATCACATTTATTAGCATAATTTTTGCAAAGAAAAAAATATAAAATATAAATATAGGGTGTTGGTTTTCTCACCCAGGAATGTATAAAGCGCCAGAGCGAATGGGCGAGAGGTTCGGAGCCAGCTTTTGGTCGTAACCATTTCATGTCAATATTAGTAAACAGTCAAAACACGAACAAGAAAAACAGAGAGAGACACAGAGAGAGGTCAAACAATGACAACAAAGAAAGTGAGAGAAAACTAGAATTTCAAAGATCCTTCGTCTCTCTCTTTCACTTTCTTAAAAGATTTATTTTTAAACGTAGTTTCATGCAGAAGCAGAATCTCGTCCCGTAAAAATCTAAACTGTTCATACGTAATTGTTCTTTCACACTCCCAAGACTGAGGATTATTCTTTTAATCAAAGGCTTGGGACATATAATGTTGGTGATGGTTAAGGCATAGTGATGGCAGCATTTCCATTAAACGTTATCTCCATGGTTGAAAATGTTCTTCATAAGTATGACGAAAGATTAGACCAAAGATTAGACGAAAGATTAAGCGACAATCACTTCGCATCAAGGAAGGCCAAAGAAGCTTGTAATTTAACCATCATTTTCTAACTTTATTATTATTATTATTATTATTATTATTTGGCTCTACATTTCTTAAATGCATAATGTTGTGTTCCTGTTTGGCTATATTGAAAATCAAGATTTTTGGAACATTTTTTGCCAACTAGGGATGACGAATGATTTGTTGAAAAAGTTGTATTCTTTTCAGACACATAACTTTTTCGTCTCCAAGACAAATTTCTTTATTTCCTGTATTTCTTAAACTTTAACGGGTCTCCATTTTTCTTTCTTCGTCTTAGCAATAGAATCCACAAGCTACTTGTTATGTTAGACTCCAAAATTGGTCGCAACAAAAATTTTATGAGATTTGATAGTCGTTACTCGTTAGAAAATAACAGAATTATACGAAAACAAGTTGTAACATAGAAAGTTTGAATAATCTTTAACTTCCAAGGGAACATGCCCTCATGAGTCTACTATTGCAGCCTTAAGAAGAAATGAAGCTGCCAAGTGGCTGCGAAATATGGTTGGAACGGTTGGTGGTAGGGACTTGCCGGCTGAGCCTTCCGAAGAAGATTTCATGGCGGCGTTGCGCAACGGGATCATCCTCTGCAGTGCTCTTAACAAAATCCAACCTGGTGCCATACCCAAGGTATGTTTATTCTATTCTGTTTTCCATGGAATCAGTCATATTCTATGCTCATCTGGTTTCACATTGTTCTTGTTGATTATCACGACTAATTGTTGGACTTGAATTGGTTTATTAGGTGGTTGAAGCCCCCAGTGATGCTGATGTTCTTCCTGATGGGAAAGCACTATCTGTGTATCAATACTTTGAAAATGTGAGGAACTTTCTTGTTGCTCTTGAGAGATTGGGGCTTCCCACTTTTGAAACTTCTGATTTGGAACAGGTGATTGTTACTTTTTTTTTAATTATTATTATTATTATAACTAGAGACACAAAAATCCAAGTAGGATGTAAATTACATCAGTACATGAAGCGAAAGCACCACCAACACTACTACAATATCAAAACTAACAAATTCTAACCATTTATAACCAAACTAAAGAGACAATCACATCAACAAAATATATATAAAAGAAACGATAAATGAAAGTATTTAACATTTAGTCAGTACTCCCAAAATTGCAAACACACACCAGAACAGAACCTTCTTTTATCCACACGTTATTTCTTTCCAGCATTGTTTTTAGAATGAAATCTCCATTCTGCTTTTAACTTTTTTTGTATGTATGTACAGGGAGGGATATCTTCTAGGGTAGTAAATTGTATTCTAGCACTCAAGTCATACAATGAAGGGAAATTGATAACCAATGGTTTGTGGAGATATGGTGGGAATGCAAGAGCTTCTAATCTTATTAAACCAGTTATGAGTAAGGACCCAGAACCACTCAAGGAGTCTTTCTCAAGTGCCAATAGTGATCCTAGCCACGAGCACTGCGAGGAGGTTAGACACCTTTCTAGTTTATAATCTTTTTGGGTTTTGCCATATGCTTTATATATAGTTATACAAAAATGCTATTTGTATATTAAAATTAACTATTAAAATCAGTCATCATGCATTTGTGTACAAATACATATGTTGTATAACTCATTTTCAATGTGTATTTTATATTTCAACATGTATTTTATATTTATATTTTTTTTTTTTTTTTTTTAAATAGATCATATTTATTTTTTTGCTTTGCATAAAACTAATTTAGTTATTTTTGTTTTTTGTATCTGGTGTACTTTTATTCCCTCATGTAACTAAAAGGGTAATGGCTTTTGCTATAATAACAGTTGATTGAGTCCTTTCTTGGCAAAGTCATGGAGGAGTTTCAAAATCGCATGCTAATCCAACAAGAAACGGTGTGTTTCACTTTGGATTTCAATTTACTTAGTGCAACATCATGCACTGCTCTAAAGATTCATACTTATGATCTTACTTGACTTTATCTTGAAACTTTAATCACAGCAGAACAAAATAACTCAAGAATATAAGCCATCATCTGAAGCACATCATTCGGGTTTAAAGCCTGCTTCTGATGACGAAGAGGTAAACTTTAGATTCCACAATTTCAATTGCAATTTCTCCAGAAATAGCTTTGCATCATGAATGCTATAATATGACTTACTTTTCATCTGATCAATTATTAAGATGGTTGACAATGAAGATGTGGAGGCTAAACAAGAGAAATGTGATAATGTGAAGTACAATGCCGGTGAAGAACGAAGCAGCAAGCATTTGAAGCAGCTAGAGTTAGATCAACAGCAAAAGGAAAGTAGCGAGTTTCAGAAGCAACAAGATTTAGTTGAACAGGAAAATGAAAAAAACAAGATTTTGAAGCAGCAACTTTTAGCTCAAATTGAAAACAAAAGAAGTGAGCTTTTGAAGCAGCAACAATTAATTCAACAGGAAAACGAAAGAAGCATGCTTTTGAAGCAACAAGAGTTGGCTCAACTAGAAAACAAAAGAAACGATCTTTTGAAGCAGCAACAATTAGTTCGAGAAGAAAGTGAAAGAAGTGAGGTTTGGAAGCAACAACAGTTAGCTCAACTGGAAAATGAAAGAGTCGAACTTACGAAGCAACAACAGATAGTTCAACAGGAAAATGAAAGAAGCGAGCTTCTGAAGCAGCAACAATTAGCTCAACTGGAAAATGAAAGAATGCAGCTTTTGGAGGAACATCAGTTAGTTCAACAACAGAAAAATGAAAGAATCAACCTTTTGAAGCAGCAACTATTATCTCAACAGGAAAAGGAAAGAGTCCAACTTCTGAAGCAGCAACAGTTAGTTGAACAGCATAAGGAAAGCATTCAGGTAAGTAACTAATCGTGAACTCATAGCAAAAATGTAATCATAAGTCCAAGAATATCTAATGAACTTGGTGTTTCTTCAGGAGTTGAAAAGTATGGTATATCAAACAAAAACAGGAATGGAATTTCTGCAAAAGAAACACCAGGAAGAGATAATTCATCTAGGTAAGTATGCTGCCTAGAAAAATTTATCCATTTATTTGCACCTGAATATCTATATATAATAATTTATTTAATTACTACCTATCATTAATAGGTAAGCAGCTGCATAGCATAGCTTCTGCTGCTTCAGGATATCAGCGAATTCTTGAAGAAAACCGCAAGCTATACAATCAAGTGCAAGACCTAAAAGGTAAAAATCAAATGATCATTATCTCGTTGCAATTTTTCTCTTCAGTTACTTGTTTCCTGAGTTTCCACAAAGTTAGTACCTACTACTAAATGGCCAAGGTTTTATATGATGATAGGAAATATCAGGGTATACTGCAGAGTTAGGCCTTGCCATCATAATCAAACCAGTGTGGGTAACATAGATGAAGGTAGCATCTCACTCATAATACCTTCCAAGAATGGGAAAGATGGGAAGAAGACATTTACTTTCAATAGATGTTTCGGTCCTAATGTGACTCAAGGTTGGTCTTCATTCTTTGCCTTCCTTCAAAGTTTCAAATCATTGCTACTCAATATGTTTGTTTCATTGGTTGTTCATTTTGTTTGCTTGCAGCGGAGGTTTTTGCCGATACTCAACCTCTGATACGTTCAGTTCTGGATGGCTACAATGTCTGCATATTCGCCTACGGTCAGACAGGTTCAGGAAAAACACACACAATGGTGCGATATTTTGTTTGTTCACTAAATTCAAATAATATTTCTCTTTTGCCATTTAATTTGTGCAATTGTTGTAACTGACTGAATGCATGCATATAATCATGTAGTCTGGACCAAACAATCCCACTGAAGAAACAGTAGGTGTTAACTACCGGGCACTTCGAGATCTTTTCCTTATCTCAGAACAAAGGAAAGACACCATTCACTATGACATCAGAGTTCAAATGCTTGAGATCTATAATGAGACAGTTAGAGACCTCCTATCAACAGATGGTGTTCAAAAAAGATATCCTTTTTCTGTGCTAACTAGTCTTTTCTTTTCTTTATTTTGTGTGTGCTGGATCTATTAATGATTGTCTTCTTCTTCTATGTGATCCTTAACAATTTCATACATTAGAAATCCGTAACAGTTCTCTGAATGGAATTAACGTGCCAGATGCAAATCTTGTTCCGGTTCAATCGACTGCAGATGTCTTAAGTCTAATGGACCTGGGATTTAAGAATCGTGCTGTTAGTGCTACTGCGATGAATGATCGCAGTAGTCGTTCTCACAGGTACATATTAAACTTCAATAATACTAGACAAAACAAAATAATCTTGGTCAACAACAACTCTATAAAGCATTCATGGGGTAGACTTGTAACACATTTTGGTCATTTTTTTATCTCTCTCATGAATGTTTTTCCACAATTTCATAACAACAATTGATACTTGTAATGGTATAATTGCAGCTGCCTTACAGTTCATGTTCATGGAAAGGACCTTACCTCCGGAAAAACAATTCGTGGTTCTATTCATTTAGTTGACCTGGCTGGAAGTGAAAGGGTTGATAAATCTGAGGTCACAGGAGACAGACTGAAGGAGGCTCAACATATCAACAAGTCACTTGCTGCTTTGGGAGATGTTATATCTTCTCTTGCCCAAAAGCAACAACATATTCCATACAGGAACAGTAAACTTACTCAGCTACTTCAAGATTCTCTAGGTATGATTCTGTCTCTGATTCCATGTAGTATCACTTGCTTAACTACTAAGGTACTATTGTATTTATATCCTCCTTAAGGTATCATGAAGCTGATTCTCCATATTTATGTGCATATATCAGGAGGGCAAGCAAAAACTTTAATGTTTGTTCATATTGCTCCGGAGCAAGATGCTCTTGTAGAATCAATTAGTACGTTGAAGTTCGCCGAAAGGGTATCCACTATTGAACTTGGTGCTGCCAAAGTTAACAAAGATAGTGCAGATGTGAAAGAGCTTAAAGAACAGGTTCTTCCATTTTTCTTCAACTTTTGATGTGCTTATATCAAATGTATCTGCAAATCGTGCATCTCAATGTTACTACTGCCTTGTTTGCCAGATTGCTAATTTGAAGGCAGCCTTAGCACAGAAGGATGAAGAAGCAGAACAGTTTCAACATCCTCCAAGTAGCAAGTCTGATTTGTCAGTGTTGAAATCTCAATTGTCTTCTACTACAGTTAGTTCTAAGTCCGGAAGTCGCAAGATACCCAGAGATGATTCCGCTAGTAGCTTGGAGGTATGAATATTGTTAATAATTTACCATAACTCCTGGAAAATAATTTGGAACATTAGTCATATCTGAACGTAATGGTCTAAGTTTTGAGGTGGTTACTACCAAAAACTAGACACATGATTTGCATCAAAACAGAGAAATCTTTGGTAGGCCTGTTTGATTAGTGAAAAGAGTTTCTGTTTTCATTCTGTGGGGATTTTTTTGCTCTATTAAGTTTTTTTATTCATTTCAGAGTTTTATCAAGAAAAAGTGAAAATAATAAACTTATTTTTTGTTTTCATTTCGTTTCACTTTTTCTTCAAAAAATCATGAAAATAGAAAATGTTTTTACAAACCAATCTAGCCCTAAGAGGCTAAACTGTTCTTGAATAATAATAATAATAATAATAATAATAATAATAATAATAATAATAATGTATCTGATATATAAGTAGCTTAGAACATTCTCTTGAGAAATAATTAGCAGATCATTCAAGGTGTCCAAATATAGACATAGCACAGTATTTTGCATATATTTCTACCAAAAGAAAAAAAGGTGATATTTTCATGCATGCCCAAAATGGAAATGGAATTACAGGATCAGAAAATGGAATCATCACTGTCCAAAAGGCGTAGCCTTGATTGCCAAGACTGTTAGACATGAATTGGCAAGCAAATGTGTCTAAAACACCACCACCACCATCAACAGTAACAGGTGGAGCAGTACCTGATAAATTAAAGAAATCAGCATCAGCACGAGTAGTCAGGAGCAGAGAAACCACCAGGTACTCATTTGGGTTGCACTTTCCTATATCTTGCTTCTGTTTTTCTCAGGGATATTAACCAATTAAGTGACTCTAGTTCTAATGTTATCAACTGAAGATCTAAACTACCTTTTGAAAATATAATTCTATATATAATATTAGTTGAGTTGTCTTCGTGTGATCAAAGTCACGGGTAAGTTGTGGAAACAGCTACTGAGGTAATTATCAGGTTAGGCTGCATATATTACACCTTGCCCTTGCGTTAAGGCAAGATGCTTGTGCACTGGGATGCCTTTTTTTATATATAAAGCTGGTGAAAAGATAAAATATCTAACTTGGTAAATAAAAATCTTTCCAATTGGCAAAAATCAATAGAAAAAAATTGAGGATGTTGGTGCAATTCACCTTAAACTTTAAAATTGAGGTACTTAATTAGTTGTTTTAGATTTGATTTTAGGAACAAATTTCCCTTGCACTTACTATTATGTCTAACTCTTGTGTTAACAGACCAACATTATCTCCTTCGCCATCAAGGAAAGCATCTAGCTTGCCCAAAAAGCCAGTTCCTATTGATGCCAAGAGAAGAACTGCCAAGTGACAATGCTGTTCCAAAGAGATAATCCATTCTTTTCCCTCTACTTTTTGTATCTATAATTTAGTTGTAGAGAGAGAGAAATGTTCTTTAAGAAATATAGAGAGAATGATCACATTCTTTGTGTTTATACAGTGATGATCATGACATTTGCCATCCCAGTTCATTGTATTTATAGACCTTTTATTTACATGATTATTTTATTTCTACTACAAGCCTGAATTTTACAGACCTTTTATTTTTAGTCTTTTACAATCTTGGGATACAAATTCATTTTTGGTGTTGTACACCAAACAAAAGATATAGAGAAGAAAAATAAAGAAAAAAAATGTTGATAGAGATTATGAGGTCCACATCTCATGTTAAAACTAGAAGAGGTACAAATATTCATGAATTTCAAATCATGTCATATTCATATTCAATTGAGGATTTTCTATCTATTCTAATAATAAAAAGCTCCAAAAGTAAGACATAACACACTATTACTTTCACCAATGCCACAATCCATACCTCTGTCGCCCCCACTTGCCGCAACAAACAAATCCACAAAGCTCTTTGTCGCAACAAAGAAAGCAATCGCGGACTTAAACAAAGGACCACAGCGGCCGACTCTTCCAACTCTATTTACAAAGGTCCTTGGTGGCGCGAGGTTGCTCGTTCTTCACGGTGAGCTCTGGAAGCGCGTAAAGGAGGATTAAGATGAGATTAGAGCTGTGGTGATGGATTTCGGTTTGGAGTGTAAGCGGTGAGAAAAGTCACGGTGGGGTGATGGTGAGGATGAGATTTAACTATTCAATTCAATTAGACATCCTTTAAAAATCTCACAGTATTTAGTTTTTTATTACAATAATTAAAAAATAAAATAAAACAAACACATTTAAATAAATTTAATATTTTTTTTAAATTGAATACACATTAACACATCTAAAATATAAATTAGATAAAACTAAAATTTAAAATTATTATTTTAATTTTATTACTTTTAATTATTAACAGATTATCATTTAAATACACTTCCAAAAATATAAATTCAGTAAAATTAAAGATTTTAATTCGTCCGTATGATTATTCGTCTACACCGCCATCCTTCTCAGCGCCGTCGCGTCATTCCCAATATTGTTCTTCCGCTTCACCGTTCCTCTGCAACACCGTCGTCTACCTCGCTCGTCCTTGGCATCACCTTCCTCCTCGTCGTTCAATCCACAGCCTCGCTTCATCCTACTCTTCGTCGTGTTAGTCCTCATCAGCGTCGCTAATCCTTCATCGTCGGAAGTGTACCTCAGGTATTTTGGATGTGTTTAAGAGAAAGTGATTCATAGTTAACCGTATGTATCTGTTTAGTAATTCAATCACATTGATTTTGCATGTCATGTAAAACATCCTAATTTGCATTGGAGAATGGTTAGGTAGAAGAACAACTTAAAGAACCACTATCCTCAAATTGTCAACACTGTTATATGTGCAATTACGGCCACTACAAGAGTTTAAATTTTTTATTTATGATTTTGAATGTGTTTTACAAATATTTTGTGTATCACTTCATAATTTTAGATGTGTTACAATTGTTTTTTAATGTTTAAATTTAAATTTTAGATTTATGATTTTGGATGTGTTTCAAAAATATTTTCTGTATAAGTTAGTAAGTTTAGATGTGTTACAATTAAAAAAGAAATTACGACCACTATAAGAAAGAAGCGGAAAACGAGATAGACGAATAAAAAAAAGAAGAAAATCGTGTTATAGAGAGAGAATGAACATAAAAGAAGGAAACAATAACTAACTATGAAGTAGGAAGGAAGTTAGAGAAATTTTAGTTTTTAAATTTTAAATTAATCTTAATTATAATTGTGTATCTAAAAAATAGGAATATGTTTTAATTAAAAAATAATTAAATAATATTAAAAGCTGACCAAAGGCTGAATTTTGTTGTACAAATAGCATTTTTTTATTAAAATGATACTATGGCTCTAGGTGACACTAAGGGAGTGAAGACAGGAAGATGATGTTGATGATATGATTTATGTAATGGTAAAATTAGTAAAAGAAAATTGACCAAATATTAATAATAAAAAAATAATTCTAAGAGTAAAACTGAAATTTTATTTAAAATGATAAGAATAAAACATGACAAATTAATTGTTAATAATATTTTAAAATTTTTTAAAATATATAATTTGGTTAATTTTATAATAAAGAAGTATTCATATGCGTAGAAAAAAGAATAGTATTTGATGGTAATTAGTGGCTAAGAAAAAGGGGGTTGAATCTTAGTCATTTTTTGCTGAATATTAATTTCTGCTTTTTCAAATAAACTTCAGAAAATATTTCTGCTTTTGTCTCATAACAAGTGAAGAGACATTTTCTTTTTGTCTTGTAACGGGTTAGGAGATATTTTTATTTTTGTCTCCAACACAACAGAAACATAATAGGAGTAGAAGAGAAAGAGAGAATCACACCCAGATGTATTCTGATTCAGCTGCTAAGTGCAATGTAGTCTACATCCAGTCTCCATCAGAACAGTGACGAAATTTCACTATAATCATCAGATTACAAACACCAATTCTTCCCTAGGATCTACCAAATCCTATCTGGGACAAATCCAGATTCTATCCCCAAATCTGAACTTGACTTGGACTTCTACCAAACTTTCAACCGCAAAGTGCTAACCCAACTTACAAGGAAATCCTCACAGGATCATGAAACACAACATACAGATGTACAAAGAAACTCTGAGACATTTATGGCTTTTTCTCTAATATTGCTCACTCGCTTTTTTCTTTCACTGAATTTTTCTTACAAACCTCACCATGTTTGCCTTTTACCATAAGACTCAGACAGACAATACTAAGAAAAAGAAAACAAAATGAACATCTTTGAAGGAGAAGAACTCAGGAAGCTTGGGTAGCTATGAGAACTTGACGTGGCGAAAAAATCACCGATTAAAAGTTTATAGAGGAAATAGCGTTGCAAGTATAGCTCTTAACCAATGAAGATTCCGCGTATCAATTTAAAAGAGTTGTCACAAAATTTAGAAATAAAAATATTGGGAGTATGAATCCCAGGTCATCTCCCAACGAGTTGCAGAGAGAATGCTAATTTATTAATTAGGGGTTTACAAGAGAGTTGAGTTTGGATAATGAGCAACTAAATAGCCGTAAATTAAAGAAATAAAAACTAAGAATGATTATTAATATTCCAAATAAAAAGCCTTGACTGGGGGAATGATCAATTGGAAGTTCTATCCTTGTTGGAATCTCTTAGGTGTAGTATCAACAAGGTTGTTGTTTTCACTTAGTTAACCCTTACTAAATAAAGGAAAGTCAAGTGATTGAGCTAACTCTTATTCACAAATCCTAGTCCTCTCCCTTGGGAAGGTCAAGCGTTAGTAAATATAGAACCAACAACTTCCAGTTTAATCTTCACTTAAACATTTCAACTCAAGTGTCTCCTCTTAATCAACCCCCATGTCAAGTAAGGAATCTATTTCATTGACATGAATATAATACTGAGAAAAATATAAGAAGAAGACATAATAAATTAAATAAAATAGAGACTGAAATTTAATTAAAAATAAAAGTAATCCTCTGTATCAAAAATCCATGAAAATAATCCAACTACCACTTTAAACAAGAATTAAGAATGTGGAATAAATAAAAGAGCAAATAAGGAAACAAACTAGAATAGTATCTTCAACGGAGGTGATGACTCTTCAATATCCAAAGCAAAAAGCATAAAGCTAATAAACTATGACTGTCGTGAACCTAGAGGAAGAGTAGTTTCTCTCTAGATTCAGATCTAAAATCCTAAAACTATCCTAATGAGAATGTGTTGATGTCGTGTTGAGTTTCTACATGTTCCCTGGCTTTATTCTGTGTTTCTGGGCCAAAACTGGGTCAAAACGCGGCCCAAAATCACCCCTAGTATTTTCTGTTATTTCTGCAGATTGCGCAAGTCACGCGTGTGCGTCATTCGGTGATTTTTCTTGTCGCACATCTGCATCGTCCACGCGTACGCGTCATTCGTGCAGACTCCAATCCGCACATATGTGTCAGGCACGCGCATGCGTCACTGCGATTTTTTTCATTCCGCACGCTCGCGTGAGCCACGCGCGCGCGTCGATGCTCGCTGGTCATCTCCTTAGTTTCTTGTGTTCCTTCCATTTTTTGCAAGCTTCCTCTCCATTCTCTAAGCCATTCCTGCCCTGTAAAGCCTAAAACACTTAAGACACGGATCACGGCATCGAATGGTATAAAGGAGAATTGAAATATACAAATTAAAGATCTTTAGGAAGCATGTTTTCAACCATAGAACAATCTTAGGAAGAGATTGTAAAATCATTCAGTTCAAATGAATAAGTGGTTAAAGATTTGATAAAATCACTCAATTAAACACAAGATAAACCATAAAATAGTGGTTTATCAAAACATTATGTTTTACACTTTCTCTCCTTGATCTCAACCCTTGGCCGTTCACCCTTAATATAGAAGGGAAAGCTTCTAAGGTTGAAACCGGTTCAACTAAACAACTTCTTCTCCAACCACAAAACAGCAGCGGTTTGGACAGACAGAAGAGAGAGGGAAAACCAAAAACCAACCTGCATGTACCTCTTTCAACAATTTTCATCAAGCTTCTTCAATCTGAGCCCCTGATCTTGACTTTGGCTCCAAGAAAGAACTCTAACACTTGATGAATCTCTGACCCATGAGTGCTTCTTTTCTTCCATTTTTGCTTCTTCCTATCCGTAGCTTCGGAGGCTAGCTTCCTTCTCTAATAAACAAAAATGGAAATGAACTTTTACAACTGAGATCTTCTCTGACCGAGGCAAATCCTTTCTTTTCTGGGTATCAAGATCTTGAAGCCATCTTTAAAGATCTTTCCTTCAATGGCAAAGATTTTACCCTGTCTTACTTCAGATCTTCCTTCTTCATAGCCTTTCTTCCATAGGCTTCTCTGTTACTTTACTTTTTCTTCTAATAACTTTTATCTTCTTCTTCCTCTAATGGATGTAACCGAAAGACAAGAGAGAGGAGAGAGAAGAGAGAGAACGGTGAAGCTTTTGGTGGAACCTTTGAAGGAAATTAAACTCAATTTAATTCCTAGTTCTAATTACCAAGACATGAAGACTTTTGCAAATCGAACCCCTTTTTTTGTGATCACTGAATGGGTTTCTAAGGCTTTGGGCCAATTTGATTTTCTTCCTTTTAATTATTTAGCCACTATTTTTCTTCTTTCTTCTTATTTGAATGAGTGATGTGACTCAAGAAGGATAGAGGAGAGAGAGAAGAGACAAAGCTTTTAATGCAATATTAAACCCAATTTAATTTTGAGTTTCGGTTACCTATGCATACAATTAATCAATTTGAATTTTGAATTCCATTCCACCATGTAGTAGGTAACCGTGGCTTGCTTTGAGAACCTTTGGGTTCCTTCTTTTGACCATTCAATATTGGTTAATGGGCTTGTGACATGGGTCCCTTTGGATCCTCTTTTTCTTTTAATATTCAGCCACTTGAAGTGATCAATTATTATTGGACTAAATATGTTTAGTAACCAAGTTAGGCTTTCATCACTTGGGCCAAGGAACAATTTTATTTTTCTTCCTGCACACTTGAACAAACATATCAAACAAACTATTGAAAGCAAATAATTTAATTAATATTTTAATAATATTTGGTCATCATTTTAATTAGATATAAGTTTTCCAAACTCAAAAATCTCCCCCTTGATGACAAACATTATTAAAACCGAATTGAAAGAGTTAGGGTAGAAAACTTTCCTTTGAAGATTTGTAAATTTCTCCCCTTTCTTTTGTTCAATGTGCTCCCCCTTAATGTGTGTCTGATTAACACAATATTCAGGAAAGCAAAAAGCTATGTGCAATCTCCAAAATATTTTCAAAAGATAAAAATTTCAAGAATTTGGATCATTTAAGACCGAGCCATATTTTCACAAGAAAATTCTTTCAAACACCTGAATAAAATTCCATAGTCCAGTCAACACACATGTATTTGAGCAAATAAATTTATCAATGACAATCAAAGCTCAAGTTAAAATTAATCCATCAACACAAAGTGCTCAAAACAGAGCCAGATCAAAGCATAAAACAGAGCAAAATAGGACAACAAATCAATGAAACATAACAGTTTCAAGGAGGGACACCTGTAAGCAAAACAGGGCAGGTAATGCAGTCCACAATAAAGTGCAAGCAAATGAAAATAGTTTTAGTGTTCTAAATCCAGAGTTATCAAGATAGAAATCAGTCAGCAGCAGCAAGGAACAAACTAGGCATGAGATTTGATGAGCGGATATTTTATACGCTTTTTGGGGGGTAATTTTATGTAGATTTTAGTATGTTTTAGTTAGCTTTTAGTAGATTTTTATTATTTTTTAGGCAAAAATCATATTTTTGGACTTTACTATGAGTTTGTGTGTTTTTCTGTGATTTCAGGTATTTTCTAGCTGAAATTGAGGGAGCTAAGCAAAAATCTGATTCAGGCTGAAAAAGGACTACTGATGCTGTTGGATTCTGACCTCCCTGCACTCGGAAATAATTTTTTAGAGCTACAAGAGTCCAATTGAAGCGCTCTCAAGTGGGTTGGAAAGTAGACATCCAGGGCTTTCCAGTAATATATAATAGTCCATACTTTGCGCGAAGATAAATGATGTAAACTGGCGTTTAACGCCAGTTCCATGTTGCATTCTGCCATTCAGCGCCAGAAACAGGTTACAAGTTGGAGTTCAGCGTCAGAAACAGGTTACAACCTGGCGTTCAACTCTAGAAACAGCACAGGCACGTGAGAAGCTTAAGTCTCAGCCCCAGCACATACCAAGTGGGCCCCAGAAGTGGATTTCTGCACTATCCATCTTAGTTTACTCATTTTCTGTAAACCTAGGTTACTAGTTTAGTATTTAAACAACTTTTAGAGACTTATTTTGTATCTCATGACATTTTTAGATCTGAACTTTATACTTTGTGATGGCATGAGTCTCTAAACTCCATTGTTGGGGGTGAGGAGCTCAGCAGCGTCTCGATGAATTAATGTAATTATTTCTGTTTTCCATTCAAACACGCGTATTCCTATCTAAGATGTTCATTCGTGCTTCACTATGAAGAACGTGATGATCCGTGACACTCATCACCTTCCTCAATCCATGAACGTGTACCTGCCAACCACCTCCGTTCTACATTACATTGAATGAGTATCTCTTAGATTCCTTAATCAGAATCTTCGTGGTATAAGCTAGAATTTATGGCGGCATTCATGAGAATTCGGAAAGTCTAAACATTGTCTGTGGTATTCCGAGTAGGATTCTGGGATTGGATGACTGTGACGAGCTTCAAACTCGCGAGTGTTGGGCGTACAGACGCAAAAGGATCAATGGATCCTATTCCGACATGATCGAGAACCAACAGATGATTAGACGTGCTGTGACAGAGCATTTGGACCATTTTCACTGAGAGGATGGAAAGTAGCCATTGACAACGGTGACGCCCTTCATACAACTTGCCATGGAAGGAGCCTTGCATGTTTGAAAGTGAGGAAGCATTATGTTACAGGAATTCAGAAGACAAAGCATCTCCAAAACTCTAACATATTCTCCATTACTGCATAATAAGTATTTATTTCATGTGCTTTTACTTTTTATAATTAAAACTAAAAATTGTTATTGATATTATATCCTGACTAAGAATTACAGGATAACCATAGCTTGCTTCAAGCCAACAATCTCCGTGGGATTCGACCCAGTGCACTTGCTGGTTAGTTGTACGGATTGCAAAAGTGTGATTGCAATTTCGTGCACCAAGTTTTTGGCACTGTTGCCGGGGATTGTTTGAGTTTGAACAACTGACGGTGAATCTTGTTGCTTAGATTAGGAAAAAATTAATCCTTTTGGTTTAGAATCACTAGAATTGCATCTTTTATTATCCCTTTTAAAAAAAACTTTTTCAAAAATATTATTTTTCTTTATTTTTAGTTTTTCTGTGGAGTTTAGTGTCATGTTCTAAGTTTGGTGTCAATTGCATGCTTTTCTTTGTCTCTCAATTTTTCGAATTGCATGTTCTTGTTTTTCCTTGATCTTCAAATCGTTCTTGTCAATTTTTCTTGTTTGATCTTTGGTTTGTCTTGTTCTGTGTGTTTTCGTGTTTTCCTTGTGCTTTTTCAAAATATTAGTTTTCAAAAACATTTTTTTTATATACAATATTAAAACACGTTACATTTATAGCTCAGTTAGCTAGAGCGTTGGCTTACGTTCTTGGCAATTGGTATCTTCCTTTTAAAACTTTTTTTTCAAAAATAATTTTTCTTTGATTAAATCTTGTGCCAAACTTTAAGTTTGGTGTTTTCTTGTTAATCTTTCTTTAATTTTCGAAAATTTTATTGTGGTTTTCTAAAAATTTTAAGTTTGGTGTTCTTTCTTTTGTTCTTGTTGTTCTTGTGAGTCTTCAAGGTGTTGTTGAGTCTTATTTGTGTTTTGATCTTAAAATTTTTAAGTTTGGTGTGTTTTGGTGTTTTCCCTCCAAAATTTTCGAAAACAAGAAGCATTAGATCTAAAAATTTTAAGTCTTGGGCCTTTTGTGTGTTTTTCTCTTTCATCATAAAATTCAAAATTCAAATATATATATATATTCTAACTATTTTTTTTAAAGCAATTATTTCAAAAAATTTTAAAATTTTCGGATTCCATTTTTAAAATTTTAAAATTATAGCATTTTCAAAAATATTCTGACCACTTTCTCTTTCCTCATTTTTTCGAATTTCTTCATAAAATATTTTCAAATTCTTTTTGTTTTTCTTTTTACGTTAGTTTTTATTTTATTTTATTATTTCGTAACCTCCTCTATAATAATAAAATAAATAAAATAAATTCACATCAACTTCCTTTCTCCACTATGGACTTAAGTGGAAATGAACAATCCAAAAGGACTCTGGGGTCATATGCTAACTCCACTACTGCTTCTTATGGGAGTAATATCTGTATACCCTCCATTAGAGTTAGTAGTTTTGAGTTGAACCCTCAGCTCATTATCATGGTGCAGCAAAGTTGCCAGTATTTCGGTCTTCCACAGGAAGAACCTACAGAGTTTCTGGCACAGTTTTTACAAATTGTTGACACAGTACATGATAAGGAAGTAGATCAGGATGTCTACAGATTATTACTGTTTCCATTTGCTGTAAAAGACCAAGCTAAGAGGTGGTTAAATAACCAACCTAAGGACAGCATAAAGACATGGAAACAGCTGTCAGAAAAATTTCTGAATCACTATTTCCCTCCAAAATGGATGACACAGTTAAGGCTGAGCATCCAAGGCTTCAAAAAAGGAGATAATGAATCCCTTTATGATGCCTGGGAGAGATACAGAGAGATGCTAAGAAAATGCCCCTCTGAAATGTTTTCAGAGTGGGTGCAGTTAGACATCTTTTATTATGGGCTTACAGAGAAAGCTCAGATTTCTCTAGACCACTCATCTGGTGGATCTATACACATGATAAAGACAATTGAATAAGATCAAGAGCTCATTGATACAGTAGCCAGAAATCAGCATCTGTACCTAAACAGTGAACCTTCCATCAACAAAGAGGCTAAAACAGTAACTGCTAAACTCAGTCCTGCAGAGCAAGCTACTGAATTCAATCAGCAATTAGATTTTCTAACAAAACAGTTAGTCAAATTCAAGGAAATATTGCAAGAAAAAAGAATGGCTAATATGAATATGGAAGTGCAGTTGAAGCAAACAGAACAGCAGTTATCAAAACAAATAACAGAAGAATGCCAAGCAGTTAAATTAAGAAGTGGAAAAATATTAAATACCTCACTTCAAGGCAGCAGGAAGCCAAGAAATGAACAGACTGCTACCCAAAATCCCTTTGAGGACAGTCAGAGCCCAGAGAGGAATAATTCTGGTGCTCAAACGCCAGATAATGGGTGGAAAGTTGGCGTTGAACGCCCAACCCATGCTCAGTCCTGGCGTTCAACGCCAGAAACAAGCAAGGAATTGGCGTTGAACACCCAAAAGAAGCACAGTTCTGGTGTTCAGACGCCAGAAACAGGTAAGGAGTTGGCGTCTAATGCCACTCCAGCTTCCACCCCTGGCATTCAAACGCCAGTGGAAGATCAGACACATACAAGTGCTGATAGCAACCCATCTAAAAAGGCTTCTCAACCCACATCTGTAGGCAATAAATCTACAACAACTAAGGTTGAGGAATACAAAGCCAAAATGCCTTATCCTCAGAAACTCCGCCAAGCGGAACAGGATAAGCAATTTGCCCGCTTTGCAGACTACCTCAGGACTCTTGAAATAAAGATTCCGTTTGTAGAGGTACTTGAGCAAATACCCTCTTATGCTAAGTTCATGAAAGAGATCTTAAGTCATAAGAAGGATTGGAGGGAAACTAAAAAAGTTTACCTCACTAAAGAATGTAGTGCAGTCATTCTAAAAAGCTTACCTGAGAAGCTTAAAGATCCTGGAAGTTTTATGATACCATGCACATTAGAAGGTACTTGTACCAAGCAAGCTCTATGTGATCTTGGGGAAAGTATCAACCTAATACCTGCATATACTATCAAAAAGCTTGGGTTGATTGATGAAGTCAAACCAACCCGGATATGTCTCCAACTTGCTGATGGTTCCATTAAACACCTATCAGGCGTGCTTGAAGACATGATTGTCAAGGTTGGGCCATTTGCCTTTCCCACTGACTTTGTGGTGCTGGAAATGGAGGAGCACAAGAGTGCAACTCTCATTCTAGGAAGACCTTTCCTAGCAACTGGACGAACCCTCATTGACATCCAAAAAGGGGAAGTAACCCTGAGAGTCAATGAGGACGAGTTTAAGTTGAATGTTGTCAAAGCTATGCAACATCCAGACACCCAAAATGACTGCATGAGCATTGATATCATTGACTCTCTGGTAAAAGAGGTCAATATGACTGAGAGTCTCGAATCAGAGCTGAAGATATCTTTAAAGATGCTTAGCCTGATCTGGAGGAACCAGAGAGAATAATAGAACCTCTAAAAATCCCTCAAGAAGAGGAGAAACCTCCCAAATCCGAGCTCAAACCATTACCACCATCCCTGAAATATGCATTTCTGGGAGAAGGTGATACCTTTCCTGTAATCATAAGCTCTATCTTAGAGCCACAGGGAGAGGAAGCACTAATTCAAGTGCTAAGTGTAAATCATGTTGCTTGTATGTGAAGTTTGTATTCATAGGTTTTGATGAATGACAAACCAACAAACGACATGAAAGACAAACCAACAAACAACTTGAATGAACAAGCATGATTGAAAGATCAACCAACATTCAACGTTGAGGAATGAAGAGTTGAAAGCAACACAACAACAACAAGAAACTCAAGTCCACAACATTTGAAGACAAGTATAGTGTCTTAGGACTTAGGTAACTTCTTGTTAAGAACCAATTGCTAAATCTCTCAACACACACTCACAAAATGTTTTGATTATCATATCATATGCACATCTTGCAATTCGATGCTAGCCAAATGGTTTAAAACTTGTTTTCAAAGGTACAAAAGCATAGGAATTGACTCCAACAAGTTTGAGATCAATCCTAAGTATTTTGAAGTGATTTTAAGCCATTCTTTAAGGTTTGCATCGATGCACACTCATCTTGCATCGATGCAAAGCATGCAACGACTTGTTGCATCGATGCAAAGATGTTTGCATCGATGCAACCTAGCTGAAAATTCAAATTTCAGCGCCAAAGACACATTTGCATCGATGCAAAGTGTTATGCATCGATGCAAAT
>NC_029780.3:27438256-27439301 GCF_000817695.3 Arachis duranensis
AAGAATTTGAAGATTATAAACAATGGAGGATCAACAAATTGAAGTTTATAATGGTTTAAGTGAGTATATACATGATGGAACTCAAAGGATTGAAGAAAGAACCACCAAAGGATGAAAATTTGGTGATTTTGGGCAAAATGATGCATGTTGCATCGATGCAACCAAGCTTTGCATCGATGGAAAGCACACGACGTGCTATGTGCATCGATGCAAAGCCTATTGCATCGATGCAAACTCGACCAAATTGCACAAAAACACGTGAATTTGGCATTTTTGAGCCACAAAACCCCACTTTTTCATCATCTTCAACCTCACAACTCACTTTTTATTGCTTTATGTTTATTTGTTTATATGAATTGTTAAACTAACTCCTAGTAAGCTAAGGATTTCTATTATGGTTTAAATACTTTGATATTTCCTTCATAATTTTGTTTAACGATTAATGCTTGTATGCTTGTTTGGTGAATAACTCAAAATAGGCTTGGTACCCCTATTTTAAGTTAATATGCATGTCTTGATATATTTTAGGGGGAATTATGCATGCTTATTATATATAAAAAGAGGAAATCAAATTCTTTTTGAAAGGGGGAATATCTCATCCTTGAGATTAATAGAGAAATTGAACTTAAAAAAATTCATTGTTTTATGCATGCTTCTATGACACATTTCAAACTCCTTTCTTTTTGATAATGTCAAAAGGGGGAAGAGAAGTTTGAGGATATTTGAAGTTTTGAACTTTTGAAAAAGAAGAAGTTTGAGGATTTGAAAAGAAGAAATAAGTTTGCGAAACAATGATTTCAAAAAGACTTCCGCTAAGCAAAAACTTTGATATCTAAATCGTTTTCTTTGATAAACGCCCTTTAAGGGAACAAATGCACATATTTAGGGGGAACTCCTGCAAAATTTTTTTGTGAAGTCTTCTCTAAAGCTTTCTATAAAACAAAGTGCATTATTGTTGCTTTCAAAATCATTTATAAATGCATATCCTCAAAATTGGTTTGTCATTATCAAAAAGGGGGAAATTGTAAATCATGTTGCTTGTATG
>NC_029780.3:27439723-27465195 GCF_000817695.3 Arachis duranensis
GCTCCATCCCATTAATTTCCCAACGTTTCTAAGGTTTGGGGAATCTATGAATAGATGGATTGAAGCCTTATTTCACCAATTTTTGAGTATTTGGAAACTATCTTGTTCATATTCTTTCATTCTACACTTTTTTAAATTGATATAATACACAATTTGTGAGAGCAATATCAATTGGTTCAATAGTGCTAAACTTGTAATCATACACTTTTCTAGAGAGTACTCATTTCATCTCAACAATTCTTTGAGAATTGTTTTCTTGTACACCTTGTAAATTGGAGTGTGATCTCCAAGGTTGAGTCAAGAGTTATAAACACTATAGTCGGTGAGGATACCAAAGAGGTATACTAAGTACTCAAGGCAAATCTTAGAGAAGGTATCTCTAAGTGGAGTGGGTTAGTATACGAGTGGTGATCATATACCGTGAGGTGTTAGAAACTAAGGACTCGGATTGTAAAAGGTTTTGCGCGAGCACCTTGAAGCTTGGCAATAGTGGAACTTCTCAATTGCGATTGAGAAAGAAAGTGGACGTAGGACAAGGATTGTGCCGAACCACTCTAAATAGCGTTTGCATCTCTCCAAACTCATCTCTTCAATATTATTGCCTTTTACCTTTGAGCAAATAAATTGTGATCGAAAAGTAGCTTCGTAAGTACTTAAGGAGTGGCTTAAGTCCGATTGGTGAAAAGCTTGATCAATTTATTTGAGTTGGTGTCTATTGGAAAGTAAAAGCTCCTTATAAATGCTTAGCAATTGAGTTAAGCTCTTGGAAAAATACTAGTACAATAACACTTTTTGTATATTGTCTTTAACTTTCGTAAAAAGATTAATTGTTGTTGCAATACTCAATTCACCCCCCCTCTTGAGTAATTGTGCATAGGTTCTACACTAAGGACACACAAGACAGCTCTTGGGTGGTCCATCAGTGATCTTAAGGGCATTAGCCCAGCCAGATGCATGCACAAGATCCTATTGGAGGATGACGCTAAGCTAGTGGTTCAACCACAAAGGTGGCTGAATCCAGCCATGAAGGAGGTGGTGCAGAAGGAGGTCACTAAATTACTAGAGGCTGAGATTATTTATCCTATTTCTGATAGCCCCTGGGTAAGCCCTGTCCAAGTCGTCCCTAAGAAGGGTGGCATGACAGTGGTTCATAATGAAAAAATGAACTGGTTCCTACAAGAACAGTTACAGGGTGGTGTATATGTATTGATTACAGAAGGCTTAATACAGCTACCAGAAAGGATCTTTTTCCTTTACCATTCATAGACCAAATGCTAGAAAGACTAGCAGGTCATGAATACTACTACTTCCTGGATGGATATTCAGGTTATAATCAAATTGCAATAGATCCCCAAGATCAAGAGAAAACAGCGTTCACATGTCCATCTGGAGTATTTGCATACAGAAGGATGCCATTTGATCTGTGCAATGCACCTGCAACCTTTCAGAGGTGCATGCTCTCCATTTTCTCTGATATGGTAGAAAAATTTCTTGAAGTTTTCATGGATGACTTTTCAGTATTTGGAGACTCATTTAGCTCCTGTCTTGACCATCTAGCACTTGTTCTAAAGAGGTGCCAAGAGACAAACCTGGTTTTAAACTAGGAGAAATGTCACTTATGGTGACTGAAGGAATTGTCCTTGGGCATAAAATTTTGAACAAGGGAATAGAGGTGGATTAAGCTAAGGTAGAGGTAATTGAAAAATTACCACCACCAGCCAATGTTAAGGCAATCAGAAGCTTTCTGGGGCATGTAGGATTCAATAGGAGGTTTATAAAAGATTTTTCAAAAATTGACAAACCTTTGAGTAATCTTCTAGCTGTTGACATGCCATTTATCATTGATAAGGAGTGTCTGCAGACGTTTGAGACTCTGAAAGCTAAGCTGGTCACAGCACCAGTCATCTCTACACCAGACTGGACATTACCATTTAAACTGATGTGTGATGCCAGTGACCATGCCATTGGTGCAGTATTGAGACAAAGGCATGACAAGCTTCTGCACATCATTTACTATGCCAGTCGTGTTTTAAATGACGCACAGAAAAACTACACAACCACATAAAAAGAGTTACTTGTAGTGGTTTACGCCATTGACAAGTTCAGATCTTATTTAGTAGGATCAAAAGTGATTGTGTACACTGACCATGCTGCTCTTAAATATCTACTCACAAAGCAGAATTCAAAACCCAGACTCATCAGATGGGTGTTGCTTCTGCAAGAGTTTGATATAGAAATAAGAGACAGACAAGGGACAAAAAACCAAGTAGCAGATCACTTGTCTCGAATAGAACCAGTAGAAGGAGCGTCCCTCCCTTCTACTGAGATCTCTGAAAACTTTCCGGATGAGCAACTATTTGCCATCTAGGAAGTGCCATGGTTTGCAGACATTGCAAACTACAAGGCAGTGAGATTCATACCCAAAGAGTACAGTAGGCAGCAATCAAAGAAATTGATTACTGATGCAAAGTACTATCTTTGGGATAAAACATATCTCTTCAAGAGATGTGCAGACGAAGTAATCCGTAGATATGTGCCAAAAGAAGAAGCACAGAAGATCCTCTGGCACTGCCATAGATCATAGTATAGAGGACATTTTGGAAGTGAGCGAACAGCCACAAGAGTCCTCCAATGTGGCTTCTACTAGCCTACTATCTATAAAGACTCCCGAGTGTTTGTACTTAACTGTGACAGTTGCCAAAGATCTGGCAATTTTCCTCACAGTTATGCCATGCCTCAACAAGGGATCTTGGAGATTGAGTTGTTTGATGTATGGGGTATTGACTTCATGTGTCCTTTCCCCCATCATACTCAAACACTTATATTCTGGTGGCAGTGGATTATGTATCCAAATGGGTGGAAGCTATTGCAACACCCACTAATGATACTAAGACGGTGCTGAAATTCCTCCAGAAACACATCTTTAGCAGATTTGGTATCCCTAGAGTACTAATCAGTGACGGAGGCACTCATTTCTACAATAAACAGCTTTACTCTACTTTGGTTCGATATGGAGTTAGCCACAGGGTAGCTACTCCATATCATCCACAGACAAATTGGTAAGCTGAAGTCTCTAATAGAGAACTTAAAAGAATCCTGGAACGGACTGTGATTAACCGTAGAAGGGATTGGGCAAGAAGCTTGGATGATGCTCTGTGGGCATACAGAACAGCATTCAAGACCCCTATAGGAACTTCTCCATACCAGCTTGTGTATGAAAAAGCCTGTCACTTGCCAGTGGAATTGGAACATAAGGCCTATTGGGCAACCAGATTCCTAAACCTTGATACCAAGTTAGCTGGAGAAAAATGATTGCTCCAGTTAAATGAGCTAGAGGAATTCAGACTCAACGCTTTCGAAAATGCAAAAATTTACAAAGAGAAAGCAAAAAGATGGCATGATAAGAAGTTGTCATTTAGAGTCTTTGAGCCAGGGCAGAAAGTTCTGCTGTTTAATTCCAGGCTCAGATTATTCCCCGGGAAATTGAAATCCCAGTGGAGAGGTCCATATGTGATTACAAGTGTGTTACCATATGGATACGTGGATCTTCAAGATAATGATTCTAACAAAAAGTTCATTGTTAATGGACAGAGAGTTAAACATTATCTTGAAAGCAATTTTGAGCAAGAATGCTAAAAATTGAGACTTGATTAAAGCTCAGTAATAGTCCAGCTAAAGACAATAAAGAAGCGCTTGCTGGGAGGCAACCCAGCCATTTACAAAGCTTATTTGTTAATTAATTGATTTTTACAGGTTTATGTCAATGATCTTTAAGGTAAAATAGCAATTGCTTGAGTGCACAAAGTTACAGAAGGATTCGCAGGATAAAAGAGCAAAAAGGAAGCTCACTGGTGCGAAAAAGCCAGTAAGAGCTGTTTTGGGCATTGAACGCCAGAAAGAAGCATCTTCTGGGTGTTGAACGCCAGAAAGAAGCACCTTCTGGGCGTTTAACGCCAGATTTACAGTGTCCTGGGCGTTCAAAAAAATGCCCAGTGACAAAGGAGTTCTTGGCGTTCAACGCCAGCTAGAAGCAACAGCTGGGCGTTGAACGCCCATGAGAAGCTGCAAATGGGCGTTAAACGCCCAAAACATGCAGCGTTTGGGCGTTTAACGCCAGGATTGTGGGGAGGAGGTAAATTCGTTTTTACTTCACATTTTTTTCAATTTTCATATTTCAATTCATGATTTCTTGCATAAACATGTTACAAACTCTCATCCTTCAACTCCAAAAATTTTAATTGTAATTTCTAAAATCCCTTTTTTCAAAAATGTCAAATGTATCTTAATTTATAAACACATCCTTTTTCAAACCCCATCCAACTTCTTTTCAAATTTTTTTTCAACACTCATCTATCTTTTTGAATTCTTGTCAAATCTTTTTCAAAATCTCATCATATCTTTTGAATTTTTGAAATTTCCTCTCCTTCTATTCCTCTCCTTTCCTTTCTTTTGCTTGAGGACAAGCAAACCTCTAAGTTTGGTGTGTTTTTCCGTGATCATTGAGCTAAAACTCATCAAGATCATGGCACCTAAGGGAAAACAAACCACTTCAAGAGGCAAGAAAGAGAATATTCCAAAACCACTTTAGAATCAAGATAAGTTCTTAACTAAAGAACATGCAGACCATTACCACAAAATAATGGGTCTGAGATCAGTGATCCCGAAAGTTAAATTTGATCTGAAGGAAGACGAATATTCGGAGATACAGAAGCTGAAAAGCCAGAAGCTGTCTCTTGAAGGACCAGACACCCCACAGGTTGAAGGAGCACCCATCATCTTCCAAACTAAAGATTGTTGAGTTCTAATCTTAGCCTTAACTCTGTGATAATTGTTCTTATTAGGAATTTACCTTAGAAGTTATATATGAGTAGTAGTAATTAGTATATCTATTTTGATTTTATCTCCAATTAAGCTATAATTTATTTTACTCATCATCATCGAACATGAATAAAATAGTAGATTTTTAGAATAAAGAGGCAATATTTTTTTACGAGTTCTTAATAAAGAAAATTCTAATTATTTATATGTGGTGGCAATACTTTTTGTCTTCTGAATGAATGCTTGAACAGTGCATTTTTTTATATTGAATTTTATGAATGTTAAAATTGTTGGCTCCTGAAAGAATGATGAACAAGAAAAATATTATTTCTGATATGAAAAATCATAAAATTGATTCTTGAAGCAAGAAAAAGCAGTGAAAAAAAAGAAAAAAAAGAAGAAAAAAAGAAAAAAAAGCAAAAGAGGTAGAAAAAGCCAATAGCCCTTTAAACCAAAAGGCAAGGGTGAAAAGGATCCAAGGCTTTGAGCATCAATAGATAGGAGGGCCAAGGAAATAAATCCAGGCCTAAGCGGCTAAATCAAGTTGTCCCTAACCATGTGCTTGTGGCATGCAGGTCCAAGTGAAAAGCTGGAGATTGAGTGGTTAAAGTCGTGATCCAAAGTAGCCATTGATAATGGTGATGCGCTACATACAACTTGCCATGGAAGGAGCCTTGCATGTTTGAAAGTGAGGAAGTATTATGTTACAGGAATTCAGAAGACAAAGCATCTTCAAAACTCCAACATATTCTCCATTACTACATAATAAGTATTTATTTCATGCTCTTTTACTTTTTATAATTAAAACTAAAAATTATTATTGATATTATATCCTGACTAAGAATTACATGATAACCATAGCTTGCTTCAAGCCAACAATCTCCGTGGGATTCGACCCTTACTCATGTAAAGTATTACTTGGACGACCCAATGCACTTGCTGGTTAGTTGTGTGGACTGCAAAAGTGTGATTGCAATTTCGTGTACCAAGATTCCTATTCTTTCAAATATAGCCGAAGCCTTGGTGCCTTTGACATTTTTACCTTTAGCTTGCTGTGGTACACTACCTCCTTTGATTGTAGACACTCTATTCTCAACAGGCTCATTACTCAAATCAACATTAAAATGCTCAATCAAGCAAGTCAAAAACATACCATATGGCAAGTTACACTTTTTATCATTTTTCACACAATCCTTCATATGACGAATCATAAAGTAAGCAAAAGATATGGGAATGGAGTTCAAAATAACATAAAGAACAAGGGTGTCAGAAATAGTTACCCTCTGATATGATCCACCTTTTAGGAGTAAAAGAACTGTCATTAATGCTAGGAACAAACCTTCTCTTTCAAAGCAAAATCATTAATGAAATGGTTTTTAATAATTAATTTGAATTTTTTTAAAACCATGAAAACTGAAAAGACAAGTCATTGGGAATGATGAAATATTAAAACTGTCATGACTTGAAATGGAATGAAGTAATGGTATGTTGAAAAATTAATTTCAAAAAATTAAAAGAGTTTTATGATTTAAAAATAATGAGCCCATATCATGTGAACAAAGTTTGTCTAACATAGGCCCAAAACGTGGTTATAGCATGCTGGGCAATAGAGCACAGTTCTCCATGTTTAATCCACAAATTTTTTTGGGCTTTATACAAGTCTTCCTTTGAAAATTTCATCACTTTCCTAGATTTGTCTCCCTGCTGCCTACGAGACAAAAACAAACAGAAACAAGAAAATCATTATTTACATAACAGAACTTAAATCCATCATCCCCCAACTGTTTTTCAATGAACAAAATCTGTCTTCACACAGAGGTTTAGTGAAGATGTCAACAAGTTGCACTTCAAATTTTACAAATTGGATATCAATAGTACCTTTTTGTACATGTTTCCTAATAAAGTGATATCTCACTTCAATGTGCTTAGTTCTAGAGTGCAATATAGGATTTTTTGAAATATTTATTGCACTCATATTGTCACAAAATAAAGGAATACTATTGATTTTCAATTTATAATCCTCCAATTGAGTTTTAAGCCATAAAATTTGAGAGCAACAAGCAGCCGTAGAGATATATTCAACTTCAGCCGTGGATAAAGCAACTGTTCATACCCTGGGTCAAGCTGTCCGACCCGGGATGTTTAGCGACAAGCCGACCGACCTCTTCAAGTCAGACTATCCGACCTCTTCTCAAAGAGCTCGGCCAATGTCCGACCTCTTCTCAAAGAGCTCGGCCAAATCGCCAAAGGAGCCCAAAGCAGGCCCAAAACGAAGGAACACAGCCCAATCTAAAGGCAGCCAAAGCCCAGAAAGATAAAGGCGGTTCCCTTGAAGATAAGATGACCTTACTTAAAGATAAGATAACTAACTTATCTTATCCACAGGAGGCCACATCTCACCATTATAAATACACTGGAGCACCCAGGTATAACTCATACTCTGACTCTACTCAATACCTGCTTAATACCCTTGCTAACTTAAGCATCAGAGTCCCTTGTAGGTACCCCCACCCTCCGGGGACGAAGGATCAACACCACCACCAAGTCCAACAAGTCGGACACACCAGCTCCGGCCGCCGTACACCTGCCGGACACGTCGGCTCCGACCAACACAGAAGATCTCATCCGAGATCGACCTACAGTTTCAGGTAACCCTCGGAACATTGGCGCCGTTGCCGGGGAACCTGGAAGTCATCCCATCACATGGCGGACAACCATGACAACGACCACGGTTCTGATCCAGAAAATAGGACGCCGCATAAAAACGCGGACGCCACCCCCAAAAGCACACCCCAAAACGGGGGAGATAAGCAAACTCCAAACACAGAAATCATGGAAGCACTACAAGCTCAACAAAACCGCCTCCAACAACTCGAAAAAGAAGCCGAGCATCAACGGGAAGCCAAGAAGGACCTCCGAGGGGAAACTGGGCGACGCCGAGAGTTAAAGGATAAGCTCTTAAAACTCGAAGCTGATCTCAAAACCAAAGAGATCATGAAAGCTAAAGGTCCCAAATGACTTCAAAACTCCCAACATGACTCCGTACGACGGCACATCAGATCCAAGCTATCATCTTAGCAATTTTAGAAGCATGATGTATCTCACAGAGGCCTCAGATGCAATCCATTATTCTCCATCCAGAAGGACAAAGCCAAACACGCATCAAGCCTATTAGGGATCAAGCAAGGAAATCGAGAGAGCCTTCGCAACTACATGGAAAGATTCAACGAAACATGTCTGGACATACAAAGTTTGCCAACAGAAGCAGCTATCAGGGGTCTCATTAATGGTCTACAGAAGGACCTTTTAGCCACTCAATATCCAAGAAGCACCCAAACATCTCGGAATGAGGTACAGGAACGGGCAGAGAAGTACATCAACATGGAGGAAAACTCTCGACTAGGAGAGATCTCAAAAACCAAACATTCATACTCCTCTCAGGATAAGGATAAAGAGTCCAAGAAAAAAGAAGATCAACATGGAGAGAAGCCTAAAAAATACCACAATTACATCCCCTTCGGGTGTCTGTTGTGGATATCTACCGAGAAATATGCAACACTGAGAGGATCCCATCAACTCGCCCAATCAAAAACAAAAGAGGTCGGACGCGTTGAAGGTCCACCTTACACCAAAGAGGTCGGACAAAGTTGAAGGTCCACCTCACACCAAAGTGGTCGGACGAGTTGGAGGTCCACCTCACACTAAAGAGGTCGGACATGTTGAAGGTCCACCTCACACCAAAGAGGTCGGACGCGTTGAAGGTCCACCTCACACCAAAGAGGTCGGACAAGTTGAAGGTCCAACTCACACCAAAGAGGTCGGACAAGTTGAAGGTCCACCTCACACCAAAGAGGTCGGACAAGTTGAAGGTCAACCTCACACCAAAGAGGTCGGACAAGTCGAAAGGTCAACCTCACACCAAAGAGGTCGGACAAGTCGAACGTCTCACACCAAAGAGGTCGGACAAGTCGAACGTCTCACACCAAAGAGGTCAAATGAGTTGAACGTCCACCTCACACCCCTGAGAGACATGTTCATGGAGGATTCGCAGGAGGAAGGATCTCTAAATCATCCCGCAAAGGACACCTCAAAGAGGTATATTAAGGAAGGGAGAGAGGTTTGAATAGGACTACGGGGTGCAAACAAGCCTTCCGAGATTTTGAAAATTCTTGGGGCAACCACCCATTCTTTTCAGACCACGGGAAAGTGAAGAACTCATTACACCTCGCAGTGGGAAGTCAGGCAATAGCCTCAGCACTAGTCAGAGAAGATGAAAGTGGGCAACAACCCGTCTACTTCATCAGCAAAGCTCTACAAGGGACCGAACTAAACCATCAATAGATAGAAAAAGTTTGCCTACACCCTCATACTCACCTCTCAATGACTCCACCCATACTTTCAAGCTCACACTATCAGAGTTCGGACCAACCAGCCCATAAAAGACATCCTACAGAAAACAAACTTACCTGGAAGAATCCTACAGAGGACAGCTCGGATAATTCGGGGGACCCTGGACAAAACCAGAAAACATCTTGGACAATTCGGGGGACCCTGGACAAAAACAGAAAACAGCTCGGACAAATCGGGGAACATGAAGTCCGACACATACCTCAGGAGCAGAATGCCCGAGCTAATGCACTTTCAAAACCAGCCAGCACCAACAACTCGGACAATTCGGGGATATGAGGTCCGACACATACCTCGGGAGCAGAATGCCCGAGCTGATGCATTTTCAAAACTAGCCAACACCAAACTAGGGGGCAATAACAGAAGCCTCATCCAGGCTACATCACAAGACCACAACAAAGTGAATCTCAAGGATGTACTCAGGGTCAGCCATTCGTAACACGCATTAAAAAACTATGGAATCCAGCCAATTAGACATGCCGTCCGGGATCTTAGTATACATCTCAAAGACATAGGTCAACTATAGGGTTACTACCAAACAACTCGGGCAACAACTCGAACAATAACAGCAAAATATCAGGTGTCAGATACAACAATAAAAGGGAAACCCCAGGACTCACATGAAGATCCAGGGGCACCCTTTGGAGGCAACAACGGAGCAAAAACCCAAATACAAAGTCAAAGCTTTACATCAAAAAGCATGCCAACTTCCACATTGCCCCACCAGAGGAGCTCATCAGTGTAACATCACCTTGGCCGTTTGCAAATAGGAGACTCGACCTCCTCGGACTATTTCCCCAAGGATTGGGACAAGTCAAGTTCCTCATTGTAGGGGTGTTCATAAAATGGATTGAGGCAGAGCCCCTAGCTAGTGCCACTGCTAAAAGAAGTCAGAAATTCTTGTACAGAAACATTATTACAAGCACCAGTTCACATCCGTAGAACACCCACAAGCCAATGGACAAGCAGAAGCTGCCAACAAAGTCATACTAGCTAGGTTAAAACAGAGACTACAGGACATAAAGGGAGCTTGGGCTGAAGAGCTCCCACAAGTCCTACGAGCATATCAGACAACTCCACACTTCACCACGGGGAAATCACCCTTCCGATTAATTTACGGAATGGAGGCAATGATCCCAGTAGAGATCAAAGAAGGATCCCCAGAATGATCTTCTACAATGAAGAGGTCAACTCCCAAACCCAAAGGAAAGAACTCGACCTACTTCCAAGAGTCCGAGAGAGAGCTCCGATCAAGGAAGAGGCATTAAAACGTTGAATGGCCTCAAGATACAATCAGAAGGTAGTATAGCGAAGCTTTGCCAACAACAACCTCATCCTAATCCGAAATGATATCGGAACAACTCGACCTAGAGAAGGAAAGCTAGCAGCCAACTGGAAAGGACCATACCAAGTTGTTTAGAAGAACTGGGGAAAGGTTGCTACAGACTGTCCGAACTCGAAGGGCAAGAGCTACCAAGGTCATGGCATGCCTGCAATCTAAAAAGGGCACCAGGCCGAGATCCAAAAAGATTGCCCGACCTAGAAAGGTAAGTACTAACATGTACACACTCTTATCTTTATATTATTGTTTAAAAGATTGCAGATTCCCTAAAAAGTTTCCTACCAAGACGCTCGACTACAGCAGGTCGGCAAGGTGAAACACCAAAATCACCGCCCGATCACGACAAAGTCGGCAAGATGAAAACCAAACTCATCGTCTGATTACAAAGCGACAAGTCGGCAAGGTGAAAACCAACTTCACCACCTGACCATGATGAAAACTGAATTCATCATTTGATTTCGACAAAGTAAAAACAAAATTCACTGCTATACCAAGACGCAATAATCTGAAACGCAAATTTCACTGCCGGATCACGACAAGGTCGGCGGGGTGAAAACCAAATTCACCGCCCGATCATGATAAAAGTCGGCAAAGATGAAACCAGAATTCATCACCCGATTTCGACAAGGTCGGCAAAAAAGTGAAAGCAGAGTTCATCGCCCGATTATAAAGCAACAGATCGGCAGAAAGTGAAAAACAATTTCACTCCACAGTCACGATAAAGACAACCGTCCGATAAAGGTGAAAACGCGATTCACCCAAAGGACGATCTAGAGATGACAACCACTTTCTACAAATCGGCAAAGATGAACACAGAATAATGTAAGAAGTTATCAAAAGTGATCTAAAAAAGAACCTGACGAGGTCTTACGGATCACTAAAATAATAACTTAAGGACTGGTCAAACTTTAAGAAGTCGAACCAAGTCAACCCAAGTTATAAGTAAATCCTGGAAAGAGGTCTGGCCAACCCTATTAAAGAGGATTACTTTAACTTAGAAGGGCCTGACATAACAAAGTCAGCCCAAAACAAAAAGTTATACAAGTAGTCCCTGAAAGAGATCTGACAAAGATCCAAGAAAGAGGACTACAAAAAATAACTTAATGGAGACCGACGTAACCAAGTCGAACTCCTACTACCAAAGAGTTATAAAAGTAACCCCTGAAAGAGACCTGACAAAGGTCCAAGAAAGAGGATTACGAAATAACTTAGAAGAGATCGACATAAAGAAGTCGGTTTCCTACAACGGACAAGTTATAAAAGTAATCCCTGAAAGAGACCTGAAAAAGGTCCAAGAAAAAGGATTACAAAAATAACTTAGAAGGGCCCGACATGAAGAAGTCAGCCCGACCCAATTAAAGTGACAGATTGGACCGACAAGAAGAAGTCAGACCAACGAAGGCTACAGCTTGGACCGACAAGAAGAAGTCGGACCAACGAAAGCTACAGCTTGAACCGACAAAAAGAAGCCGGACCAACGAAAGCTACAGCTTGGACCGACAAGAAGAAGTCGGACTAACAAAAAATGTGCGCTAAAATGGACATAGCTCCGCCCAAAAAGCCACGGCTCCACGACAAGGCTATCAAAATTGTTCAGACTGACTAAAAAGTATTCACGAGAATACTAAAAAGTCATCGGACAAGTTAGCCCCAAGGACCACCTCGACCAAACAGAAAGTGGACGAAACCAGAAGTGATCAAAAGAGGTCGAACAATAAAGTACCGACACTCTACAAAGATCCACAAAAAAAGGACAAAGACATCTCACAACGGCCAGAGGAAGGCCAAAATTACTTTGCTAAAAAATACGAAGTCTTGAAAAAAGACACTACTTAAAAAGCGAAAAGCACAGCCTCAAAGACAGGGCTAAAAAGTCATCCAAACAAACTATAAAAAGGTTCCCCATCGGAACACTACCTAAAAAGTTGTTGGATTATGACTAAAAAGCCCGAATAGCGAAGACAAACAAGTCGGAAGAAGGTTGAAAAGACCCCTCAAACAAAGTAAAAGGGGCAATACCAGACTCGCACAAGGAGAAACTTCTCAAAGATCGACCAAAGTCAGGATGCTTGAGCACGACTTCCCCGAAGAGATCGAAACTCTGAAAGCACAATCTCAAAGAAAAGTCTGAACTCAAGCAGGGGCAAAGTCATACAGGTCGACGTCAGCTAAAGAAGAGGCGCAAGTACGACTTCAAAAAAGAACAAGCCAAAAAGTTAGGAAACAACTTAAGGCTCAAATGCGCTTAGCCAAAAAGGATACAACTCCACTAAGGCACAATCTCAAACAAGACTACGAACATCATCCAAGACTAAAAAAAGGGGGGTTCTATATAAAGAACACTAAAAAGTCGTCGGACAAATCATTAAAAGTCCGGATATCAAGCCGCAAGGACAACTTCGCCAAAGCAGAGGGTTGTCAACACAAACTTAAAGCAAGGCATGATCCAGAAGGCAAGGGTAGAAAACCCACGCTACCACTCAAAAGATGTTGGATTGTGAAGCACCAAAAACCTCTAGAAAATCTGCAAGATTGCAAAGCAATGAAGAAACAAGCCAGACAAATGCTTGAGCACGACTTCCAAAGAGATCAAAGCTCTGAAAAGCACGATCTCACGGAAAGATCGAACTCAAGCAGGGGCACTGTTCATACCCTGGGTCAAGCTGTCCGACCCCGGATGTTTAGCGACAAGCCGACCGACCTCTTCAAGTCAAACTATCCGACCTCTTCTCAAAGAGCTCGGCCAATGTCCGACCTCTTCTCAAAGAGCTCGGCCAAATCGCCAAAGGAGCCCAAAGCAGGCCCAAAACGAAGGAACACAACCCAATCTAAAGGCAGCCAAAGCCCAGAAAGATAAAGGCGGTTCCCTTGAAGATAAGATGACCTTACTTAAAGATAAGATAAAGATAAGATAAGATAACTAACTTATCTTATCCACAGGAGGCCACATCTCACCATTATAAATACACTAGAGCACCCAGGTATAACTCATACTCTGATTCTACTCAATACCTGCTTAATACCCTTGCTAACTTAAGCATCAGAGTCCCTTGCAGGTACCCCCCACCCTCCGGGGACGAAGGATCAACACCACCGCCAAGTCCAACAAGTCGGACACACCAGCTCCGGCCGCCGTACACCTGCCGGACACGTCGGCTCCGACCAACACAGAAGATCTCATCCGAGATCGACCTACAGTTTCAGGTAGCCCTCGGAACAGCAACCGTGACTTGTTTCTTACTTGACCATATGTTAAGGGAACTTCTAAGGAAGCAACACATTCCGAAAGTGCTTCTTCTATCCACTTGGTCTCCCGCATAATCTGCATCACAAAACTCATTAGATTTAGGATACCATAAGCCAAGATCACATGTGCCCTTAATATATCTAATGATTCTTTTGACAGCCGAAAGATGGGATACTTTAGGTGAGATTGAAATCTAGAACACACACCCACACTTTGAACAATATATGGCCTAGAGGATGTAAGATACATGAGAGATCCTATCATTCCTCTATACTTTGTTTCATCCACATCTTTGCCTTTTTCATCCTTGTCAACTTTAGTGTTCGGATGCATAGAAGTTCCCATTGGTTTGGAGTTTTCTAGGCCGAATTTCTTAATTAACTCTTTGGCATATTTTCCTTGGTGAATAAAAATACTACTAGGAGTTTGTTTGATTTGAAGACCAAGAAATAAAGTTAATTGTCCCATCAAACTCATTTCAAACTCACTAGTCATTAGTTTTCCAACCTCTTAACACAAGGATTCATTGGCCGATCCAAACACAATGTCATCCATATAAACTTGAACAAGTAAGAAATCATCATTAGATTCTTTTATAAATAAAGTAGTGTCGGTGGTACCCCTTTGAAAATTATTTTCCAACAAGAACGCACTAAGCATTTCATACCAAGCTCTAGGAGCTTGCCTAAGACTATAAAGGGCCTTTGAAAGTTTAAAAACATGATTTGGAAAATCTTTGCTTTCAAAACTGAGGGGTTGTGCCACAAATACTTTCCTATCTATAAAACCATTAAGAAAAGCAAATTTGACATTCATTTGAAACATTTTGAAACTTGTTCATACCCTGGGTCGAGCTGTCCGACCCGGGATGTTCTACAGACAAAGCGACTGACCTCTTTAGGTCAAGCGGATAGACTTCTTCACAAAGAACTCGGTCCAAATCGACAGGAAAGCCCAAATAAGGGCCCAACTCAAGGAATACAATCCTGATCCAAGGGCAGCCCAAGCCTATAGAGATAAGGACGGTTCCGTGGAAGATAAGCTGACCTCGACAAAAGATAAGATAAGATAACTAACTTATCTTATCCAAAGGTCACATCTCACCATTATAAGTACACTGGAGCACCTAGGTATAACTCATACTCTGATTCTACTCAATGCCTGCTTAATACCCTTGCTAACTTAAGCATCGGAGTCCCTTGCTGGTACCCCCCACCCTTCGGTGATAAAGGATCAGCAGCACTTTCAGTTCCACAAGTCGGACACACCAGTTCTGACCGCTGTACACCTGCCGAGCACGTCGACTCCGACCAACACAGAAGATCTCGACCGAGATCGACCTACAGTTTCAAGTAACCCTCGGAACGTTGGCGCCGTTACCGGGGAACCTGGAAGCCATCCCATCACCATGGTGGACGACCATGACAACGACCACGATTCAGGTTTGGAAGATAAAACGCCGCACAAGAACGCGGATGTTACACTCAAAGATACTTCGGAGCCCAACGGAGACAAAAATTCATCAAACCCAGGAGTGATAGAGGCGCTTCAAGATCGATAAAAGTAACTCGAGAAAGAAGCCCAACATCAACGCGAAAAAGAAGAGGATCTGCATCGGGAGATAAGGCGACGTCGAGAATTAGAAGATAAACTTCTAAAACTCGAAGCCGATCTCAAAACTAAAGCTACTCGATCCACTCCAGAGGATAGCTCTCGCAAGGATCAAGATTCATTCACCAGGGAAATTATGAAGACCAAAATCCCATAGGACTTCAAACTTCCGGATATGACTCTGTATGACGGCACTTCAGACCCCAACCATCATCTCAGCAATTTCAGAAGTAGAATGTACCTCACTGACGCCTCAGATGCAGTTCGCTAGAAAGCCTTTCCAACAACTCTTACCAAGATAGCCATTAGATGGTTCGACAGCCTACCTCCAAAATCCATCTCGAGCTTCGACGACCTGGCCAAAAAGTTCCTGGCCAGATTTTCCATACAAAAGGATAAGGCTAAACATGCACCCAGCCTACTAGAAATCAAGCAAGGAGATCGGGAGAGTCTTCGTAACTACATGGAAAGATTCAACAAAACATGCATGGACATACAAAGTCTACCAACAGAAGCTGCCATTATGGGCCTTATAAATGGCCTACGAGAAGGACCGTTTAGCCAATCTATATCAAAGAAGTACCCTGCATCCCTGGACGAAGTACAAGAACGGGTGCAGAAGTACATCAACATGGAGGAGAATTCTCGACTTGGGGAAGCCTCGAGGTTCGGTTCCACCTACCGAGATAAAGATAAAGAATCCAAGAAAAAGGAAGATCGCTTCGGGGAGAAAATAAAAAAATATCATAACTACACCCCTTTTAGGGTATCCTTGGTAGATGTTTACAAAGAAGTCTGCCATACGGAAAAATACCCCCAGCTCGGCCACTCAAAGGCAAAAGAGGAAGAGGAAATCGGAACGAATACTGTGAGTATCATTGAGTCCGAGGACATTCCACCAACGAATGCTTCGACTTGAAAAATGTCATAGAAAAATTAGTAAGAGAAGGAAAACTAGATCGGTTTTTGGCCAACCGGGACGAAGAACCAAGAAAAAGAAGAAGGGATGAAGATGTCGGATGGTCTGAGCGATCACCTCGCACACCGGAGAGACACGTCCACCTGATACACGGCGGATTTACGGGAGGAGGAATCTCCAAATCATCTCGCAAATGACACCTCAAAGAAGTATACCATGTCGAAGGAAAGAAGGAGGCACCAGACATCCCAGCAATCACGTTTACCAAAGAAGACGCATCCGGAATCATCTCAGGACACGACGACCCCATGGTTATCACTATCATACTGGCAAATGCCAACCTCCACCGTACATTAATTGACCAAGGAAGCTCCGCCGATATCTTATTCAAAACTGCCTTCGACAAGCTCGGCTTAGAAGAAAAAGAGCTAAGAGCATACCTGAACAGCCTGTTCAGACTTGGGGATACCCCAGTACAACCACTGGGATACGTATCGCTACATACAACCTTCGGAAAGGGGAACCAATCCAGAACACTCAAGATAGACTACATCGTGGTAGACGTAAGCTCAGCCTACAACGCCTTAATAAGTCGGACAACGTTAAACCAACTCAGCGCAATAGTTTCAACTCCACATCTATGTATGAAATTCCCAACTACAGAAGGGATAGCTACAATAAAAGCAGATCAAAAAATAGCGCGCCGCTGTAATAAAGAAAGTCTAAACCTCAGAGGCGAAGGAGGAGAGTTCCACATAATCGAACTTGGTTGAGTTCAGAAGCAAGAAGAACTCCGTCCACAGCCGGAGGGTGAAGTAGAGAAAGTTCAGATCGGAGACACCTCGGATAAGACAACTAATATTGGCACGGTCCTGAAAGGAGATGCAAAGGAATCACTCATACAATTCCTACGAGATAATGTTGATCTCTTCGCATGGAAAGCTGTCGACATGCCAGGCATAGATCCCGAACTGATGAGCCACAAGTTGGCAGTCTATCCGGGATCCCGGCCGGTACAACAAAGACGAAGAAAATTTGGGCCAGAACGGTCTCAGGCTGTAGCAGAACAGGTACAAGCACTACTAGAGGCAAGGTTCATAAGAGAAGTTAAGTACCCACTATAGCTAGCAAACGTCGTCTTGGTAAGAAAGTCAAATGGGAAGTGGCGAATGTGCACCGACTACACCGACCTCAACAAATCCTGCCCAAAAGACCCTTATCCACTCCCAAGCATCAACGCTCTAGTAGATGCCTCATCGGGATATAAGTATCTCTCATTTATGGATGCATACTCGGGGTACAACCAGATCCTAATGTATCCACCGGATCAAGAAAAAACCTCGTTTCTAACACCCAAAGCAAACTATTGTTACATTGTAATGGCTTTCGGCCTTAAGAACGTGGGAGCTACTTATTAGAGGCTAATGAATAAGGTCTTCTCAGATCACATTGGAAAAATCATGGAGGTCTACGTGGATGACATGTTGATAAAGACACAAAGCATGGCATGCGACTTAACCCGGCTAAATGCACCTTCACCGTGGAAGCAGGTAAGTTCTTGGGCTTTATGCTCACACAAAGAGGAATCGAGGCAAATCCAGATAAATGCCAGGCCATGCTCAACATGAAGAGCCCAACCTGCGTCAAAGAGGTACAACAACTCAATGGGAGATTGGCGGCCTTGTCCAGATTCCTAGCAGGGTCAGCGATAAGATCCCTCCCTTTCTACGCTACTTTAAGGAAGGGAAAGAACTTCGAGTGGACAACGGAATGTGAGCAAGCCTTCCAAGACTTCAAAGAATTCTTGGGGCGGCAACCTATCCTATCTCGACCACGAAAAGGAAAACCACTCATATTGTACCTCGCAGTAGGAAGCCGGGCAATAGCCTCAGCACTAATTAGAGAAAACGAGGGTGGGCAACAACTCGTCTACTTCATTAGCAAAGCACTGCAGGGGTCAGAGCTGAACTACCAGAAAATAGAAAAGTTTGCTTACGCTCTCATACTCACATCCCGATGACTTCGCCCGTACTTCCAAGCGCATACCATTAAGGTTCAGACCAACCAGCCCAAAAAGGGGATACTGCAGAAAACAGATCTAGCAGGAAGAATCCTACAGTGGGCAATCGAGTTGTCTGAATTCGACCTCCAATACGAGGCACAAACAGCCATTAAATCACAATACCTAGCCGACTTCATTGCAGAATTCACAGACATCCCGGAGATCCCCATAGAGTGGAATATATACGTGGACGGCTCCTCGAATAAAACCGAAAGTGGTGCAGGTGTGATAATCGAAAGCAACCAAGGAACCCAACTTGAGCTTTCCCTCAAATTCGGATTCCCGGCCTCAAACAACCAGGCGGAATATGAAGCGTTATTAGCTGGTTTGAAGCTGGCTAGAGAAGTTGGAGCTCGAAAACTCAACATCTATAGCGATTCACAAGTTGTTACCTCACAAATAACAGGGAGCTACCAAGCCAAAGATCCTACAATGAAAAAGTAATTGGATAAAACCAAGGAACAGCTCGGACAACTCGAGGAATATAGGATCTGCCACACACCCCGCGAGCAAAACGCCCGAGCTGATGCACTCTCAAAACTAGCCAGCACCAAACCAGGGGGCAACAATAGAAGCCTCATCCAGGAAGTACTACAGAACCGTCAATATCAGAAGAAGAAAACGTCCTAGCCATAACAGGTCGGGATCAAGGATGGATGACCCCCATAATTAACTACCTCAAAACAGAAGCGCTCCCTACAGATGAAAAAGAGGCAAAGAGGTTAAAAAGGGAGGCACAGTACTACACTATCATAAACAACACCCTATACAAAAGAGGGATCTCAGCACCATTGTTAAAATGCATACCGACCTCCAATACAAAGGAAGTCTTGGAAGAAGTACACAGCGGCATTTGTGGCAATCATCTCGGAGCGCAAGCTCTCACCAAAAAGGTACTCCGGGTGGGATTCTATTGGCCAACTCTACGAAAGGAAGCTACCAAATTTGTAAAGACATGTCCACCATGTCAGAAGCATGCCAACTTTCATATTGCCCCGCCGGAAAAGCTCATCAGCGTGACCTCACCCTGGCCATTTGCAAAGTGGGGACTCGATCTTCTCGTACCCTTTCCCCAGGGATCGGGACAAGTCAAGTTCCTCATAGTAGGGGTAGACTATTTCACAAAATGGATCGAGACAGAACCCCTAGCCAACGCCACTGCTCAAAGAAGTCAAAAATTCCTATATAGGAACATCATTACAAGGTTCGGGGTCCCATACTCCATCACCACAGATAATGGCACCCAATTCACAGATGCAGGCTTCAGAAAACTAGTGACCGACTTGAATATAAAACACCAGTTCACCTCCGTCAAACATCCCCAAGCCAATGGACAAGCCGAAGCTGCCAACAAAGTTATATTGGCCGGGCTGAAACAGAGACTGCAAGAAGCAAAGGGAGCTTGGGCCGAGGAACTTCCACAAGTCCGATGGGTGTATCGAACAACCCCCTATTCTACTACGAACGAATCACCATTTCGATTAGCATACGGAGTGGAGGCAATGATTCCAATAGAAGTCGAGGAAGGGTCTCCCTAAGTAGTCCACTACAATGAACAAACCAACTCTCAACTTCAAAGAGAAGAGCTCGACCTACTTCCGGAAATCCAAGAAAGAGCTCGGATCAGAGAAGAAGCACTAAAGCGGCGAATGGCTGCAAGGTATAATCAAAAGGTAGTGCCAAGAGGTTTTGCTGAGAATGATCTCATCTTAATCCGAAATGATATTGGAACAACTCGACCCGAAGAAGGAAAGCTGGCAGCCAACTAGAAAGGACCCTACCGAGTCACAGAAGTACTTGGGAAAGGCTACTACAGACTGTCCGAACTCGAGGGACGAGAACTCCCCAGATCATGGCACGCCTGTAACCTAAGAAGGTACTATAGCTAGGACAGGTGAAAGATCTCATCACAAGATGTACTCTTTTTTCTAAAAAGGTTTTTTAATGAGGCGTCAAGATTGGGATTTAATCCGACTTAAGGGTACGGAAAACTCCCGCATGTATATATTTGCACTTTCTTTGAATAAAATACATTTAAGATATTCTACAAATTCCCAAGGCACATTAATCTGAAGCATTCATCGTCCGATTATAAAGCAACGGATCGACAGAAAGTGAAGAACAGATTCACTGTACGATCTTGATAGGAATGATTGACCGACAAAGGTGAAAACGCGATTCACCTAAAGAACGATCAAACCGGGACAAAAACCACCATCGACAAATCGGCAAAGATGAACACAGAATTAATGCAAGAAGTTATCGAAAGTGATCCCAAAAAGAACCTGCCGAGGTCTTATGGATTTCTATATAATAACTTAAAAGGACTGGCCGACACTAAAAAGTCGGACCAAGTCAACCCAAGTTATCAGCAAATCCCTGGAAAGAGGTCTGACCAACCCTATTAAAGATGAATTGCTATAACTTAGAAGAGATTGACCTAACGAAGTCGGTCTCCTACAAGACAAGTTATAAAAGTAATCCCTGAAAGAGACCTAACAAAGGTCCAAGAAAGAGGATTACAAAAATAACTTAGAAGAGATTGACCTAACGAAGTCGGTCTCCTACAAGACAAGTTATAAAAGTAATCCTTGAAAGAGACCTAACAAAGGTCCAAGAAAGAGGATTACAAAAATAACTTAGAAGAGATTGACTTAACGAAGTTGGCCCCCTACAAGACAAGTTATAAAAGTAATCCCTGAAAGAGACCTAACAAAGGTCCAAGAAAGAGGATTACAAAAATAACTTAGAAGAGATCGACTTAACGAAGTCGGCCCCTACAAGACAAGTTATAAAAGTAATCCCTAAAAGAGACCTAACAAAGATCCAAGAAATAGGATTACAAAAATAACTCAGAAGGGGACCAACACGAAGAAATCGGTTATGGGGCGCTAAAAATACAAGCAAAAGCGAGAAAACCGAGAAAACAAGTCGGACCCATATAGTCACGGCCTCAAAGGATCCAAGTTACAAACAATAAAGTACAAAAGCAATCCAAAGAGGTCAAGCAGCAAGATTCCAACACTCTCAGAAACCAGAAGAGATACCATGTTAAAGCGCAATAAAAGCATAGTATAATAAAGCTTCAGGAGGCCACCAAAATCTACCTCAGAAAGCTACTTTTATTTTTCAAAATAAAAGTTGCCAAGCAGGCAACTAAAAAGCGTCAGCAGTTAAACAAAACAATAAAACAGTTCAAAAGCCCACAAACTGGGCTATTTACACAAATACTTAAAAAGAAGATCAGCAAAGATCGAGAGCCTTCCCGGCAGCATCAGTACGGGGAGAAGGAGGACGAGTCTGAATAGGCACAGCATCTACAGTTTCATCATCCCGGTTCAGAATCTGACAATCCAGATCAGACGTAACTAGAGGAACCGAGGAGGTCGACACCTTGATAGAAGGCACTGGGGGAGGTTCAACATCATCATCGGGATCATCTGGGACAATCTTGCCATCCTTTACTACGTTATCAAGACTAACGAGAGTCAAATCGGCATCAGGAGCTACAATCTGGAACTGCTCCATCAGGTTCTCAGAGGCGGCAGTTACGCTGCCCACAAGGTGACCCTGAAGCTCGGCATAATTAACCCGAGCAGTTTCCAAATCATCCCGAAGATGCATTAACTCCCTATAAGCTGAGACATAGCTATCCTTGTGCTTCAGTGCCATGTCCTCATCCAACTTCAAAGAAGCAGCCAAAGCAATAGAGCTGGCCTTCTCACCCTCCAGTTCCTTCTCTACCTTCGCCAACTTCACCTCCAACTCATCCTTCAGACCCTTGATCCGATCAAATTCTGATTTGGCCTCCTCCATAAAAGATTTTGTGGCATGAATCGGGATCCCCTGAACAGTTCAGAAAATAGCCGCTCCCATATGTGCCATTTTCACACTACTCTTGGTGATAAAATCCAGATGCTGAAAAAGAGACACATCGTCCATGGAGAGCCCACCATAGGGGGCAATTTGCTGGTTAACAAACTCGATAGCATCAAAATCCGGGGCATCCAGGTTAAAGGGCTTGGATGTTTTTTGCTCTTTTAAGGGAGGAACACCAGAAGCAATGGCAGAAGTTTGTGGAGGATCAACCTGACGAAACCAAGGAGTAGGAATTGCTTTCCTCGGCCCGGGAGAACTCGGCACAGGAGGCTTCACTGGAACCTGAGAAGATCCCTCGCCGGCCACTTTGGCCAAGATGTTTAGAGCAGCAGTTGCCTTTTTAAATGCCTTCATGGAGTCGTTGTTCTTTGACATCTCTGTAAATACATAATCAGCCACAGCAAAGAGTTACAGTCACAATAAGAGGAAGAAAAAATTAAGAAACAAGTGTAGAAACAAGTCAGACAAGTACCCAAAACAGTCCAAACCAAGGACGGGTCATTCAAAAACCTTTTTGTATCAAGATGGGGTGGTGCCCCCCATAGATCCTCAAGAACAACAACAAAGGCAGGCTCAACATCATCAAGCATCTCCCAGGTATAGCGAGACACTCTCACATCCCTCTACCACTCTAGAGGGAAAGAAGGCTCATCATTCTCATAAAAAAAAGGGGCAGGCCCCATCGACAGCACGAACCCTAAAGAAGTAATTCTTAAAGTCCTTAAAGGACTCATCATACATAGCAAAAACTTTATGGCCCTGGGCGGACCTGAAAGAAACCCAGGAAGCTTTCTTTTTTGAAGAACCGCCAGGCTTGGCGGAAACAAACAAATAAAGAAAAAGAGTCTGAGAGGGTGTGATGAGCGGATAATTTATACGCTTTTTGGCATTATTTTTAGTATGTTTTTAGTATGTTTTAGTTAGTTTTTATTATATTTTTATTAGTTTTTAGTTAAAATTTACTTTTCTGGACTTTACTATGAGTTTGTGTGTTTTTCTGTGACTTCAGGTATTTTCTGGCTGAAATTGAGGGACCTGAGCAAAAATCTGATTCAGAGGCTGAAAAGGACTGCAGATGCTGTTGGATTCTGACCTCCCTGCACTCGAAGTGGATTTTCTGGAGCTACAGATGTCCAATTGGCGTGCTCTCAATTGCGTTGGAAAGTAGACATCCTGGGCTTTCCAGCAATGTATAATAGTTTATACTTTGCCCGAGATTTGATGGCCCAAACAGGCGTTTCAAGTCAGCTCAAGAATTCTGGCGTAAAACACCAGAACTGGCACAAGAATGGGAGTTAAACGCCCAAATTGGCACAAAAGCTGGCGTTTAGCTCCAAGAAAAGTCTCTACACGAAAATGCTTCAATGATCAGCCCAAGCACACACCAAGTGGGCCCAGAAGTGGATTTTTATGTAATTTACTCATCTTTGTAAACCCTAGGCTACTAGTTCTATACAAATAGGACCTTTTACTATTGTATTTTCATCGGGGTAGCTATCTTTGAGTAGTCTTATGCTATCTTAGATCATGGGACTGGCCTCACGGCCATGCCTAGACCTTGTTCTTATGTATTTTTAACGGTGGAGTTTCTACACACCATAGATTAAGGTGTGGAGCTCTGTTGTACCTCGAGTATTAATGCAATTACTATTGTTCTTCTATTCAATTCGGCTTATTCTTGTTCTAAGATATCACTTGTCCCTCAACTTGATGAATGTGATGATCCGTGACACTCATCATCATTCTCACCTATGAACGTGTGCCTGACAACCACCTCCGTTCTACCTTAGATTGAGTGGATATCTCTTGGATCCCTTAATCGGAATCTTCGTGGTATAAGCTAGAATTGATGGCGGCATTCAAGAGAATCGGAAGGTCTAAACCTTGTCTGTGGTATTCTGAGTAGGATTCAAGGATTGAATGACTGTGACGAGTTACAAACTCGCGATTGTGGGGCGTTAGTGACAGACGCAAAAGAATCACTGGATTCTATTCCGACATGATCGAGAACCGACAGCTGAATAGCCGTGCTGTGACAGAGCGCGTTGAACATTTTCACTGAGAGGATGGGAGGTAGCCATTGACAACGATGAAACCCTACATACAGCTTTCCATGGAAAGGAGTAAGAAGGATTGGATGAATACAGTAGAAAAGCAGAGAGACGGAAGAGACAAAGCATCTCCATACGCTTATCTGAAATTCTCACCAATGAATTACATAAGTATCTCTATCTTTACTTTATGGTTTTATTCATATATCATCCATAACCATTTGAATCTGCCTGACTGAGATTTACAAGATGACCATAGCTTGCTTCATACCAACAATCTCCGTGGGATCGACCCTTACTCGCGTAAGGTTTATTACTTGGACGACCCAGTGCACTTGCTGGTTAGTTGTGCGAAGTTGTGATAGAGAGTTGAGATTACAATTGTGCGTGCCATGTTGATGGCGCCATTGATGATCACAATTTCGTGCACCAAGTTTTTGGCGCCGTTGCCGGGGAATTAAATGTCCTAACTACAGTTTCGCCTTTGTTCCCTGCAATAACAGTGCCAAGTTTTGATCCGGCAACAACACCAAGTTTTTGGCGCCGTTGCTGGGGATTGTTTGAGTTTGGACAACTGACGGTTCATCTTGTTGCTTAGATTAGGTATTTTTCAGAATTTTTAAGAATGAATTCTAGTGTTTCAGGGTGATGTTTTCATCATCACCAAAGCTGATTGATCTTCATCAATTTAGCTATTGAATGCAATGTCCTACTGAAGCTTGGCTAGCCATGTCTAATTTCTTTAGACTGAAGCTTTAGACTAACATTGCATGATTCCTGGAATTCTTATTAAAAATTTTGAATCTTTTTATTTTCTTCCCCATATAATTTTTGAAAAAACCAAAAAAAATTACAAAATCATAAAAACCAAAAATATTTCATGTTGAGTCTAGTGTCTCATTTTAAGTTTGGTGTCAATTGCATGTTTCAGTTCTTCTTGCATTCTTCGAATTCATGCATGTGTCTTCATTAATCTTCAAGTTGTTTGGTGCACGAAATTGTGATCATCAATGGCACCATCAACATGGTACGCACAATTGTAATCTCAACTCTTTATCACAACTTCGCACAACTAACCAGCAAGTGCACTGGGTCGTCCAAGTAATAAACCTTACGCGAGTAAGGGTCGATCCCAC
>NC_029780.3:27465259-27466172 GCF_000817695.3 Arachis duranensis
GCGAGTTTGAAGCTCGTCATAGTCATTCAATCATTGAATCCTACTCAGAATACCATAGACAAGGTTTAGACCTTCCGGATTCTCTCGAATGCCGCCATCAATTCTAGCTTATACCACGAAGATTCCGATTAAGGGATCCAAGAGATAAACATTCAAGCCTTGTTTGCTTGTAGAACAGAAGTGGTTGTCAGGCACTCTTTCATAAGTGAGAATGATGATGAGTGTCACATAATCATCACATTCATCATGTTCTTGGGTGCACATGAATATCTTAGAACAAGAATAAGTCGAATTCAATAGAAGAACAATAGTAATTGCATTAATACTCGAGGTACAGCAGAGCTCCACACCTTAATCTATGGTGTGTAGAAACTCCACCGTTGAAAATACATAAGAACAAGATCTAGGCATGGCCGTGAGGCCAGTCCCCCAATGATCTAAGATAGCATAAGAATAAAGATAGCTACCCAGATCAGAATACAATAGTAAAAGGTCCTATTTATAGAGAACTAGTAGCCTAAGGTTTACAAAGATGAGTAAATGACATAAAAATCCACTTCCGGGCCCACTTGGTGTGTGCTTGGGCTAAACATTGAAGCATTTTCGTGTAGAGACTTCTCCTGGAGTTAAACGCCAGCTTTTGTGCTAGTTTGGGCGTCTAACTCCCATTCTTGTGCCAGTTCCGGCGTTTAACGCCGGACATTCTTGAGCTGATTTGGAACGCCGATTTGGGCCATCAAATCTCGAGTAAAGTATGGACTATTATACGTTGCTGGAAAGCCTAGGATGTCTAATTTCCAACGCCGTTGAGAGCGCGCCAATTGGGCTTCTATAGCTCCAGAAAATCCACTTCGAGTGCAGGGAGGTCAGAATCCAACAGCATCTGCAGTCCTTTTTAGTCTCTGAATTAGAT
>NC_029780.3:27466617-27466889 GCF_000817695.3 Arachis duranensis
CCTCAATTAGAGGTGTCCAAGGTTCTTAAGCACACTCTTTTTGCCTTGGATCACAACTTTATTTTTTTTCTTTTCTCTCTTTTTTTTCGTTTTTCTCTTTTTTTTCCGTTTTTCTTTTCTCCCTTTTTTTGTATTCACTGCTTTTTCTTGCTTCAAGAATCATTTTTATGATTTTTCAGATCCTCAGTAATATGTCTCCTTTTTCATCATTCTTTCAAGAGTCAACATTCATGAACAACAAATTCAAAAGACATATGCACTGTTTAAGCATA
>NC_029780.3:27467142-27467769 GCF_000817695.3 Arachis duranensis
AAAAACAGAAAATAAAGAACAAGGAAATTAAAGAATGGGTCCACCTTAGTGATGGCGGCTTGTTCTTCCTCTTGAAGATCTTATGGAGTGCTTGAGCTCCTCAATGTCTCTTCCTTGTCTTTGTTGCTCCTCCCTCATGATTCTTTGATCTTCTCTAATTTCATGGAGGAGAATGGAGTGTTCTTGGTGCTCCACCCTTAGTTGTCCCATGTTGGAACTCAATTCTCTTAGGGAGGTGTTCAGTTGCTCCCAATAGTTTTGTGGAGGAAAGTGCATCCCTTGAGGCATCTCAGGGATTTGATGATGAGAGGGGTCTCTTGTTTGCTCCATCCTCTTCTTAGTAATGAGCTTGTCCTCATCAATGGGGATGTCTCCCTCTATGTCAACTCCAACTGAATAACAGAGGTGACAAATGAGATGAGGAAAGGCTAACCTTGCCAAGGTAGAGGACTTGTCCGCCACCTTATAAAGTTCTTGGGATATAACCTCATGAACTTCTATTTCTTCTCCAATCATGATGCTAGGAATCATGATAGCCCGGTCTAAAGTAACTTCGGATCGGTTGCTAGTGGGAATGATTGAGCGTTGGATAAACTCCAACCATCCCCTAGCCACAGGCTTGAGGTC
>NC_029780.3:27467946-27470681 GCF_000817695.3 Arachis duranensis
CTCGTCCTCGAGCAAAAGAAGAAAGAAGATAGTTGATGAAGAAGAAATGAAGGAGATGGAGGAGGCTTTGTGGTTCGGCCAAAGGGGGAAAAGTAGTGTTTAGGGTGTGTGAAAATGAAAGAGTGAAGATGGGTTTATATAGGGGTGGGGAGAGGGTTAGGGTTCGGTTATGGGAGGGTGGGTTTGGGAGGGAAAGTGGTTTGAATTTGAATGGTGAGGTAGGTGGGATTTTATGAAGGATGGATGTGAGTGGTGAAGAGAAATATGGGATTTGATAGGTGAAGGGTTTTTTGGGGAAGAGGTGTTGAGGTTATTGGTGAATGGGTGAAGAAGAGAGAGAGTGGTGGGGTAGGTGGAGATCCTGTGGGGTCCACAGATCCTGAGGTGTCAAGGAAAAGTCATCCCTGCACCAAGTGGCGAGCAAAATTGCTCCATGTGCCAATTCTGGCGTTAAACGCCGGGCTGGTGCCCATTTCTGGCGTTTAACGCCAAGTTCTTGCCCTTCTCTAGCGTTTAACACCAGTCTGGTGCCCCTTTCTGGCGTTAAACGCCCAGAATGGTGCCAGACTGGGCGTTAAACGCCCAATTGCTACCCTTACTGGCGTTTAAACGCCAGCAAGATCTTCCTCCAGGGTGTGCTATTTTTCTTTCTGTTTTTCATTCTGTTTTTGATTTTTCAATTGATTTTGTGACTTCTCATGATCATCAACCTACAGAAAATATAAAATAACAAAAGAGAATAGATAAATATAATAAGATTGGGTTGCCTCCCAACAAGCGCTTCTTTAATGTCATTAGCTTGACAGTGGGCTCTCATGGAGCCTCACAGATGCTCAAAGCAATGTTGGAACCTCCCAACACCAAACTAAGAGTTTGAATGTGGGGGTTCAATACCAAACTTAGAAATTGGTTGTGGCCTCCCAACACCAAACTTCGAGTTTGACTGTGGGGGCTCTGTTTGACTCTGTTTTGAGAGAAGCTCTTCATGCTTCCTCTCCATGGTGACAGAGGGAGATCCTTGAGCCTTAAACACAAGGGATTCTTCATTCACTTGAATGATCAATTCTCCTCTGTCCACATCAATCACAGCCTTTGCTGTGGCTAGGAAGGGTCTGCCTCGGATGATGAATTCATCCATGCACTTCCCAGTCTCTAGGACTATGAAATCAGCAGGGATGTAATGGTCTTCAACTTTTACCAGAACATCCTCTACAAGTCCATAAGCTTATTTTCTTGAATTGTATGCCATCTCTAGTGAGATTTTTGCAGCTTGCACCTCAAAGATCCCTAGCTTCTCCATTACAGAGAGAGGCATGAGGTTTACACTTGACCCTAAGTCACACAGAGCCTTCTTACAGGTCATGGTGCTTATGGTACAAGGTATTGAAAACTTCCCAGGATCTTGTCTCTTTTGAGGTAATCTCTGCCTAGACAAGTCATCCAGTTCTTTAGTGAGCAAAGGAGGTTTGTCCTCCCAAGTCTCATTACCAAATAACTTGTCATTTAGCTTCATGATTGCTCCAAGGTATTTAGCAACTTGCTCTTCAGTGACATACTCATCCTCTTCAGAGGAAGAATACTCATCAGAGCTCATGAATGGCAGAAGTAAATCCAATGGAATCTCTATGGTCTCAGTGGGAGCCTCGGATTCCCATGGTTCCTCATTAGGGAACTCATTGGAGGCCAGTGGACATCCATTGAGGTCTTCCTCAGTGGCGTTCACTGCTTCTTTCTCCTCTCCTAGTTCGGCCATGTTGATGGCCTTACATTCTCCTTTCGGATTCTCTTCTGTATTGCTTGGAAGAGTACTGGGAGGGAGTTCAGTAATTTTCTTGCTCAGCTGTCCCACTTGTGCCACCAAATTCCTAATGGAGGACCTTGTTTCAGTCATAAAACTTTGAGTGGTTTTGATTAGATCAAAGACCATGGTTGCTAAGTCAGAGTGGTTCTGCTTAGAATTCTCTGTCTGTTGCTTAGAAGATGATGGAAAAGGCTTGCCATTGCTAAACCTGTTTCTTCCACCATTTCTATTGTTGAAACCTTGTTGAGGTCTCTATTGATCCTTCCATGAAAGATTTGGATGATTTCTCCATGAAGGATTATAGGTGTTTCCATAGGGTTCTCCCATGTAATTCACCTCTTCCATTGAAGGGTTCTCAGGATCATAAGCTTCTTCTTCAGATGAAGCGTCCTTAGTACTGTCTGGTGCAGCTTGCATTCCAGACAGACTTTGAGAAATCAAATTGACTTGCTGAGTCAATATTTTGTTCTGAGCCAATATGGCATTCAGAGTATCAATCTCAAAAACTCCTTTCTTCTGATTAGTCCCATTGTTCACAGGATTCCTTTCAGAAGTGTACATGAATTGGTTATTTGCAACCATTTCAATCAGCTCTTGAGCTTCTGTAGGCGTCTTCTTCAGATGAAGAGATCCTCCAGCAGAGCTATCCAAAGGCATCTTGGACAGTTCAGACAGACCATCATAGAAAATACCTATGATTCTCCATTCAGAAAGCATATCAGAGGGACACTTTCTGACCAATTGTTTGTATCTTTCCCAAGCTTCATAGAGGGATTCTCCTTCCTTCTGTCTGAAAGTTTGGACTTCCACTCTAAGCTTACTCAATTTTTGAGGTGGAAAGAACGTTGCCAAAAAGGCATTGACTAGCTTTTCCCAAGAGTTCAGGCTTTCTTTAGGTTGTGAGTCCAACCATGTCCTAGCTCTGTCTCTTACA
>NC_029780.3:27470716-27472937 GCF_000817695.3 Arachis duranensis
AACTTGCAATTCTGTTGCATTAGAGAAACTAATTGAGGCTTAAGCTCAAAGTTGTTTGCTCCAATGGCAGGGATAGAGATGCTTCTCCCATAGAAGTCGGGAGTAGGTGCAGTAAAGTCACCCAGCACCTTCCTTGCATTGTTGGCATTGTTGTTGTTTTCGGCTGCCATGGGTTCTTCTTGTTTGAAGATTTCTGTTAGGTCCTCTACAGAGAGTTGTGCCTTAGCTTCTCTTAGCTTTCGCTTCAAGGTCCTTTCAGGTTCAGGGTCATCCTCAACAAGAATGCTTTTGTCCTTGCTCCTACTCATATGAAAGAGAAGAGAACAAGAAAATATGGAGTCCTCTATGTCACAGTATAGAGATTCCTTGAGGTGTCAGAGGAAAAGAAAAATAGAAGGAGAGGTAGAAAATTCGAACTTATCAAAGGAGATGGAGTTCGAATTGTGCATTAAGGAGTAGTGTTAGTCCATAAATTGAAGGATGTGAGAAGAAGGGAAGAAATTTTCGAAAATTAAGTAAAAGATTTTAAAAACATTTTGAAAAACACTAATTGATTTTCGAAAACCAAGAGTGGAAAAGAAATCAAGTGATTTTTGAAAAAGATTTTGAAATTAGAAAGTAAAAAGATATGATTGAAAAGTATTTTGAAAAAGATGTGATTAAAAAGATATGATTGAAAAGTTATGGTTTTAAAAAGATGTGATTGAGAAAATATGATTTGAAAACAATTTAAAAAGATTTGATTTTCAAAATTAATGACTTGGCTAACAAGAAAAGATATGATTCAGACATTAAACCTTTCTCAATAGAAAAGGCAACATACTTGAAATGTTGAATCAAATCATTAATTGATAGCAAGTATTTTTGAAAATGGAAAGAAATTGATTTTGAAAACGATTTTATTGAAAAGATATGATTTGAAAAAGATTTGATTTTGAAAAATTTTGAAAACCTGAAAAAATTTGAATTAAAAGCAGAATCTTCCCTCTTGTGCCATCCTGGTGTTAAACGCCCAGAATGGTGCACATTCTGGCGTTTAACGCCCAAACTACTACCCTTTTGGGCGTTAAACGCCCAGCCAGGCACTCTGGCTGGCGTTTAAACGCCAGTTTGCCTTCCTTACTGGGCGTTTTGAACGCCCAGCTTTTTCTGTATAATTCCTCTGCTGAATGTTCTGAATCTTCAATCCTCTGTATTATTGACTTGAAAAGACACAAACTAAAAATATTTTTGGATTTTTAATAATTAGGAATAATCAAAATGCAACTAAAATCAAATAATAATGCATGCAAGACACCAAACTTAGAAGTTTGTATACTATTGACACTAACAAAATGATAATGCATATGAGAAACAACAAAATACTCAAGTCAATAGAATTCAAAGATCAGAGCAATGAAATCATCAAGAACAACTTGAAGATTAATGAAGACACATGCATGAATGCAAGAAGAACAGAAACATGCAATTGATACCAAACTTAACATGAGACTCTAGACTAAAATATTTTTAGTTTTTTTATGATTTTGTAAATTTTTTTGGTTTTTTTCGAAAATTAAGTGGAAAAGGAAATAAAGATATCAAAATTCTTAATGAGAATTCTAGGAATCATACAATGTTAGTCTAAAGCTTCAGTCTAAAGGAATTAGACATGGCTAGCCAAACTTTAGCAGGACATTGCATTCAAGAGCTAAATTGATGAGAATCAATCAGCTTTGGTGATGATAAGAACATCACCTTGAAACACTAGAATTCATTCTTAAGAACTCTGAAAAAAATGCTTAATCTAAGCAACAAGATGAACCGTCAGTTGTCCAAACTCAAACAATCCCCGGCAACGGCGCCAAAAACTTGGTCCTGTTGCCGGATCAGAAATTTGGCACTGATGTTACCGGACCAAAAGCTTGCCGAAAACTCGAACAATCCCCGGCAACGGCGCCAAAAACATGGTGCACGAAATTGTGATCATCAATGGCGCCATCAACATGGTACGCACAATTGTAATCTCAACTCTTTATCACAACTTCACACAACTAACCAGCAAGTGTACCGGGTCGTCCAAGTAATAAACCTTACGCGAGTAAGGGTCGATCCCACAGAGATTGTTGGTATGAAGCAAGCTATGGTCACCTTGTAAATCTCAGTCAGGCAGATTCAAGTGGTTATGGATGATGAATAAAATATAAAGATAAAGATAGAGATACTTATGTAATTCATTGGT
>NC_029780.3:27472952-27477005 GCF_000817695.3 Arachis duranensis
GTCACAGTCATTCAATCATTGAATCCTACTCAGAATACCACAGACAAGGTTTAGACCTTCCGGATTCTCTCGAATGCCGCCATCAATTCTAGCTTATACCACGAAGATTCCGATTAAGGGATCCAAGAGATAAACATTCAACCCTTGTTTGCTTGTAGAACAGAAGTGGTTGTCAGGCACTCGTTCATAAGTGAGAATGATGATGAGTGTCATATAATCATCACATTCATCATGTTCTTGGGTGCACATGAATATCTTAGAACAAGAATAAGCTGAATTAAATAGAAGAACAATAGTAATTGCATTAATTACTCAAGGTACAGCAGAGCTCCACACCTTAATCTATGGTGTGTAGAAACTCCACCGTTGAAAATACATAAGAACAAGGTCTAGGCATGGCCGTGAGGCCAGCCCCCCAATGATCTAAGATAGCATAAGAATAAAGATAGCTACCCAGATCAGAATACAATAGTAAAAGGTCCTATTTATAGAGAACTAGTAGCCTAAGGTTTACAAAGATGAGTAAATGACATAAAAATCCACTTCCGGGCCCACTTGGTGTGTGTTTGGGCTGAGCATTGAAGCATTTTCATGTAGAGACTTCTCTTGGAGTTAAACGCCAGCTTTTGTGCCAGTTTGGGCGTTTAACTCCCATTCTTGTGCCAGTTCCGGCGTTTAACGCCGGGCATTCTTGAGCTGATTTGGAACGCTGGTTTGGGCCATCAAATCTCGGGCAAAGTATGGACTATTATACATTGCTGGAAAGCCCATGATGTCTACTTTCCAACGCCGTTGAGAGCGCGCCAATTGGGCCTCTGCAGCTTTAGAAAATCCACTTTGAGTGCAGGGAGGTCAGAATCCAACAGCATCTGCAGTCCTTTTTAGTCTCTGAATTAGATTTTTGTTCAAGTCCCTCAATTTCAGCCAGAAAATACCTGAAATCACAGAAAAACACACAAACTCATAGTAAAGTCCAGAAAAATGAATTTTAACTAAAAACTAATAAAAATATACTAAAAACCAACTAAAACATACTAAAAACATACTAAAAACAATGCCAAAAAGCGTACAAATTATCCGCTCATCATTGTTCTTGATGATTTCCTTATTCTGATCTTTAAATTCTCTTGTTTTTTGTGTTTTGTTGTTTCTCATATGCATTCTCAATTTGTTAGTGTCAGTAGTATACAAACTTCTAAGTTTGGTGTCTTGCATGCATTGTTTATTTGATCTTAGTTGCATTTTGATTATTCCTCATTATTAAAAATCCAAAAAAAAAATTTATTTGTGTCTTTTCAAGTCAATAATACAGAGAATTGAAGATTGAGAACATTCAGCAGAGGAATCAACAGAAAAAGCTGCACATTCAAAATACCCAGTGAGGAAGGAAAACTGGCGTTTAAACGCCGGCCAGGGTGCCTGGCTGGGCGTTTAACGCCCAAAAGGGTAGCATTTTGGGCGTTAAATGCCAGAATGGATACCATTCTGGGCGTTTAACGCCAGGATGGCACAAGAGGGAAGATTTTGTTTTTAATGCAATTTTTTTTCAAGTTTTCATAATTTTTCAAAATCAAATCTTTTTCAAATCATATCTTTTCAATCATATATTTTCAAAATCAATTTCTTTCCATTTTTCAAAATTACTTGCTAACAATTAATGATTTGATTCAACATTTCAAGTATGTTGCCTTTTCTGTTGAGCAAGGTTTAATGTTTGAATCATATCCTTTCTTGTTAGCCAAATCATTAATTTTAAAAATCAAATCTTTTTAAATTATTTTTCAATCATATCTTTTTAAAACCATAACTTTTCAATCATATCTTGTTAATCACATCTTTTTCAAAATAGTTTTCAATCATATCTTTTTGATTTCTAATTTCAAAATCTTTTTTCAAAAATCACTTTATTTCTTTCTCAATCTTAGTTTTCGAAAATCATCAATCAATTTTCAAAATGTTTTTAAAATCTTTTTAATTTATTTTCAAAAATTTCTTCCCCTCTTCTCACATCCTTCTACTTTTGGACTAACACTCCTCCTCAATGCATAATTCGAACTCTATCTTTCTAAGTTCGAATTCTTCTACCTCTTCCTTCTATTTTTCTTTTCCTCTGACACCTCAAGGAATCTCTATACTGTGACATAGAGGAGGATCTGAAAAATCATCAAATTGATTCTTGAAGCAAGAAAAAGCAGTGAATACAAAAAAAATTTAATAAAGTTGTGAAAAAAGGCAAAAAGAGTGTGCTTAAGAACCCTGGACACCTCTAATTGGGGACTCTAGCAAAGCTGAGTCACAATCTGAAAAGGTTCACCCAGTTATGTGTCTGTGGCATGTATGTATCCGGTGGTAATACTGGAAGACAGAGTGCTTTGGGCCACGGCCAAGACTCAAAAAGTAGCTGCGTTCAAGAATCATCATACTTAACTAGGAGAATCAATAACACTATCTGGATTCTGAGTTCCTAGAGAAGCCGATCATTCTTAATTTCAAAGGATAAAGTGAGATGCCAAAACTATTCAAAGGCAAAAAGCTAAAGCCCCGCTCATCTAATTAATACTGATCTTCGTAGATGTTTTTGGAGTTTATTGCATATTCTCTTCTTTTTATCTTATTTGATTTTCAGTTGCTTGGGGACCAGCAACAATTTAAGTTTGGTGTTGTGATGAGCGGATAATTTATACGCTTTTTGGCATTGTTTTTAGTATGTTTTTAGTATGTTTTAGTTAGTTTTTATTATATTTTTATTAGTTTTTAGTTAAAATTCACTTTTCTGGACTTTACTATGAGTTTGTGTGTTTTTCTGTGATTTCAGGTATTTTCTGGCTGAAATTGAGGGACCTGAGCAAAAATCTGATTCAGAGGCTGAAAAGGACTGCAGATGCTGTTAGATTCTAACCTCCCTGCACTCAAAGTGGATTTTCTAGAGCTACAGAAGCCCAATTGGCGCGCTATCAATTACGTTGGAAAGTAGGCATCCTGGGCTTTCCAACAATGTATAATAGTTATTACTTTTCTCGAGATTTGATGGCCCAAACAGGCGTTCTAAGTCAGCTCAAGAATTCTGGCGTAAAACGCCAGAACTGGCACAAGAATGGGAGTTAAACGCCCAAACTGGCCCAAAAGCTGGCGTTTAACTCCAATAGAAGTCTCTACACGAAAATGCTTCAATGCTCAGCCCAAGCACACACCAAGTGGGCCCGGAAGTGGATTTTTATGTAATTTACTCATCTTTGTAAATCCTAGGCTACTAGTTCTCTACAAATAGGACCTTTTACTATTGTATTTTCATTGGGGTAGCTATCTTTGAGTAGTCTTATGCTATCTTAGATCATGGGGCTGGCCTCACGGCCATGTCTAGACCTTGTTCTTATGTATTTTCAACGGTGGAGTTTCTACACACCATAGATTAAGGTGTGGAGCTCTGCTGTACCTCGAGTATTAATGCAATTACTATTGTTCTTCTATTCAATTCCGCTTGTTCTTGTTCTAAGATATCACTTGTTCTTCAACTTGATGAATGTGATGATCCGTGACACTCATCATCATTCTCACCTATAACGTGTGCCTGACAACCACCTCCGTTCTACCTTAGATTGAGTGGATATCTCTTGGATCCCTTAATCGGAATCTTCGTGGTATAAGCTAGAATTGATGGCGGCTTTCAAGAGAATCCAGAAGGTCTAAACCTTTTCTGTGGTATTCTGAGTAGGATTCAAGGATTGAATGATTGTGACGAGCTTCAAACTCGAGATTGTGGGGCGTTAGTGATAGACGCAAAAGAATCACTGGATTCTATTCCGACATGATCGAGAACCGACAGCTGAATAGCCGTGCTGTGACAGAGCGCATTGAACATTTTCACTGAGAGGATGGGAAGTAGCCATTGACAATGGTGAAACCCTACATACAGCTTGCCATGGAAAGGAGTAAGAAGGATTGGATGAAGATAGTAGGAAAGCAGAGAGACGGAAGGGACAAAGCATCTTCATACGCTTATCTGAAATTCCCACCAATGAATTACATAAGTATCTCTATCTTTATCTTTATGTT
>NC_029780.3:27477134-27489973 GCF_000817695.3 Arachis duranensis
GAATCGACCCTTACTCGCGTAAGGTTTATTACTTGGACGACCCAGTACACTTGCTGGTTAGTTGTGCGAAGTTGTGATAGAGAGTTGAGATTACAATTGTGCGTACCATGTTGATGGCGCCATTGATGATCACAATTTCATGCACCATGGTGTTACATCTAATTCTCGGCAAAGAAGCTAAAAAATTTTAATAAAACCCCAGGAATTTGGGTGAAGCTGGGATGGGGCAATATTACACAACCACAACAGGTTGGTCTCGAAAGCAGTTCAACTGACTGAAGAAGTATTCATAGGCATAGAAGAAGGGACGCTCCCTCTCAATGGAAGTCGGAAAACAAACTCTCTCATCAGAATCAGGAGCAACAAGCTCATAATCCTCCTCACGGGCATTGTTACCACAAATCCTATGGCGCTTCCTCAGCTCTGTGCAAAATTCAGCATCCACAACAGAAACACACAACAAAACAAGGGAGTCCAGCCAATCAGACATCCCCTCGGGAACTTGGAAGGCATCTCTACAATGGTATTGCGAGAAGACATGAGGCCAACTAATCCTACAAGTAAGAAAAGAAGATAGGGTTACTAAAAACATCTCGGACAAAGGAGAAAACAACTCAATATGATACAGGCAGACACACAGAAAAGGAAAACCCCAAGACTCAAATAAAAGTCCTGGGGCATCCTTTGGGGGCAATAATAAAGCAAGGTTTCTAGGAAAAACCTACTTCTCGCATCCCAGTACCTCTCAAAACAAGAAAAGAAGGCTTCAAACAGCAAGCATTTTCCATCATAGCAAAACACAAAACGTCATAAAAATCATTGCCTTACAATCTAAACCAGCAAAAACCATCCACATCAAACACGCCAAGCAGAGGCCATTAAAGATGCAACCTTTTTCAGAATCAGACAAAGCAAATAAAACGAGGAACAAACGCAGACAGCGGTATCAGAACAGAAACAACAAAGAACATGCAAAGCCCTAAAAGCATCAAGCAAAAGCAAAAAGGATCATGCAGAAGATGGAGAAACTCCCAGAAAGCACATTTCAACAAATCTAGGGCACAATGGAAACAGAAAGATCTAAACTTTCTCAAAAAGGGAGGATCAAAATCAAAACCTCATCACAAAGCCAAAAACAAAGAGAAAGCACGAAATGGGACTAACCTGGAGAGGAAAGAAGCTTCGAGAAAGAAAAACGAAAATGCAGGAATGAAAGTTGCCCAAGAAATCGCCAAGCGACGCTGCAACGCAAGGAAGTAGAAGCACAAGCGCCAGACAGAGAGCGAAGAGAGCAGAGAAAGAAGTTGCGAAGAAGTTACAGGGAAAAGCAAAAGAAGAGAAACTATTTCTAAGTTTTCAAAATTAAAAACAAAAGGAAACGGATAATTAATGCTAAGAGTTAAACCCTTGCACGTTCCCGAAAAAAGCGCTGATATAAAAGCGCGCACTTTAGAGGAAACGTTCTATATTCAAAAGCTGCTACAAAGGAATCAACAAAATGCTTGAGTTCGGCTTCACCAAAGAAGGACTGAAGTCCAGGACTCAACCTCAACAAAAAAGACCGAGCTCAAGCAGAGACACTATTCATACCCTGGGTCGAGCTGTCCGACCCGGGATGTTCTACAGACAAAGCGACCGACCTCTTTAGGTCAAGCGGACCGACTTCTTCGCAAAGAACTCGGTCCAAATAGACAGGAAAGCCTAAAGAAGGGCCCAACTCAAGGAATACGATCCCAATCCAAGGGCAGCCCAAGCCTATAGAGATAAGGACGGTTCCGTGGAAGATAAGCTGACCTCGACAAAAGATAAGATAAGATAAGATAACTAACTTATCTTATCCAAAGAAGGTCACATCTCACCATTATAAGTACACTGGAGCACCCAGGTATAACTCATACTCTGATTCTACTCAATACCTGCTTAATACCCTTGCTAACTTAAGCATCGGAGTCCCTTGCAGGTACCCCCCATCCTTCGGTGATAAAGGATCAGCAGCACTCTCAGTTTCACAAGTCGGACACACCAGTTCCGACTGCTGTACACCTGCCAGGCACGTCGGCTCCGACCAACACAGAAGATCTCGACCGAGATCGACCTACAGTTTTAGGTAACCCTCGGAACAAAATCCTTGTGGGCAGCATAGGCTAGAAGCAACCTAATTGCTTCCATTATTGCTACCGGAGCAAATGACTCATCAAAATCAATACCTTCCTCTTGATCGTAACCTTGGGCCACTAGTCTAGCCTTGTTACGAACAATACTACCATCCTCACCCAATTTATTTTTGAAAATCCATTTTGTACCAGTTACCTTTTTACCAATTGGGTTTGGTACAAGAATTCAAACCTCATTCTTTTCAAATTGTGCTAGCTCTTTCTCTATGGCTTTAACCCACGAGGGATCTTCAAGAGCTTGCTTCACATTGAGAGGTTCTAATTGGGACAAAAAAGCAACTTTGCTTGGTTCTACTTGCTTTTTGCTTGAGGATCTAGTGGTTATGCCTTGTGAAAGATCACCAATCATGAATCCATGAGGGTAACCCTTCAAATATTTCCATTCACGTAGCCTTTGAGGAATGGTTTTGCTTTGACTAATTTCAGATGGTAGCTCTGTTCTGGATTCTCTGGCTTGTTCAGGAGACAAAACAGAAATATCTCCTCCATTCTGAAGAGAAGTTTCTAGACAAATAGATTCAACAGTTTGGATAGATTTGGAATTTTCTTGATTGGCTTGATGGTTCACATCAGTTTCACTACCTGCATCATTATCTAACACAACACTTGGAATAGAGTTATAATCACAAAAAGACACATGTATGGGTTCCTCAATTGTTCTATGTTCTTTGAGGTAAACCCTAAACGCTTTGCTAGTGGTGGAGTATCCAACAAACATTCCTTCATAAGATTTTGGATCAAATTTTTCAAGATTTTCTTTATTGTTAAGTACAAAACATTTGCATCCAAAAATATGAAAATACTTAAGATTAGGTGGGGTTCCTGTCCAAAGCTCATATGAGGTTTTATTTAAACTTTTCTAATAATGGTTCTATTTAAAATATAACAAGCTGTGTTTACAGCTTCAGCCCACAAAAACTTTGGAACATCATTTTCACAAAGCATTGCCCTAGTCATTTTTTGAAGGCTTCTATTCCTTCTTTCAACAACCCCATTTTGTTGAGGTGTTCTTGGGCATGAAAAGTTATGTGTTATTCCAAATTTATCACAAAAATTTTTAAAATCTTGGTTTTCAAACTATTTTCCATGATCACTTCTCAAGTGGGCAATTTTCAATCTTTTTTCATTTTGGATCTTTTTGCAAAGAGAGGAAAAATATAGAATGCATCATTTTTGTGAGCTAAGAAAAGAACCCAACCGAATCTAGAGTAATCATCCACCACTACCAAACCATAATGTTTTCCTCCCAAAATTTGTGTTCTAGTAGGACCAAAAAGATCAATATGTAACATTTCCAAAGGCCTTTTAGTGGAAATTCTATCCTTGGGTTTAAAAGATGATTTTACTTATTTGCCTAGTTGACAAGCATCGCAAGTAATATCTTTATCAAATTTAATATTTGGAATTCCTCTAACTAAATTCTTTTTAACAAGCTTAGAAATTTGGTACATGCTAGCATGTCCCAATTTTTTATGCCAAAGCCATTTTTCGGATTCAAGAGAGGTAAAACAAGTTACTTTTTTATCCTTTAAATCCTCTAGAGTTAATCCATACACATTATTGCATCTTTTTGCTTCAAACAAAACATCACCGAATTTTTTACAAATAACCAAGCAATCCAATTTTCTAAAGATAACCAAATATCCAAGATCACACAATTGGCTAATGCTTAGTAGATTGTGCTTTAATCCATCAATAAGCAAAACATCATTAATGAAAGAAGATAAATTCTTACCCACTTTACCTATGGCCACTATTTTTCCTTTTTCATTGTCACCGAAAGTAACAAAACCTCCATCATACTCATCAAGCTTGATGAATAATGTTGACTTTCCGGTCATATGCCTAGAAGACCCACTATCCATATACCACATGTTGTCATTTCTTTTAGATGCTAGGCAAACCTACAAAAATACTTAAGTGACCTTAGGTATCCAAATCTTTTTAGATCCTTTAATGTCAAACCATCTCCTTTGTCCCAAGCTATTATAATCACAAACAATCTTGTAAACTTTATCTCCAATCATCCTTTCACTTATTAAGCACTGAATAGGAAAATGTCCATTCCGATTGCATAATCTACAGAATTTTTGAGTTGCTATTTTTCTAAAGCTTGTTGGGTTTTGAAACCTTATGTCATCCGAAGAGGATGCCATGTTAGTAAAATAAGATTTTTCAATAAATTTTTCAGATTTGTGAAAACCCAAACCGGCTTTATCATAAAGAGGTTTTTGCCTAGGCAAGAGTTAATTTAAATTTTCAGAACTTTGAGAAGAGTTGTCTAAGTCCTGTTTAAGTCTTTTTACCTCTTTATGAAGCCACTCATTTTTCTCAAAATGGTTTATATTTGCAGTCAAGAATGATGATATTCATAGCTCTTAAATTCAGCTTTTAACCGCTTGTTTTCCTCAACAAGATCAACAGTAGTTTTGCCTTCCCTTAATTTATCTTTAAGAAAACCATTTTCAGCTTTTAGTATTTCAATTTGAGACTCAAGATCTTGGTTTTCATTTAAGAAACATTTAATCTTTTCAGAAAGATGATCAATCATAAGATGAAGGTCTTCAGTGGAAGGATCAAGAAATACTACATGCTTTATGTGATCGGCCATGAGACGAGTTTGAAATTTGGTTTTTGATTCTTCATCTTTATCAGTATCATTTTCCAAGTCTTCCCATGAAGCCATGAGTCCTTTCCTCTTTTCTCTTTTTGGTTTGTCCTCCTTCTTCAGTTTTGGACAATCAAACTTAAAGTGTCCAGTTTCCTTACAGCTGTAGTAGATCACCTTGCTTAGGTCCCTCTTTCGTTTCCTTGAGCTGCCTCCTTTGCTCCGTTCCTTCAGCTTCATCATTTTCCTGAATTTCTTGGCAAACAAAACAAAGTCATTATCAGATAAACTATTACTGGATTCATCGTCAGACAAACTCCTTTCTTATTTGCATCTCTCTTTAAATAAGTGTTTTCAAAAGCAAGTAAGTTTCCTCTCAAATCATCATATATCATTTCATCAATACCACTACCCTCTGATATTATTATAGCCTTGGTTTCCCACTCTTTAGTGAGACATCTCAATATTCTCCTCACAAACACAAATTCAGGATTTTTGATTCCCATAGCATCCAAGACAGTGATGATAATGTTGAATCTTTCAAATATTTCATCAATTGTTTCTCTTTCTTTCATTGAGAATATTTCGTAGTCTCTGTTCAGGATGTCTATTTTGGATCTTTTCACTTGGGTTGTGCCTTCATGAGTAACTTAAAGTTTGTCCCATATTTTCTTTGCTGTTCTGCATCTTGATACCGGTCGATAATCCTCGAAGTTGACCGCACAGTTGAGCAAGTTGACCGTTTTGGCGTTGAGCTCTACTTTCTTTCTATCATCATCATTCCAATCAGCTTTAGCTTTGATAGCAACCACACCATCAGCTCCTGTAGTGGTTGCAAATTGTGGACCTTTCAGGATTATTTTCCAAAGTCTGAAATTTACAGATTGAACAAATATCTTCATTCTTTCTTTCCAGTAATGTAGTTCTTTCCATTGAAGAATGGGGGTCTGTTGCTTGACTGCTATTCTGTCAGAGTATAGGCCACCAGATTTGAACCACTGTTGACTGCCATCAGGATCTTTTCTCCAAGCTGCAAAGCTTGATCTCTTTGAGATCAATCTCTGATACCAATTGATGGTAATCAGTGGCTAAAAGAAGGGGGTTGAATCTTAGCCCCTTTTTGCTGAACATTAATTTCTGCTTTTGTCTCAGAACAAGTAAAGAGACATTTTCTTTTTGTCTTGTAACAGGTTAGGAGATATTTATTATTTTTGTCTCCAACGCAACAAAAATAGAATAGGAGTAGAAGAGAAAGAGAGAATCACACCCAGATGTATCCTGGTTCAGCTGCTAAGTGCAATGCAGCCTACATCCAGTCTCCATCAGAACAGTGATAGAATTTTACTATAATCATCAGATTACAAACACCAATTCTTCCCTAAGATCTACCCAATCCTATCTGGGACAAATCCAGATTCTATCCCCAAATCTAAACTTGACTTGGACTCCTACTAAGCTTTCAACCGTAAAGTGCTAACCCAACTTGCAAGAGAATCCCCACAGGATCATAAAACATAACATACATATGTACAAAGAAACTCTGAGATATCTATGACTCTTTCTCTAATATTGCTCATTGCCTTTTTTCTCTCACTGGTTTTTTCTTACAAACATCACCATGTTTGCTTTTTACCATGAGACTTAGACAGACAATACTAAGAAAAAGAAAACAAAATGAACATCTTTGAAGGAGAAGAACTCAGGAAGCTTGGATAGCTATGAGAACTCTATGCTTTACACTTTCTTTCCTTGATCTCAACCTTTGGCCATTCACCCTTAAAATAGAAAGGGAAGCTTCCAAGGTTGAAACCGGTTCAACCAAGCAACTTTTTCTCCAACCAAAAAATTTTCATCATGCTTCTTCAATCTGAGCCCCCTGATCTTGACTTTGCCTCTAAGACTTGATGAATCTCTGACCCAGGAGTACTTCTTTCCATCTATTTTTACTTCTTCCTATCCATAGCTTCAGAGGCTAGCTTCCTTCTCTGATAAACAAAAACGAAAATAAACTTTTGTAACTGAGATCTTCTTCTCTGACCGAGGCAAATCCTTTCTTTTCTTGGTATCAAGATCTTGAAGCCATCTTCAAAGATCTTTCCTTCAACGGCAAAGATCTTGCCATGGCTTATTTCAGATCTTCCTTCTTTATAGAATTTCTTCCATAGGCTTCTTTGTTACTTTACTTTTTCTTCTAATAACTTCTATCTTCTTCTTCCTCTGATGGATGTGACCGAAAGGCAAGAGAGAGGAGAGAGAAGAGAGAGAACGGTGAAGCTTTTGGTGGAAGCTTTGAAGGAAATTAAACTCAATTTAATTCCTAGTTCCAATTACCAAGACATGAAGACTTTTGAAAATCGAACCCCTTTTTGTGATTACCAAATGGGTTTCTAAGGCTTTGTACCAATTTGATTTTCTTCCTTTTAATTGTTCAATCACTATTTTTCTTCTTTCTTCTTATTTGAATGAGTGATGTGACTGAAGCAAGAGAGATGAGAGAGAGAAGATACAAAGCTTTTAATGCAATATTAAACCCAATTTAATTTTGAGTTTTGGTTACCTACGCATGCAATTAATCAATTTGAATTTTGAATTCCATTCCACCATGTAATAGGTAACCGTGGATTGCTTTGAGAACCTTTGGGTTCCTTCTTTTGATAATTCAATATTAGTTAGTGGGCTTGTGACATGGACCTCTTTGGATCCTCTTTCTCTTTTAATATTCAGCCATTTGAAGTGATCAATTATTATTGGGCTAAATATGTTTAGTAACCAAGCTAGAGTTTCGTCACTTGGGCCAAGAAACAATTTTATTTTCTTCCTGCACACTTAAACAAACATATCAAACAAACTATTGGAAGTAAATAATTTAATTAATATTTTAATAATGTTTGGTCATTATTTTAATTAAATATAAGTTTTTCAAACTCAACAGTATTTAATCTTATTTTAAAGAAGTTTATTATTTTTTTTTCTCTATCATAGTATGCACTATATATTTTACATAATATTTCATATAAAAGACTAATATAATACATAGGTTTTGTTGGCAATTGGAAAATAAGGTTGTTATTAGGAGTAAGCGATTTGACATAGGTTGATGAATCTCAACTTATGTTTTTGGATTTTATCTATATGTTCAAGATTTACTTGGATAGTTGTTATATGGAGTGCGAGCTGAGAACTTTGGTAAGTCAACAAGGTAGTTGATCTGACGGTAGGAATAATTGCAAAGGGATTCTGACACCAAATAATGAGGTTAGAATTGTTCAAAAGGTAATTGGGGAAGTGATTTGCTCCCCGTTATATAATGACTTGTTTGGTAATGAGGTTAGAATTATTTAAATAACTTTTCTAAAAAGCTCCTCCAATCTATTGGGAGAGTTAGAATTTGACTTTTGAAAATCTACTAGGATGGTTCTTCGGGTAGTTATTTTAGTTTTGACATTTTTGGTTGCAAAGCAAACGATTGGTCAGCCCCAATCGCGATTTTCAAATATCATATCGATGGTAGTTGTGGTTCGTATTTTCAGGATTGCATCCACATTTTGGTCTCTTTTAATGGTGATGTTCTGTTTTCTCGAGGTCTTTCGTTTCTCGTATAAACAAAGACCTCTTGAGAAGTTTTTCTTGTTCTTTGGATTTTGTGTTGTCGCTTGATTGATAGGTGTGGTTTTTAAAATTTCACTCATGATGAATCTGCTTCTATGAGAAAAGATTTTAGGGTATGCTTTTTCCTTATATCTCTAATGATTGAAGACAAAAGGTGTTTTTTCCTTATCTCTTCGCATGTGTTTAGAAGAGTTTATTATTGGTCATCCTCCCTCTTTTTTTTTTCAGAGCTAAGGATCCCCATCCATGGCACCAACGTTTAGGATTTACCTAAACAATTCTTGTATAAAGTAAGAGCTGATAACTCTAGCAAATTGACAAGCATACAAGTAACTGGCCCGATAGTGGGATCTACCAACAAAGGGACTCAGACATTCAATTTAGAAAAGTCTACAATGAGATTAAATTTTGAGTTTAAGGGTTGATTACATCATACCTAGGAAAATGACCTGCTCCCTTTTATATAATAGCTTACTTGGTGATGAGGCTAGAGTCGTTCAAATGGTTACCGCCATATCTTCTCTGATTTCAGTGGGAAGTTAGAATTTGATTTTTAAAAGTCTATTAGAAAGATTTTTCGGAGCAGTCCAGCTACACATTCAAGAGTTTTTAGCAATCAAGTCCAACCAAGTTGGCCCAAACTCAACAAAAATCCAAACTCCTCCTCCTCTTCTTCCTTCTCCTCTACCTTCTTCTTCTTTTAAATTCGTGCGTGTAGGTTCTTCGTCTCTTTCGTTATCGTCATCACCAACAACACCAACATTTTGTTAACATCTTTATTGGTTTTGACTTTCTTTGGTGCCATATTTAAATAATTTTGGTTCATCTTTTAGTTTATTTCGGTTCATTTGTGAATTAATTGAGGTTCACTTGATGCTGCTGATAAGTATTGACTAAATTTTTTATTTCTTAAGTAATTTCGGTTTATTTCTTAGTTTAATAGAGCTTCATTTGAATCCAAAAATAAATTGTATGTATTTTTGTTGATGATTGAGTCTTTTTGACTGTTTGTTCAAAACTGAACTAATTTCAGTTCTTTTTTGTGTTAATTGAGGTTCACCTGATGCTACCAATAAGTATTGACCAAATTTTTTATTCCTTAAGTAATTTCGGTTCATTTCTTAGTTTATTTGAGGTTCATCTAGATCCAGAAATGAATTCGATGTATTTCATGTGTTACAAAGCTCATAATCCACGATCATTTTTCAATTACTCATTCTCATTAATTTGTGACCAGGATCAAACTTCCATCCTCACTGCGAACGGGATAAACCACCATCCCCGCATATTGGGTTACGCATTGAGCAGGCAGGATAGCACCACCGTCTTTACCAGGCAATCAATTAATATCACATAGTTTCTTTAATCGTATTTCATTTAACAAAATTCTTTATCGAGGAATTACTCAAGTTAATCTATCATATTCATCCCTGGCATATTCAAAGATTTTCAAAATAGTTCTCAGACTCCATACGAAAGTTATGGGATTTTACAAACTCACCGAAAAGGTTTAACAGTTCAAAACAACATTCAAGCACTCTCAAGACTCAAAATCTTTTCTTTAACCAACTTACAAAATTTCTCAAAAGTCTCGAGATTGATTTCATTTTCACCAAATTAAGTTCAAAAATCCAATTCACTTCTATTAGTTTTATCTCCTTTAAAACTCTTTAAAACATTGTCCTTAAACCAAAGTTAATCACACAAAAAATCCATTTCTCTTTCATAAGACTCGAAATATTCTTAATAATTCAAACTCAAAACATAATCCTTTTCTTAATAAATCAAAATCAAATAATATAATTCTTAAAACCAAATCTTTTTAAACAACTCTGTAAACAAAGTTTCCAATTTTTATAAAAATTTTGGCAGCATCTTCTCTAAAAATCAGACTATTGCCATCCTTCAAGGATTCCAACCAAACCATTTTTTAACCTTTTCCAACGGGTTCGAAACCCAACCATTCCCAAATCTCAAATCATTTTTCAAAATCAAACCAATTCCAATGTAGAATCATTTCCAAAATCATATCATTTTCCAAATCTCAAATCATTCCTCAATAAAACATACGAATCAAATTTTCAAATCAATCTTTCATTTACTACCACAATGCTAACTCAATAATCAGAAATAGTCACAATCCAATCATCATCATAACAACCTTAAACCAAGTACAAAATCCAACTAAATATCTTCATTCAATTAATAAACCAATCAAGCATGCAATTACATTCATTTAAGACAATTCAGTTCAATCCATAAGACTCACATAATCACCAAAAATATATTATTTGCATCAATATCGATTTATAACAATTCTTGAGAATAAAATAATTTTAATGAAAGCGTCCCTCCCTCGATCGTGACTCAACTACGCGACAAACTCTTTTCCTCTCGGCCCGCAACCGCGGCAGCCACAACCACAGCTCCAAACCACTTTCGCAACAACCACAGCAACTCTAATCACAACATGTAACAACCAGAACTCGACCCTGCGTTACCAAAACCTCATAATATCAAACCGAACATAGCAGACTACTAATTTTCAAGGGTTCCAGAACAAAATATACTTATTGTAATTATGAGCAAGGGATAGAACTGAGCGGCAGCAGCTCCGATTATGACTTTCGGCGAGCTGAACGACAACAAAGCTCTGGCAATGTGCTTAAACCGAAAGCAGAGGAAACCTTCAGTAGCAGTGCCAGCCAGGAACGGCTTTGACGGTGGCAATTGAGGCAGAGGAGCTTCAGCGACGACATTGGATTCAACGGATGGCAGCAGTAGCAACTTGCGCGATGGTGGCGACACTCTTCTTCTCCCCTTCAGCTTTTGGCCATGATGGAGTAGCTCAAAACGGCGACAACGACGCGGCTCAACGACGACGACGAGTCTAGTACGACGACGATGAACCTCCAGCACGACAATGACAACGCAAACAGCTTCCCTCTCTCCTCGCATTCGTTTCTCTTTCCTCCATCGTTGGCAACAATGACAGTGACTTGGTAGCAAGGCGGCGCGACGATTAGCTGGACGCGGTTGGAAGTGACGGGCTGCGGTGGCGGCACAACTCCTCCCTCTTTTTTACTCCCTCGGGCACTCCCTGGGTATGTATTGTGTTAGGGTTAGGATTAGGGGTAATTTAGGTATTTTTAATAATAATAATAATAATAATAATAATAATAATAGAGATAATAGAGTAATTGAAAATCATTTTTTTATCCAATAATAATTTTATATAAAAATACTATTTGTTTATCAATTTACAAATTATTTTCTAATAAATACTCTAATTCAAAAATTAAAGATAATATAATTAATTTTTTTTATTCATAAAAATTAAAGTATTAAATTCTAAAATCTCACTTATTTAAATCAAATCATATACAATTCTTATCATTTTATAACTACTAAACTTTATAATTTAAATATAAAAAATTATCCAATTATTATAAAATTAGATATAAATTCTAATTTAATTCAAATTCAGTTTATCCAAACTTGATTTAATTACTTTTATTAAAGTAATTTCTAGAATTAAAGTCTTTAATAAATAAATAAATTGAAATTGACTCATAACAAGATTTTTCAAAAGTTCTGAGTCTTATAGAAATACCCCCACAAGCTGGAGTCTCCAGCATATACTCTCCAGAGGAATAACTCTCATTGGACAACCTGCTTTCGGCCACATAATCCGAATCAAACTCACTCAAGTCTATGTCAACATTATCTCGAGGATCAGCAAAGTGAATCGGTCTTGCCAATACCAGGACTGCTTCGGGTATTGAAGAAGATGATCCAAAACCATCTCCTGCGTCACGAATCATAGCATACCACTCTATAACATATTGTGGCATTAGCCTAACATGTACATTAAATATTATATTGATATTATTATCGACTTCAATCCAAAACGTGTTGTTAATGAAACTTCCACCAGGCAGTATTAATAGGAATCTATATGTGACTCTACCAACTTCTTTTAAACCAATTGACCCTATGTTTCTCAACATAACAGTTTTAAGCGATCTAGAGAATCAAGACGACAAATATGCAGTATCAGAGATAAATTACACTCAAATATCACTCTTTCTTCATCGTTTCTAATAATCTCATTGGGATAAATTACCATAAAAAAATACTGATTACTGGCCATTTTTTAAGAAACAAGAAGAGGAAGAGTTGATGGAATTGAAATGGATTTAGTGTGATGAATAGTTGAACCAACAAACTACTTATATATGTATTTTTTTTTAATGTACTTATTTAGGGTACAGAAAATTCTATACATTTATGCATGTATCTCAGGTACAGTGCTTTGAATTTGGCCCCGTCTATATTCTGAGTACAATGTACAATAGCATCGTTGTGTTATATTCCAGATGCACCAGATTTCTTTTATTATTATTATTATTATTATTATTATTATTATTATTATTATTATTATTATT
>NC_029780.3:27490280-27512019 GCF_000817695.3 Arachis duranensis
TAAATACTTTTGTGATTATAAAAATCAAATATAAAAAAACTTATTTATAAATTACTTTTAATATAAAAACTCGTGTTTTAAGCTCCTTTCTTCAAGAAAAATTAAATTGTTTATTCAAATTGTCGCTTAACCAATTAAGGTTAATTTATCAATTAGCTTACTAGTTCGTTTAAATAAGAATTGAAATTTTAAATTGTATCTTATACATGAAACGATCTATTAACTAACAACAAACCTTTAAATAAAACTCAGATACACGACGAATTAAACTTTGGCCTATCAAACTAAAAAATACCATAAACTCAGATCAGCGACAAACTAAAAAATACCATAAACTCAGATCAGCGACAAATTAGACTTTTGCTCCACCATGATATTTTGACAATCTCGAGGGATTTACTCAGTTAAACACCAACTAGTGCATGATTATAAGTTAGCCTTTATATAGGCCATTTTCTGAAAATGAGTGAATGTGTAATTTCGACAACAGTATTTTCCTACCGTCTATTTACTCCTTAAAAGAATTTTAAAATCAAACGATCCTTGGGAAATCAAATATAACATTGCATTAGCTTGTAACATCAAATAAATTAATGAAAGTCAAAATATGACATCACGTTAGACAATGAAAGATGTAAATGACATCATATCATACATCTTTTTAAGAACTAAATTGCCTACTCACTCTTAAAATTAGTCCCCCAATCTAATTATCCGGATATGAAGGACATATAACACGAAATAAAGCTTTTATAGACTAAATCAAACATTCACAGATGAACTTTCAAGGGTAAAAATATAATAGATTATAATTATGCAACTATACAAGTGTACACGTTAAGTGTTAATTGATTAGTATCATTCATATCCATGTTCACATGATTTGTTATCGAGGGGAAAAATGTTCTTCTGCACTTTCCCATATATTAAAAGAATATGGGAAACTGAAATCCAGAAAGCTGAAAGATATATATAATAAAGAAACGAAGCAAAGTATTCTTTATATTGTTCATTAAAAATGCTGCTATTCACTACAAACATGTGATTCTTACAAAGCACGTGCTTCCATTCCACCAATAACATTTTCACCTTTCATCTTTCCAGGTTTCTACTAAAACAACCCTTCTCCTGAAAGCATGAATTGATTATGGCGTCAGACCAAAGAAATGCAAATCAATGACAACAGTACAGAGAAATATTCAACTATAGTTAAAAGGACTTACGCAATTCATCCAATGAATTTGAATTAATGCTCTCTCCACCCTTTATGAGGCGAAGTTTCCCTGAGGAGATAAAATAGAGGTAAAGAATTAATAAAAATGAACATGAACACAAGCAACAATAACATTGAAATTTCTCTATTTAGATAGGAGCTTAGAATCCTTTAAATCTGATATGGTCCATACTCATAACATGTCGAATTACCCCTAAAACTAAATATGGAAAATGCACTGCTCACAAAGGAGATCATACCTGCTTTTTCATGCAACGGACACATATTTAGGTTCTCAGAACTAGAGTGCTATATCAAGAAGAATGGCAAAATGCTTTCTTTTACCCATAAATTAATTAAATGATGAGGGAACCAAAATGCTAAATTTATACAATAGTCGTGATTGCTAGAATGAGAAAATTAACTGTAAGTAAGCAATTAGCTTTCACTCATGATGAAACAAATCATCTAAGATATGAGTAAGCACTGTATGTACTTTCTGAATGCCAAAAAGAGCCGGTGCGCCCTATGGGGACCTAGCTTTCAGTCTTTCTTATGTAATCACCAGCAACGTTTTAAGTAAAAAATTAAAAATAAAAAGTAAAAACATAAAAAAAGGAAAGGACAAGAAAAAGATTAATGTACATATGGGAGAACAGTTGGGGAGAAAAAAAGTTGCCATACCATCATGACGTACACATATCTCAGGAATGCTTTTGACTTCGCCAGTGATGCTATCATTATAAACTCTAGTCTCAATGTTACCCTCAACATAAACTGAAGAGCTACAATGATGCTTCAAACATCAGCCAGAAACATTTACACCAAAATTCAAGTATCCTCTTTTATGCATACTTGATGCTTACTTTTTAAAAAGTTGTTGTACTGCATAGGCCCCAAGGATGTCATTATGCACAGCAATGCGATGCCATTGAGCAGGTCTTGGCATATCCACTTCTCTCATGATTCTCTGGTCAAACATTCCCCCAGTCCCAACCGTAAAGATCGTTACGTTCTTCCCATTCCTCAATATCTTTTGTACAGGGACTTGGCCAACTTTTCCACATATTATTGCCTAATTCAAATCATTCTTGTGATCAAATATTTTTATACAAAGTGCAACATGAAAACATATCACTGATTGTCATTTTAGGCCCAGGAAGAATAACATAAAAAATAAATAAATAAATAAAAAGAAACTATTCTAAACTCTGGTAATTTTCTTCAGCTTCAAAGACTCGACCTCCATTTAGTGAAGAACTCTCTTTAATTGGCTTCAGGACAATTATATTCAGAATCAATTCAATTTTTCATGCTTAAACATTACCAGCTTTAATAATACTTAAAAGTTAATCCCTTCTTAAAACCTTGTATTGTGCAGAATGAAAACTTTAACGCAATCATAGCATTTCAAAGGCATCAAGTATATTATATCTGTGGATTAGGTTTTCTGCAGATACCAAACCAAAGTTCCATCTCTAGCAATGTCTACAGTAACAAAGAAAAATCATAAACAATTAAACAATGACTACCATCGGATACCTTGTGCACTCCTCGAAATCCCCAACCCCTCTTTGGATCCACACCCTGCAGTTCTAGATCAGGCTTGCTACCAAGAAAATCATCAAATTCATCATCCAATTCTTCATTCTTTCGATCATCATTAACCCTATCATTTAGGCCCTCGTCATTGTCACTTTCAGTTGACAATGTTGAGTACCACTGTCCCGTCATAGTCATTCTAAATGCTGAAAATAAAGTGAATAAAAATCACCGTTAAAACATAATCTCAAGCAGCAAGCCAGTTTCCCCAGCGCATGTCATCGAAATTCTCCTTTGAACAAAGAAGATCAGCTCAAACAAATTTAGTGAAGGTGCAATCTAAATAAGTCTTAGAAAATCAAAACCAGGGATTAATTAAAAAAAATCTAAGTCTAATTACAAAAAGAAGCATGAGAAATCATTTTAGTTCACGAGTCTACCTTAGTAATCATACAGTGACTTCAAAATAAGGTTACGACATAAAATGAGTAAGTGTGTTCTAGTAACGAGAACAATAGAAGCCTATTCAAAGAGGTTACACACTTAAAGTGAAATAATAATAATAAAAGAATGTGGGAAAATGGTGAGTGTAACACGCACCATGGGAAGAGGAGCTCAGAGAAGTGATACGAAGATGCTTCGCAAGTCTAATACCAAGCGAATTCATTTTAAGCAAAAACCTGCAAATAACAACGAAGAAGAAAAAGAGGAGGAGGTGGAGCAAGGGTTTAAACACTTTCTCAGAGTCCAGCGGAAAAAGGAGGAGAGAGAGAAGATTTTTGCAATCACCGTCACTCTTCTTGTAAAAAATGGACTCATCTAAATGGGCCGGACCCATTTTTCCAGTATCATAGAACCAAAAGACTTCAGCAACTAGACGGTTCAACATGGAAATGGGTTTGAGACAAGAAGCTCTATTATCATCATTTTTATTTATTTTTGTTGTTGACGTCTTTCCTAGAATGGTGAAAAAAAAAATAAGGAATGACCTTATATCTCCACTATTAGTGGGGAGGAATAATATTAAGTTGTCACCTTTTCAATTTGTAAATGACACAATTTTATTATTATATCTACCTGATGAAGATATTATCAAAAATTATAAGAGACTGTTATGATATTTTAAAATGATGTCGGAGCTTAGCATTAATTTTGATAAGACTAGTTTGATATCGATTAATTGCGAGAAGCAATGAATTCAGAGTATGTGCAGCTTGCTAAGATGTAAGGAGGTTATTCTTCTAGTCAAATATCTTAGAATTTCTTTAGGAGCTAACCCAAGACTTTGAAACTGATAATAGACAAAGTGGAGGAAAAATTTAGTTTATGGAAAGCTAAGGTGCTCAATAAAACTGGTAAGCTGGTGCTTATTAAATCAATGTTGAATAGCTTGCTAATATATTATTTGAACTTGTACAAGTTGTCAAAGGCTGTTGCAGAGAGGTTGATTTCCTTATAGAAAAAATTTATATGGAGCAAAGAAGACGATAGGAATGATATGATATTGGTTAAATGGGAAGTGGTGTAGGCTCCAAAATGACTAGGTGGATTGGGGGTTGGCAATGCAGTGATTTGTAATACAACACTTTTGTTTAAGTGGTAGTAGCGGTTTTTGAAGGAGGAATGTCCGTTATGGAAGAAAGTTTATGCTCTTGTAACAATCTAAACCAAAGGAAATGCTATCCAATCAAATTCTACCAACCAGAAGTGGTTCGAAGAAGGATATTTGTCGCCTACAGATTAAAAAGCAACAAGTTAAGGATAAGATTATTGCTGGCCTATCTATGGAGGTAGGTGATGAAAAAAGAACTCGATTCTAGGAGGATGTATGGCTACAATGTGGATCTTTGAAAACTCGATTTCTAAGACTCTTCTCAGTTTCATTCCAAAAAGGATATGTCATAGGGGATTGTGGATTCTGTGATAGATTTGAGAGGATTTGAAACTTCCATTGGAGGAGAGAGCTATATCAATAAAAATTAGAACTAGTAAATCAACTACATGATACATTAAGGCCGGTTAAGCTATCACATCGCAGAGAGGATAAAGTTGTGTGAAAATTTGATAAAAAAAGGTATTTATTCTACTAACTCTTTTATGCAAGTATTGCAGACAGAGACGCTCTCGGAGGATGTAACAAGGTTTAGTTTTACTAAAACTGTTTGGAAAGGTCTAGTTCCACCAAGTGTAGAGTTGTTTATTTGGTTTGTTTTGAGTAGTAAAGTGAACACTAAGCAAAAACTATATAGATTAGGAGTGTCTAATCAGGTTGATAACGTCTGTGTACTATGTAAAAAAGATGTTGAAAATGTTTCCCATTTATTTCTTAGTTGTGAGTTTATTTGGCAGGTGTAGTGCATATGTCTTTTGAATTTTGGGAGGCTGTGGTCTATTTCAGACACCTTGAAAGATTATTTTGAGAGTTGGACAAAAGGTCATAATAAGAAAGAGGAGCATTAAAAATAGTTTATGAGCTTCTTTGCAATTATTTGAAATGTCTAATTGAAAAAGAATAGAAGAATTTTTTTAAATAAAGAATCAGGTGTGGTGAAAATCATCAACACATCTTTTCAGTGTTACAAAGAGTGAAAAAAAATAGGATAAGTGAATTAGATGTTTCTGCTTTGTTATTTTTATTTTTTGTTGGTTCTTTTACTCCACTTAATGTATTGAGCTTCTTTGTTTAAAACAAAATAAAACTAGAATAAGTAGTGATTTTTGGGACTATTATTCCAAGCCTAAAAAAAACCAGTGAACAACATCAAACGGCAGCGTCTTCCTCTGTGGTGCTGCGGCGGAATCTTCCTCAGTGATGTGGCGGTTGATACTGCTGCTCCTCTAAGGAGGTTGTATAGAATTTAGGATTTGTATAAAGTAGGATACAATTGTAATTTATGTTTTATAAAAAATTTTCCATGTGAAAAAAATATTTATGATTTCTTTTCGCCTAGTATACTAGGCATTTTAGAGATTTCAGGTTCTGGAATTGGATGGAAGATCTTCGAAATCCAACGCTGAAGTTCTTCGCCGATCAAGAGCTTTGTTATGCTAATATCGTCCCTAGTGCTTAGGTATATAAATTATTCTTTACATCATACGTCCCCTTTTTTCTTCGATTCTGATGGCACCTTTTTCATCTGATGATACATGCAATGACCGTAGGTCTGAGCTAGAATTGAAGTTTCAATGCTTAATTTTCTCAATAATTTGAATGCGTCAAACCCTGCCATCTCAGATTTGCCTCTGGTACGTACCTACTTTCATAATCTCTCTCCGTTTCCTTATTAATTTGCTAAATCTATTTCTACAAGTTGCTTAGTTGAACATTGATACCATTGTTTGATTTCGTTGAGCTAAATGCGTTCTAATCAATGGTTTGAAAACTGAAAGTTTCAGCGATTCCACTTTTAATTATTTTTTAATCATGAAGCAAATATAGGTTGCTAATCTCAAGATATCAATCCTAATACGTGAACAGGTTCAGAGAAAATTTCATTAAAGGTCTTTTTTATTTTCTTCATATTTTGATTTTATGTTTTAATAATTTCTTCTTCCGATTGAGTTCACTATAACTCATTTTACTTGCAGTGTGGAAGGTGATGGGGTTGTGCTATCAGATATTACTTCAAGTATGGTGTGTCACATAGAGGGAACTATACTACAAGATTCTGTGTAATTTGCCACATCTATTTCCTTCTCCGACAAATGTCAACATGACAATCAAGATTTTATCACTCTCATTTTGCTTTGAGTTTGAGATCTCTTGGTGTTTTTTTGAATGCGAATGAAATGATCTATCTATACACCATAGATGTTGTGGCATTGCTTAGGTGCAGCCAATACAGTCTTGGAATCATGGCATCTAGTCAAGGTCTAGCAGTCGGCCGCCTTACTTTTTAGGTTCCTCAACATTTTCACTGACTCCTTACTTGTATAGGTCTCAACTGTTCAATTAAAGTGCTACTGCAACTTTACTGATATCTAGTTTTCAATTTTTTCTTGCATAGGAGCCAAGCAAAGAGGTTGTTGATTGCTCTGTATGCAAATCTTTTGGACATTCAATTCCGGGAGACTTGAATTTGTTAGAAAACTTTATTTAGAGAATGATGCTAGATACATTATAATTGTGGAGAAGGTAGGTTTCTTGGTGGTAATGTAGGTTTGATAGATTTTCTTAGTTTCATTGTCCAATTGCATTGTGCTACTTGAACAAGTTCCATTTTTTTCCCTAAAGGTAGAAAGTTTGATATAAGAATATGGTTTTGTTTAGCATACAATATTTTAGTGGTGTAACACCGTCGCTATCAGATTGTCACGCTTCCAGCTGCGCCACTTAGATAGCGAGAATATTACGACGATATATTTAATAATAAAATATGATCCTTTAACTCGAAACCGTATCACTGTTTTCTTGGAAAAATCGGAAATACTTTTAGATTATTACCAACATGCATATACATATATACAAAACTTCTTATACAAGTAACCTATGCATATTTTATGCTTGCAAATCATACAACTCCTATCTCTCTTACAAAATTATAATGACAAAGGCGAGGAAAAACCATGACTAATATATATTAATCAGAAACAGTACAACTAAAAACTTAGCAAAAATTTTCTCAACTTCATCGTCCGTCCTAAAAAAAGAAGTCTGTAGCGGACAAGAACATCGTCTTCGCTGGTTCTCAGTAGAGAGTTTTTAAGAATTGTCGTAAAAAGATATTTTAAATAAAACTATTTTCAATCGCAATGATCGTCAGTTCATTATCCAAAACTCATATTTTTCTTATAAAAATTTCACGCAAAATAACATTACATATATTTCACCACTTATTAAGAAAACATTTTAACCAAAACTTACTACTGATCTAACCAATCATGGCCTTTGACTCAAATCAAATCAACTCGACCTTCGTCCCAAATTAAATCAACTCGGCCTTGGGTCCAAATTAAATCAAATCACCATCAAAACTCAAACCCAAAACAAAATCCATCATAGGCACAAATAATGCAAGGCAAACACAATCAGAGAGCAATTACAGCAAGTATAACAAATAACAATTAGACAGAAATCATCAGATAGGCAAACCAAAACACTTAAATACACCCAGACAAAGCAAACAAATGCAATAAGATGCATGCATGTCCTACTGGCCATGACCTCACGTGTCCGTTACTTTTCTAGAACCCGACACATCCGTTAGCTAAACTGGATATTGTTCTCTTGAAAACCGGTGGACGGTACACCACTGCGATCCTCACCTGGTGAGTGGTACACCACCACGATCATCGCAAGATTTTCAATTGGAAAACACAAACCCGTGGGTGGTAAATAATCACGATCCCCACAAACATTTTTATTTAAAAACTTGTGGGCGGTAAACAACCACGATCCCCACGTCTATTGCAACACTAGACAAGCAGTACACCACCACGATCCTTGCTAGGTCAAAGCTCACATTCAAAATCACAATCTTTTAAAATCTTGACTCGGGGCAAGTGGGACTAAGGCACAACCCTTGCATACTGCCCAAGTGTTTCAAATATAAAAATCTCTTTTTAAAAACAATTCAAATCTATTTCTCTTTCATAAAACTTCTTTTTACCAAAACAAAAGTCTCAAATCAACTTCATTTTCAAGTTCAATAATTTTCCAAAGACCCAAAATCATCTTTCCATTATAAATTAAACTAAAATAAAATTATTTTTAAAACAATTTTTTTTTAAATAACGAGGCCCAATATCTTAATAAAAAATTCATTTTTTTATTCCTCTTCACAAACCAATGCCTTTCCCAAATGGCACAAAACACACACGGCTACCACTGGGAACTAATCACCCCCGAGACCAAACAAATATGGATATCCACGAAAAAACAACTAAAACGACCCACCGAGGGTCCACGATGAACACTCCGCTCAAAAATCCTAAGTCATAAAACGGCTTAGAATAAACGGTCTAGACGACCCAAACGCTAACAAAGTCACAACAACGGCTTAGAACAAACGGCTCGGATGGTCCGATCGCAAAAATAAAGTTATAGAAATGACTTAAGAGTAAAAAGGCCCAGCACGCAAGTCACAAACACGGCCGAATGGCCAACCACAACCAAAAATATAGTCTATAAAAATAAATCTATAAATACTCTACTCTAAATCGACGATTTGGCCATCTCAGACAGTCTTGAACGCCCCCATAAGGACACATCCGCATCCGGCGCAAGAACCAAAACCCAGGCCCTCATCGTCTCCTCGGTAGCGGATATTACATTCTTCATGTCCGCCAGCAGCTCCCCCTTCTCCTACTTTAAACCCACCACCTCGGCTTTCAAAGCAACCACCTCGGCCTTCAAGGAATCCACCTCGGTGAGGAGAACGGCAGCTCGAGACTCAGTATCCAAAGCCCGTTTTCGCTTACCCCCCAGTTGGGACAAAAATAAAGCCTCGACCTCGAATAAATGGAGCAACTTAGCCCCGGCATCCTCAGCTTCCTTGACAGCCTTTAACTTGGCCGTCTCCGCTGCCTCCAATTGGTCTTTCAACTTGCCTACCTCAGCCTGAGAATGACGAAGCTTCTTGTCCAGAAGACCCACCTGAGCCATCACCGGCTCGGCCTTCTGAACTATTACGGCAGAACGGAGAAGTGAACGATACACCGACTTCACCTGAAAAGCAACATCGCAGTCATAAAAAAATTCCTCAGTACTGGGAAGGAGGTACTAATAAAAAAAAATCCAAAGCATCGAAACTTTGATCCATCACTGAAGGGACCGTACCCTCCTCCCCTAGGTTCTCGCTGCTGCCCTCCTCTGGCCTCTTCCGCTTATGAGAGGCATCAGCAGCCGAAATCACGATCACTTCCTCCCCACGATCCGCGACCCCCAGACCTGGGGTACCAGGACCCCCACCCCCAGCCGAGGTCGGCTCCTAAGAGACAGTGCGAGAATCCTCAGGAGGTCGAGATGAAGGAGTAGAAGGAGAAGCATCCGAACCCACCTCCCGATCCATGGTGGCCTTCAACCTCGCTAAGGTGCTCAAACCACCGGCCATTTCAACTGAAAAACCCAAAAGGGATGATATCCCCAAACAGGGCGCACTTTAAAATACTCCCTCTTGAACCCATGAAAAGAATCTTCGTATAAGCCAAAAATACGTCGATTAGGCTGAGTCCTAAACGACACATATCCTTTCTTATAATTTTCCTCTTTGGTCGGTAAGGTGCACAAGAAGAAGAAAAGGAAAACATTAACCGAAGTCGGAAGCTCAAAATACTCACACACGAGCTCAAAAGAACGAATGGCAGCCCAGTTGAGACGGTGCTACAGAACACCGGTTCAACATTGCCTGAACAAAAGGTGAAAAAAGAAGCCGCATGCCGAGCTGTGTAAACATCAACTCATACACCCATATCCAATCCGGGACGGTCGGGGAATCAGGATTTAGATAGCAAACCCTCTCGTCGACCCCAAAAAGGGCGAGCTCATACTGACGCTTGGCATCACCACACCCACAAATAGCCCCCTAGTCATGGAACCGCTGGAGATTCACCTCCGTCATCCGAGACAGCATTCCCCAAACTTCAGAAGTCACCTAATAATACAGAGAGGGAATGCCCCCATCGGGGACCACCGGAGCACCCATACCCTCAGTCCTCCGTCGAGATATACCTAAAAAAGGAGAGAGCACCACCGTCAGCCTACCAAAGCCACACGGTGGAAAATAGTGAAAAAAACAAAAAATACTACCATCTACCACAAACCACACCTAAGAAACAATGGTGCTCATTCCCTCCAAAAGCTCATTACCCCTACCCAGAGCAGCCTAAAACAGAGAAATTGCAGGAAACAAAATCATCCAAACAAAGCAAAGTAAAAAATAAAAAAGAGAAGAAGTAAGATACCAACCTGATAAGGTACTGAAGCAGGAAACGGCACAAAAAGCACAAAACAAAACACCAAAGCACACAGAGGAAGGTGGAAGAATGCGAGACAGAAAGGGAAGATACGAAATAGAGAGAGCAAAGAAGAAATGAAGCAAACGAGGGAAAAAGGAAAGCAAAAAATCAAAACGGTTGCAACAAGCAAAAAAACCAAAACTACCCCCGGAATGAACAAAGGGTAAATGGGCAGAAATGAAAAAGCAGCTCAAACATCCCCTCACAATAAATGCCCTTATAAAACGTAACTGACAAAACCCTTCAAAAAGCACAACAGACACATAATACGAAAATTCCAAATCAGCCACCAGCACAAACTCAAAGAACGATGATCCCAAATTTTGCTCACTCCCACACAGGCTCGGTTCATCGATCCCACACCGGATCAGCCTTCAGATCAACCTTCCAGGCTTTGGCCCCTATCCTGATAGCACTAAATAAAGCCACAAATGGCAAGGCCCATATCCTCCAGCGATAAAGACCGATCTAGCTTGCTCTCCCGCTGCGGGGGTAAATGTTATAGACTCAGCCTTTAGGTCCCGCACCCGGAATGGCCTTTGAACCCAGATACCTGGATCGGTCCGTTTTCTTGTTCTAGAAGGCCCAAAACTGGCTTACTAGACCTTCTAATCGACATTCAAATTCAAATATCTCTCTTATCTTGACCAAATAATTAATTTAAAGAAATTTCGAATTTGAAAACATTGATATAAAAATTTCGAATTTGAAAACATTGATAAAAATTATGTTGAATTTTGATTTATTTGATTCTCATTTAAATTAATCACTACATAAGTTAAAGTTCTATTTTGAAGTTATATTCGAGCTTTAATTTGATTTTTAAAGTTTCAATTTACTTAGTTTGATTTTTTAACTTAGGTATCAATGACTCATATTAGGATTTTAAGTGTCTAGTTAAAAAAAATAAGGTAAAAAAAATTTCAATTGTCAAATCAAATAGTCGCTAGAATGTATAATGTAGCAGTTGTTAGTCCATCTCAGTATGTTGTTAACGATTTTGTGAGACAGTGACAAAAATAAGATTAGGAACCAATGTGAGTCATAACTATTAAGTTGGGAGACTAAATTGAGTAAATCAAAATTTTTGAAATTAGATTGAAACAAAGTTGTTAGAACCGAACCAGTGATCGAACCGGTCAAGCTACTGATTCACTGGTTTATTGGTTCAACCGATAAATCACTGGTTGAACTGATAAAATCGATCTCACGTAAATATAAAATATAAAATAGTTAAAACTTAAAATTAAAATTTGAAATACATATCTTCACTAACATTTTATGAAGAATCAAGTCTCAACTTCTAAAAATAACTAATATAAAAAAATTATAAAATTTTAATACTACAATAGTATCTTATTTTGACACAATAAAAAAAATAATTAATTCACAAAGCCTATCATCTAACTATAATATTAGTAGATTTTAACATTAACATCAAAATAAATAACCTTAATCACAATAATAGCAATAAAATAGATCAAGTAAATTAATATATTTTTAGTAAAATTTATATTTATATTAATAATGGTATATAATTAAAATATAATTAATTTTAAAAATAAAGAAAACAAAAATTAAATTAAATTAGATATTTATCTATACTATATAATTAGTATTTGTCAAATATAATATTTAGAAGTGCAATGGCTAAGTGGCAAGTAAAGGTTGCTTTTGCTCCAAGGTTTTTGGTTCGAGACCTTGTGGAGACATTTTAAAAAATTTTCAAGTAGACCAGTTCGGTTAGACCGATTTGCACCGGTTTACATCGGTTTTATTCCTTAAACGGTCCAAGGAGTAAACCGAATCGGACTAGGGTCCGGTTCTAGTCCGATTCACTAGTTTTTCGGTCGAATCAGCCGATCCAATTCGGTTTTTATAACTATGGATATGATATCCATATAAATCCACAGTATTTATTTGTATGGGTGTTCATAGATTAGATCATATCCATATAAATCTACAGTATTTATCCGTATCTGATCTATAATTTGAGGATATGATATGATCTGTAAGATGATCGGATTGGATCGAATCGGATCCACATTCTAATCAGATAGAAGTAAATATGTTTAAAAAAGTAAACAAAAAAATATTGACTTTTTTATAAAAATAAAATTTTTTAATATTTTTTATTTTATGGATATATTTGATATCTGATCCAAACATAAAAAGTACGAATATCGAATTTGATCTAATGAGTTTAGTGCCGATTGGATCGAAATTTCAGCCATATCCCATCTGTAAACACTCCTAGCAATAATAACTAAAAAATTATAATGATTATATTTTTAACTAAGAGGAGGCGCCAAAAAAAGTACTAAATACAAGAACATTTAATCAAATATTAAAAGAAAATTTTACTTTAAAACAGTTGGACTTTTTAAAAAGTACTATATATAAACGTATTATTATTATTGTTTTATAATAATAATAATAATATGATAATTGTTTTATATATCACACAAATATAAACGTTTTTTTTTTTATGATCTTAAGAAAGGTTTTGTAAGTCCCTAATCTTGTTATCGATTTTTGTAGTGTTAACCCTCATATATCAATTTGATTCATATATAATTCGGATGATAAATTATTTGGTGACGTGCTTCCTTTTTACTGTGATATACTTGTTATTATTATAATTTTTAATTTTATTTTTTAATAATATTAAATTTTTTACCGTATATAATTATTCAATTATTTTTTAATCATATATAAATAAATTACTCTTAATAAGACTTTTTGTGTTATTCAATTATCTTTTTTAAAAAATAATTAATTATTAAAATAATTAAACTTTCACAACAAAAATAATAAAAAATTATTAAAGAAAATCATCCTGATAATTTTTTGTATTTTTATTCATATTTTAATTATAAACATAAATATAATGTAATTATATTATTTATGAAATGTGACTATAGATGTGGATAAAATTTAGTTATATTATTTATATATAGTTTTATTGTATTGTATTACTTATAAAGTTAGATTATAATTATGACAATAGAATTGTTCTTGTATTTTTATACGTGTGACTAATTGGTGGTGTTAAAACATTACTCTTAATTATAAATAAGGTTTATAATTTAAAAAATCAAAGACTCGATTAAAAAGATACGAAAAAAATAATGTTAAAATATTCTAACTCTTTAAAATAAAAATATTTGAAATTCAATTAAAAATTATTTAAAATTTAATCTCAATAAAAATTTATATTCAATGTGTTTTGTATTAAATATATTTAATAACCTATTATATCATATTGATTAAAATTAACTAACTTTTTTTACTAAAATGAAAGAAACTACTTTTTTAGAATTTTTTAAGAACTAATTAATATTATATATATTTTGTTACACTACATTTAGTTATAAAAAATTTATTTATTTCTAATGCTTATATTAAAAATAAAAAGAAAATTTAAATTAGTGAATCTTAATCTATAATATAATAATAATATAGTAATTATTTTATATATTATACGAATATAAATTAATTATTTTTTTATTTATAAAAATTTTAAGAGGCTTGAACTTGTTATATATATATATATTTTGATGAATGTGATTATATTTTTTTATGTAAATAATCTTTTAAAAAAACTAATAGTTAATCTATTACATTTTTTGTTTTAGTCCAAATTAAATATTTTTTATTGTTTTTGGAAAGAAATCTTTTGAAGAATTTAATAATATGCGATGAGGAACACCGAATAAATTATACAGAAACTAATTAAAACACAACATAAAAACATCTTTAAAAAATAAGGTTTTAAGCGTCTTTATCTGAGTGGCCTCCATAGAAAATACTTTTTTTAGTGTGTTTTTTTAGCTCATCACTATTAGATGAGAAAATGCTTAATATATACAATGATGTGCAGTGTAACTTCCATGAAGCAAGACAATCTTCTCTCCACGTTCCCACTTCTCAAGTCTTATATTATACGGTTGAAAGAATCTGCCACCCATTATTTACCCCCGACAATAACCGCTATCGATCACGTCAATGGGAAAGCGAGAGAAAACGAGTCGAGGCAAACACAAGACGCACACTGGTAGTTACACATCTTAACTGTCTCACATTGTGACAAATCCATGCAGGGTCACTATCCAAAGTTAAGGATTAAGGTCCGAAAATTATCATTATTTGTGGCCAAGAAGATGCACAGGAACAAGCGTCACTTCCACATCAAGGAAAATGCCAATACTGCCAGTGATAGAGACTGCAAAGGGAGCACAAGGAAATTATTATTATTTAGGGTCCTTCGGAATAATATGGGATCTTCATCATCAGCACATGTTAAGTATCCATCGAATAAAGGGAAGAAAAGCAATGAGGATAATGGTGACAATGCTGAAACTGAGAGGGCATTTTCAAGAGAGTTGGAAAATAATTTGGTGTATGGGAATGTTAATGATGAGCGACCAATTGGAGTTGTTTCATTGTCTCAGCTTATTGCACTTGAAAAGCATGAAGGTGGAAAAGCTGAAGGAAAGAACAAAATGGACAAGAAGAGTGCAAGAATGAACCATCGTTTGATGAGTTTTTTAAATGAGAAGAAGAGAAGGTGGAAGAATTTCATCATCAAGGCAAATACAAGGAAGAAGAGATTCAATGGTGATGGTGAGTGTGATTGTGCTGTTAAGAGATTCAGGCCAGCAAGGAGGAAGAGGAAGGTCAGTTTATGGCGGTTGCTTAGGATTCCATCGAGAATGTTAGTCATTCGGGCGTTGAAGTTGAAGATGGTGAAATGTCTGGTGACAAAGAAGAAAGTTAGAAAGCAAAGTGAACAAGGAAATGTGGATGGTGAAGCTGAGGGAGTGTTGGAAGTGGAACTATGCAAGAGAAGGATTCTTATGGGAGCGAAATGCAAGCCCTTGAGTTCTTCTGGAGTACTAAGGTATGACAAAGATGGCATTCATATACCAGAGATAATTCCATGACAAGGGAACCAACTACTAAGCCATGCCACATTTTCCTTCCTTTCACGTTGGTTAGGCTTCTTTGCATGTTTTCTCTTGTCCTGGATTTAATCTGCTAGGAGAATCAGTTTTTTATTTTTTATTTTTTGGTTGTAGTTGGTGATTAGTTCGTAACTACATACTTGTCAAGTTTATTATTTTTTATTTTTTGGTTGTAGCTGGTGATTAGTTCGTAACTACATACTTGTCAAGTTCATTTTTGTACTCTGGAAGAACTGTTAGAATTTTCTCCATTTGTTCTACACTTCTACTCTGTCCGACATTCCAATCATTATTGAACATGTGAAAGGAATATAATTTAGGAAGAATTTTAAATGTACTAGGTATACAGTGTTAGTCGTTGATATATATATATATATTTATACGAATCAACCAATTAGCAATAACTTAAGGGAGGTCTCGTACTTTACAATCTGAATATAGTTGATTTGGTATTCAAAGTTCGTTCATTAAGTCATTAAGAGTTCAAGGCAAGCTGTACACTGAAAGATCAAATATTAAGTGATATTTCTTCACGCTCCTAATAAGCAAGTCATAATATTCAGTGAAATGAATATGATATAGTTGAGATTATATACCCCAAAGTTAAGGCTGTCGGAGGTTCTTGTAGGGTAAATTTCATTCCACAGGCACAAAATGTCTCATCAAATAAAGGCAATCAAACCCACAAATATTTGAACAGCTTTCGTGCCAATTACACTACAGACATTTGTCCTATCGAAGAGACTATGGACCAACAAGCTCAAGCCAAGAAACATATACACATGTCGCAAACTCTTCTTGTGAACTTGATAACTGCCACTCAGCAAGAAAACAGCAAAAATAGTGTTGAGTGCCACATACATGCCCCCACAAATTACGAGGTAAAATACAGTAAGCAACTTTTCCCCCCTATGAATCTTCACTGGTTTTAAAACCCGCACATCCGCATATCAAATTCAAAGCAAAGCTTTAGACCTTCAGAGGTTTCAAACCCAGGGCTGCACGTAGCTTGTTAGCTTCTGCAATCTCAGGATCAGGGTGGTCAGTCCCATCATCCTTCTTTTCCTTCTTTTCTTTTTTCTCCTTCTTTTTCTTAGGCTCATCATCCTCATGTCCATCTCCATGCCTTCGAGGACTAGTGCTGCTCCGAGCATGTCTCTTTCTGTAGTCACCTCCATCGTAGTCCTTGCGATCCTTACTCCTACTTCGACTTCTTGAACGACTCCTTCGCCTTCCACGGTCACGATCTCTGTCTCTCCTATCCCGCTCCCTACCTTCTCTCTCACGACCATAATCTTTTTCTTCCCTTAGACGATATCTGTCTCTATCCCTCTCCCTATCTCTGTCCCTATCTCGGTCTCTGTCTCTGTCTCGGCCACGTCCACGCTCTCTCTCGTAATCTCTATCGTAATCTCTGTCATAATCTCTATCATAGTCACGATCCCTATTTTAAAAAAGAACATAAACACCCAAATTTTAAGTAAGATTAAACATTTAAAAGGACAAATCGAATAAAACCAGGATTACAAAGCAAAATATACTGATACAACATACATGTATGACCCATCATACTTCTCACTGCACACTGTCAGTGCAGAGAAACCTGGCAGGGTCACCAGATTTTATTATAGGAAGCAGTTGCTCATCACAAGTGGCTCTGAATGCCACAGTGGAAACCAAAATTATTCTACTGGATATTAATCCAATGTGAATGTGTGCATTCATGTGCAAACTTCAGAAACAGCTTCCAATATGGCAACATACATATATAAATTTGTTCACATCTGCTATTTTGAAAATACAATAAATATAAGAGAATTAACATTAAATTGGGGATTTAGTTCCTTGGGCCAGAATAAACCCCCATACCAGCACAGAAGTTCAAGAAAACCAAAAAGCAAATGAAAAGAAATAGCAAAAAGGCCGAAGACAGATTGACATCTGCATTAGTGCATTAATACATACAAGCTTACAACACACCTGCAAGGAGAGAACAGTACCTGTGTCCAAGTAAGTTTTAAACATGAAGGGAAGGATTCACCTTTTCATAGGCCCTATCTTCAAGCTCATCAGCAGGTTGGTCGTTATCCTCTTTCTCTTCTTCCTCCTCAAAATCTTCCTCAAGTGCACTCCGTCTAGGTTCTAATGAACCAAGAGACTCAAGATTCCACCTAGGAAATAGACCAGAGAACCCCATAATTTAATATAACTTTAGGCTACATAAAATACACATGAATAAGGCATATCTTAAAATATTAGCATCACAGCTGAACACAAATCAAAACCATCATCTGATAAGGACAAAACAACCTAGGAATATTGCTCAAACATCTTCAATCATAAAGCAGATATGTGAAATTTCAGTTCCTTGAACTCTTGAAAGTGATTATTAATCTGACTCCTATATTCAACAAGAGAAAGAAAGTAAGATAAACTAGAAAGAAAGATGAGGGGCATGAATCTCAGACTCTTATACAAACTATCTAACCCCCTTTGCCCACTTAGGCAGCATTTGTTTCATGCCACTGTTTGTTTTGTGAGACACAAATTTAAGAAGGACATGGCTAAACATAAGCACCCACAAAATACATGTATTATTTTGTGTCTAGACAAAATGTTGAGACACACATTTCTTGCCGGAGACACAGATTGGACAGTCATTTTGGACAATTTTATCCTTAATAGTTTTCAAAACTTCCCTAAACCAACTTTGCACTGCTGCCTCTTCCTTTTCTCTTCTCCCCTGCTGCCGTCTCAACCACCTCTTCCTCCTCCTCCAGATCTATTAGACCATCGCCGTCCACCACCCCACTAGTTGTCGCCACCGCAAAGCTCTCTGTATATCTCTCCAAGAAAGAGATACAAAGAAGACAAATGCAAGGGAGGGCGTCGGGAGGAAGATGAAGCGGTTGAGGGTGATAAAGTTGATGAAGATGAAAACTTTTATTTTTCAATTGAGAGTAAAACAGACTTTTAAAATGGTTTTTGTCATGTCCATCAACATTGCCAAACAGAATTGTCTTTGTGAATGTGTCTATCTTTGTATCCAAATTCCAAATCTTTGTCTCTAAGAGACATCAAACAATCACTGCCTTGATTAACAGATAATGTACTACCAGAATCAATTTGTTTCCAAATGTTATACAAAATTAAATCTTCAAAAGGTCTACACAAAGACCTGACATGTATCTTATCTTTCAAATCCAGTCCACCAGAAAAGAAAATAGGGTAAATATAATTCAAAATTCAGTAATATGAAAATGGCTGGAAAAGCAAATCAGAATTATCATATCAGAGTATTTTTTTTTTAAAAAGGAAAAGACAAATAAAACATTGAAGCCAGAGAGCACAGAGACATGTAAAAATGAATCAACAAAAAGCTGTATAATACATACCTTCTCTTGACGCGTGGCAAAGCAATATCACAGGAATAATCTTTTGTAAGAAGCTCATCAATAACTTCATCAACATGTGTCAATGTAAACTCTGCAACACCAAGTGCAACAAGTGAGTTATCAATAAAACCAATAAATACAAAAGCATCAAACAAGACATTTTCCACCCGAAAAATAAGAGATATCTTACGTCCATCAGCTAACTTGCGCCTTAGTTTCCGGTAGTCATTGTAAAGGGGCTCCAGATAGCGGTACACGTCAACATCAGTACCAGTAAGACGCAAATAAAAGGCACCAAGCACTCTAACATACCTGCATTCCACATAAAACAACAAAAACAAATTCAAAAACCACTCAACAAAAATTACATGAAACAACATTAGGATTTCACAACTAAAAACAAGTCAAATGCAAAAGGAATGGACAACTAGCTGGCTACGTGGTGCTGAATACCATAACTGCCACAAATTACTGTACATGTATGGCATATCATTTAGATAAAATCATTCAGACAAATTCTATATCTTACAAACAAATGTGACAAAAAATATATCCAAAACCATAACAATAAGTATAACAGATTTTTTTTCTAATAATTAATGAATTGAAAAAGATTAAAGCGTGCAACTTTTTCTTATCAGGGTATTAACATTTGTTTATAGGAGAGATACAGCATTACTCATATGTCAGTCCTTCATGCTCCTTGAGTACACAGCCGCTCATGTTCCTAGAATACAAGCTAAATGCGCTCCAAGAGTATGAAAGAGTTTCTCTTCAAACCTTACTAAATTCTAATCAATTAATTTTCTCATTATCAATCGTTCAGAATGCTTACACCTCGCACTTCAGCCAAATAACTAAATACTAATGCCAATTACTTTGCGGTGGCTCGAACCAAATTATAGACCAAACGGGGAAATTGAATGAAAATGAAAAAGAAGGGTTTGAAATAGTTACTTGTAATCCTCGTTCTTAATGAACTCGATAACGATTTCCTTCTCGGGCTGGATCTGGAGCATCTTCATGACAAGGCACATGAAGGGGGTGGGCTTGCGGTTGCCGCCGTAGGTGCCGCCGAGGTGATCGAGCTCCATGGCCTTGTCAACGAGGGTCTCCGCCGTGAGGCCAAAACATTGCTCCTTCCAGTAGGTGTTCTGGTAAATTTTGGAGCGGAGAATCTTCTCCACAAGGTTCTGTGGGTTCGTCCCCCTTATGCTCTTCGCCGCTGGATCCGTTCGATTTGCCATTGATTAGCTGGGATTTTGGGTGAAACCCTAATCCCCCCTTTATCTGCTTCTGCTTGCTATTAACACGGCAGTCGTAAGTAGTTTTTTTATTTTTTTTCCTTTAATATTTTTTTTCGTAAATTATTAAATTAAGAGATAATTAAGCGGAAAGATTAAACTCGGTGAATTTAGAGAATTTTTTTAAATAAATTAAATAAATATTTTATTTACGGAAATAAAAATTTTGCAATTTTTTTTACGAAATTGCATCGTGTGACTTATTTTATTTATAGTGTAAACAAAATAATTATTCACGTATTTTGTTTTCATTGTAAACGAAATAAACTCGTTACACAACACGTGCGCAAACGTCATACGATCATCACGTTTTCAGTGTAAACAAAATACGTAGATAATTTATTTCATTTACATTATAAACAAAATAAGATTAAGAATGCATCTATATAAGAGTTTGTTCACAATATATGTGAAAGCCTAAAACCCTTCATTTCTTTCATTTTTCTCCCACTTTACCCTTCTCTAATCAAATCTACGAGTTACTTGAAGATTATGGCGTGCAAAGTCCAACTACCCAAATCCACAGCCACCAACATCACCAATCTTAGCAGAAAGTTTCATCACTTATTCGGTCATGATTCTCTCATTAATGTCAAATATCAGACGCACATGCTCGTCACTTTGCAACCAAAATAGACGAAAACTGAAAAACTTCATTTCCCATTGGTGCTAGTAGTCTATACCCTATCTGTCCGATTTCTTTTCTCCCACTACCAGCAACGTTACTCAATATCAGACTCTTCAGGTCCGACAACGAGGCAACTCGCCGTATATACAACAAAATGGGATTCTCACACTCAAAAATAATCACATTATCACCATTTCTCGTAAGGCAATTGAAATACACACATATAACCAAATATCTACTACTAATAGACATTATGGTTAATTTGCGAAAGAAAAAAGTTTAAAAGAATAGTAAACTTGTGAAGAATACACAAAAAGTTGCACACTCTTTTATAGTTATTGAAAATTTATCGTAACGTATTTCATTTATACTGTAAAAATCATAATATTCTATGTATTTTATTTACAATATAAACAAAATAATTATTCACGTATTTTGTTTATACTATAAATAAAATAAATACATCTCAACATAAACACTATAAATAAAATAAATCATGATACAATTTCACAAAAAATATAAAATATTTATTTAATTTATTTAAAAAAATCCGTGAATTTAGCTTACTGTGATGGTTTTTTTTCCTCCAAAAAAAATTTTCATTTTCGTTGAATGAACTACCATGTCTCAGGATTTGAAATCCTTTTTTTTGTTTTTATTCTTTTTATTTTTTATATTTTACAAGTTTTTATATGATGAATAGTGTAAGCGGTGACAAATCCAAAAAATGTTAT
>NC_029780.3:27512096-27524232 GCF_000817695.3 Arachis duranensis
TTTTTTATTAATAAAATTAGATGTTTATTTTTATATATATGTCACTAAATAATTATTTAAAAAATTATTTTTCATAAGATTACGAAATTGACTCTTTATAATATTTATAACAGAAATTATTTTCAATTGATATCATTATTACTAACAAAATTAGAACTAACTTTAAAAGAAGAAATACCAATAGGTTTTAATATATATATTTCAAAATTTTGATTTACTTTTTATTTCAACTAGTTGTTAATATTATTATATTTCAAAATTTAAATTATTGAGAAATCTTATTATTCAATAACTATTAACCATGTAATAAAAAATAGGGTTAAGTACGATTTTGGTTTCTAAGTTATAGGATGAAAATTTTTTTCTCCCTAACTTTTTTTCCATGCAAAATAATCTCTAAAGTTAACTTGGTTTTAAAATTGTCCCTAAGATTTAACTTGGTTTTAAATTTTTGGCGGTAGAAACAGAGACAGAGGTGGATCGTCGACAACTTTTTCTTCTTCTTCTATTTTTCCTTTTTCTTCTTCCATTCCCCCTTCGTAGGAGCAGAAACATTCTCTTTCTCTTTTTTTATTATGAGTAATTTGGTCCAAAATTTTAAGATTTAAGTAAAAAGGATAATTTTAAACTTGATTTTAAATCTTAGGAACGATTTTGTATACAAAAAAGATTGGGGACAAAAAAAAATATTTTAAAGAAAGGGCAGCGTCGATGAGATGCGGCACAACAATAGCAACAACGCGACGGGAAGGATAGACGACAAGAATAACGTGCATCTCGAATGGCACGACGGGAGGCAGGCGGCGGCGCGACGATAGTAGGTAGCCGCATTGAGACTCGTTGGTACGACAACGAGGTCTGCGTGACAGGAAAGAAAACTCATGTATTGACACAAGATAAAAGTGTGAGAGGTACATAGTATGAATGCATTTAATTACTAATTCTAATTTTTGAAATTTCAAAATTTGAAATTAAATAATTAATTAATAATATAATTATTAATTTTAATTTTACCTTCTTTTTTAATCTATTATTTACATTGTTCACAATTATCATTGTTCACTATTATTTCACCCTATACTTTCTGTATTTATAAACACATTCAAAATAGACGAACACTCACAAAATTAGCATGATTTTGAAGTAGAACAAGAGTGAGGGCAGATGAAATCAGTGGCAGCATGATCGCAAGGCACGACAGAGGCAGCGATCTGGCAGCTCTCTTCAAGCTCAAATACGGTGGTAGTAGCGACGGCTTCACCCTCTCTCTCTCTCTCTCTCTGTCTCTCTTCACTTAATGAAGATAACGACGAACGGCAGCAGGAGCGCGATGAAACAGACAAAGACTACGATTGACGTCAAATTCGAAGAATAAATTGTGATTGTTGAGTGAGAAAGAAGCACGAACAACTAGACAAAGATGATGGTGCTTAAGAGCGACGGACGACAACATTCCTTGAGGCGGTAATGGAAAAGTTAAGGTTCCTTTTAATTTCTTTTTGATTTAGGGGAGAAGCTTTGTTTAGTTCATTAAACCTTGAGATTTAAACTGAAGACTAAAGAGTGACGAGTGAAGAGTGGCATGCCGTTGATTATTTTTTGCTAATTTCAAAATGACGCCATTTTATTAAACCATCCAGATCTGATTTGGTCCGATTTGTCGATTCTCGGCCGATTCAGGAGTCCATGAATGACTTTGGTAATTACAATTTTTTTTATTTACACAAAATTATAGAGGTATACATAAGACATATTTCGTACCTCTATTTTTATCTTTGCTTAGAAATTTAATAATCTTCTTTGGTGCCCTTCATGGCACCCTACTCGGCCCTCCTTCACTGTGCGTCTGTGCCTCACAGTTCAAGTCCCTCATTACGTCTTCTTTTCTTTGTCTTTTCTAGTAGTGCTTCGTTCTCTCCCTCAGTATCACTGCCCATTCCTTTTATCACACCACCGCTTCAGCGTGCTACACTGATACTACTTCTGTGAGACTACTTTTGTGAATCTCTTTCTTTGAATTTGTTTCTGCTTAAAAATTTTGCATAAGTTCTTATAATTTAAATAATTTAGTCAATAGAAACTATCTCTTTTTACTATAAAATCAATTTTTTTAATAAATTTATTAGTGGTATGAATATTTGTGTGTAAAAATAATAATTTGTTCACTAAATAACTTTGTTTTGACCAACTTAAAAATTGAGAAATGAAATTGTTACAATGGTGTAAAATTAAAGATAATATTAAAGCTAATGATAATCCCATGCATAATACGTGCTATATTACAGTATTACACATAAGATTTATATATTTCAATTTGATTAACATCACCTTTAAATATATAACCATATCCAAATTAATACTTCCAATTATGAATTATGAATTATTAAAAATAATAAGAAATATAATATTCCATATGACACATAAACACGCACTTTCATACTTGGACCTACTAAGCGTATGCCCAGCCCACATGCATTTCCTTTAGTGGATAAAGTAGAATTAGAATTGGGCCACATAAAATCGGCACAATACTTGCGAAACCAATCCTTGTGAGTTGAGGATAAAGAAAACAGAAAAAAAATCCTTGTGACTTGGTTTGTATGGGTCGGATCGAATTGGATATAAATTTCCAAAAATCGTATTGGACTCGACTTAGAGAATAACTTAGATACTCCTCTACTACTTTGATTACCATCATCGAGACGATGGCTAACTTAAACATGGACTAGCTTTCCACTCTATAAAAAAAATAATAATCCAAGATTTTACATTTTCAAAAAATAACTAAATTTTACAGTGTTACTATATAAATATTCTAATATTCAGATATTTTTTTTAATTTAATTTTATGTAAAAATCTGTTTAAAATTTTACTGACTTAGATATTGAAATTCTTTGTAAGTATTCTTTATCACTGTTCAAATGTAACACCCTAATATTCAAATCCTTATACTCGAGTCATAAGTCAATGATCATAAGGTGGTATGACTCTCAAAGGGGATTTTTAACACATAATTATAAGTAAAATTGAAAGGAGTATTAATTGAGAAACCTGAAAAGAGTAAAAATAAAATCGCGAAGTCGTACCACTCACGTATCGACAACTAAAAGATAAACCGTGAAGTTGAAAGCGATATACAGATAAAGGCATTAAGGAGAATAAGAGGAGAATAGTATAAAGATATATAACATAAGTAAATAGCCACTAGCCGCGACCCGCGAAGTTTAAGCTGGCTAGGGTATAGTATAAAAGCAGTTTGACAACCATATCTCCTAATCTCTCCCAAATGATACACAATGGCCTCTATAGGCAAGTTCAAAAGAGTTCAATACATAATATAGGCTTTTCAAAATAAAGGTAGAGAGATTCTAAGCAAAATATAACGTAGAGCATATAAAGATCTTTGCCATCTCTCAAATGAACCACAACTCACTTCTGAGCACCTCGACCTGTATCTGAAAAATAAGAGATATATACGGAATGAGAACCCCTGACCCATGGATTTTCAGTACGGTAAAAGTGCCAAATAAATACAATGCATTGCAATAAAAACTCACTAAGCATCCTAAACTCCCTTCCACCAAATATTCATCATATGTTCTCACTAATCCATAAATAGGCAACTGTCATAAGGGAATGCTAAATCTAATTCCTCTTCCTCATGCTTCCCATCTTTCTCACTCGCCAACAAATCAGAATCAGAATCACAAACAAAACCATCACCAGCTATTTTGTCTCAGCAATTCTATATCAATACTTTATATCCTCACCTAGAGCAAGTGAAATCACTTCACTGCGTCTACCCAGGGAGCTCAATTACCTCATTTAATAATCATTATCATTATTCAATCACATCATCAACTCATCTCATCAAGAACAGCCCTTAGCGTCAACTGACACCAGCATGAGGGACCTCTCAGTTGTACAAACACAAGTAATACAGGCAAGTAATACACAATGAGGTACAAGTAGAACAAGTAGCACATAATCAAGTAACATAGCATATATGATATAACAATCCAAAATAAATAAGCAAACCCAAACAATTCAAACATATGCAAAATGATGTATATATGTCTGCCCTATAGCTGATGATATCATCTGTCGGTTATATAGCTAACCTGACACGTCCTGCTAGCTAACCATGGACAGAAACACCCATGCGGAGCAAGTGGGATTGAGCTACAACCGCTTTGCTATTACTCGCTTAACCCAGAGCAAGTGGAACAACCACTACTGCGGCTACTACTCAGGCGGGTGTTTAAAAACTCAACCTGGAGCGAGTGAAATCACCACTACTGCCGCTACTACCCAGACGTCACAATCTCTGACCTGGAGCAAGCGGGACGAACCATAACTCTTGCTACTACCCAGGCGTCACGATCTCTGACCTGGAGCAAGTGGGACGAACCACAACCCTTGCTACTGCCTAGGATCTCAAAATATACCTTCATTTAGTTTAAAATCAGTCATCATTATTATTCAAATCTCAAACATTAACCTGGAGCAAGCGGGAGAAATCACTACCCTTGCTACTACCCAGGTATCACAAATACACATTTATTCATAATCACCTTTCATTATTACCAATTCTCAGACAATGACCCGGAGCAAGCGGGACGAACCGCAACCCTTGCTACTACCCGGGCATAGTCATACATTCATTCAAAACTCCATAATTAAACTCATTTATCATAATTCTCCTTCCCTATCTCATACCCGGAGCAAGTGGACAACGCCACTACCTATTACCCGGGGTCACACGTCACATTCAACATTTTCATCATTATTCATTTACCACATTCATTCTATATATGCACCTCTGGTATACTCGCCACATGTTCAAGCCTCCTCAATCAATCATAATCATTTAATCATTAATCATATACATATACTTACTCAACCATAATTCAATGCTTATCACAGCCATCCGGCTCATAACATACACAACACCTTCACCATCATCCTCAGCAACTCATACAATCATCATTACTCATTATTCATCATTAATTCTCACTTTACCTCATCCACAAGTTACCACATGTCCTAATTTCTTCTCATTACTAGGCATACTATAAAAAATTTAAGACTTAAAGGATGAAAATGGAGGCCTAGAAGTCTGAAATTCGACTTTAAAAACTCACAAATCAATTTTTGCTGAAAACAGGGTCACGCGTGCGCATCGCCCATGCGCACGCTTGGAAGGCGGAAAAGTAGGGTGACACGTGCACGTCTCCCATGCACACGCATAAGAGGCAGAGAGGTGGAGTGACGCGTGCGCGTCAGTCACGCGTACGGGTGGGTGTGTTTTGTGCTCCTCGCACAAAACCAGCACAGTACCAGCGCAACTCTCTAGATTTTCTACTGTGCAATTGCATCAATACAGCGACGCGTACGCGTCGGCCTGGCGCACGCGTGAGAGAGTAAAAATCATGAGTGACGCGTGCGCGTTGGCCATGCGTGCGCGTCGGAGTATGTTTTCTTAAAAGTTTTACTAAGTCTGAAAAAGCTACAGAATTTTATTTTTAAACCTCAAACTTCCGCCACATATTACTTCTTCTACGAAATTCTTTTTACGACCATTTCTGAACCGTTGGAAAGATCGTTGAATAAACTTTCATAAAAAAAATCTGGTTTTGAAGAATTCCTAACTTCGAGGACCAAGTTATGGACTGCCGAAATTGGTAAAAAAATCAGTTTTTACCGAAAAACAAAAATCACCAATTGTTCCAATGTTCACAAGTCAAATTTACTTCTCCTCATCCAAATGACCAGAACCCAACCACATTCACATAATTACACTCAACCAAAACCAAATCTACCTCATCTACACAATTCAATTCAATTTCGTCACTTTCCATTCCTAAATTCCTATTTTTTCTCATTATTCCACATTCCTCCCATTCATTCACACACTCAATATTCAATATCCATTCAATCTCATATGACATCACACAATACACACATCACTTACCTTCCTTATCTCTTTTCGGCCTCCGGCCCAAGATTCACGGTCTCTGGCCCAAATTCACAATTTAAATGCATATTCCACAAATAAATATTCATTATCCAATTCATCAAATTCTCTATACACCAAACATACAACTTCACACAATTCTCAACCCAATCATTAATTTAAATTCCATATCAACTATACATATTAGTACCAACTATTTACACAATCCAAACTTAATCCTAGAGGCATTTAGCCTAGGAATTCTTATTACACCACACGGTACTTAAATAAAACTTAAACCGTACCTCTTGTAGCCAAAATAATTGAGCTTCTTCTTGGAAGTCTCCACCAACCCTTAGCTCTAAACCTCACCAAGGCCCCACAAGCAATATCAATTTTCTAATTGTGCACCAAAATCACCTAATACTCTAACATAATCAATTTTCACACTTATAGTCAACCTAAGGTTCATAAAATTGATAAATCACAAGGATTAGAGGGTTTCTTACCATAACCCACGAAATTGGTTGATGGAACTCACCAATGGCTCATACTAGAGCACTTTTAAACAAGCAAAATCATAAAATCACTCAACACCCATAGCCAATCATGTTTTCAGAGGGAAAAATCAAAATTGGGCAGAGAATAACAAAATACTCACCATAAAATATAGATAAAATTGTAGAGGATGAGAAGAGCGACTCGTGGCCACAAACGGCTCGTCAATCGGAGTTCCGGAAAAAAAGTTATGGTGATTTGAAGTTTGGAAAGTTAGGTTTTCTTTCTCTCTTCTCTCTATCCGCCCCACACCCTTTTCTTTAGGGTAAATGAGCTGAAATGCTCATAACTAATGTTTATATATGTTGGGTTTTGGGCCCACTTGAACCCGGTTCACTTGATTTAGTCCATTAGCCCAGTTTTGGGCCAAAACTTTTAAGATTAGAGTTTTAAATCATATTTTAAATATTTTTATCTTCCCAAATTATAAATTCTTATTTCTTAAAATTATTCACTTCTAATTAATTTTTTCAGCCACAGTATCGGACATATCGCAGTCGGTACTGCCGGTCAAATTTTCAGTGTGCATTTTTATTTAGAAAACTATGTTTTTCGACTCAAAAAAATTCACCGAGTTCAAATATCATATTTAAACTATCAAATTTCGATTGCTAAATTTTCTAACCATATTTACTCTTATTTAATTTATTATTTAATTAATTACAATTTGACCGAATTTTACATCAAACATCAACATAAGAGCACTTTTCATCCCGACAAACAAATTAGACACTTTAATCTTAAGTGTTTGAACCTCAAATCCAAGCTAATATTTAATTCAGTTTTAAGATAACGTGTACATATATATTTTGTTTCAACAATAATTTAAGTATTATAGATGATCTTTTTCATATAAAATGTTATCATGTGTTTAACAGGTTAATTTTAACTTAGTGAATTATATATTGTAATTTTATTTCAGATATGGTTTTAAAATTGTAACTACTTTAAAATTAAAAACTAGATTATTGAATAAAAATTTATAGACGAAATTAAATCTTATCTAGAAAAAGAAAAAAGAATCCTTCATAAGATCTATCTATGTAAATCATTTATAAGAAAAGAAAAAGAACCCCCAAAATGAATCTTCTAATAATGCTAATCTAAATGCCAAACACTTCAACATGTAAGTCCATTTCCCTAAGCTTTTATAAGTTTAACATGTTCATTTAATTTGCAGTTTTGCACCGTCTTTTGAATTGCTATGCTCCATCCACAAATACCTTTAATCCTTTATTCTCTATTTGGACCATCATTTGTTAATAGCAACGTGTCCCTGCCTCCCTGTCCCTGGGAATAATAGTCAAAATTGGTTGAATTATTGAGCACCTTTTCTCTCATTAGGACGGAAGGTTGGTAGAAAGTAGCAACTAACCAAAATTGGATATGGAGTCACCAGTGAAGACCAGGCGTGATACACTACATTATCAACAAAAGAAGAGTCAAAGGCATAATACACTACACACAGACACCTTTTAGGGAATCTACTGTATTTGGAGTTTGGCCCCTGGTTACACACTTACTATGTTTGGGAATTGTGAAAGAAATAAAACACAAAACACACGCACAAAGGCTAATTTTTTTTTTACATGAAAAAGATATTGATGTTTTTATTAAAAATAGAATTATTTAGAATAATTATATATACATGTTGATTACATGTTATTATTCTAACAATATAGAAGGGCTCATTTTTTTTTTTTGTTATAGAACAAAGATTGATGTTGTTCAATATAATGGATGTATGGACAAATTTTTTCTGTTATGGTGTCAAGTCTAAAACATAAACTACGCTTTAATTTTGGCTTGGTTTTTTTTTTTGATTCAGGAAAGGAAATACATGTGGGCTGTGTTTTGCTTTCTGCATGTTTTTCAATTTTTTTTATTTTGTTTTAAACCAAACGCAGCCTGCGTTTTGTGATGGGTTTATTTTTTTTTTGTAATAACAAAATGCAACTTGCGTTTTGTGCTGTATGTCACCTTTTTTTTAGGAAATGCAAAATGCAGGTTGCGTTTTTTGTGGTATCAGATTAATTTTTTGAAAAATGAAAAAGTGCAGGTTGCGTTTTGTGAAAAAATATTTTAATGAAGAGGCCTGCCTATAAATACGAAGCAAGTCTCGCCTAAATGGTCTCACTTCACTTCTACTCATCATACTCTTCTTTCTTATACATATGTTGTAGTTCTTAGTTTTTTTTTGCAGTTAGGTGTGTCAAAAAAATCGGATTAGGTGAGGTTGAAGTTATGAAAAATATTACAAATTTGCGAGTATATTATAACGGTGAAGTTATACCAAACACACATGAAGGAATGTCCGTTGTCATTTGCTATTCCATGTACCATGAGTTTTGTCGAGTTGTGATGTGTGAGCATCTTTCCTATCTTTTCCTAGTGAATTTGCATTTAAATTGTTAAGTTTAATCAAGAATTAATTGCTTTTTAGCCACTATAAATGCTACTTTGTGTCTTGTGCAATTTTGTTTATTTTAGGTAGCATTCGGCTAGATTTGATGGAGTTTCTGCAGCACAAGAATTAAAGGAGATGACAGCGAGGAGCGACGCACACGCGTACCTGACGCGTGCGCGTAATTTGGAGCTTTCCATGGTGACGCGGGTGCGTGGATGACGCGTACGCGTGATTTGAAGATTTGCACGGCGACGCGTGCGCGTACCTGACGCGTACGCGTGACATGCGCCACGAGCAGAAAATGCAGAAAACGCTGGGGCAATTTCTGGGCTATTTTTGACCCAGTTTTCAGCCCAGAAAACACAGATTAGAGGCTGCAGAATGGATGACTCAAGGGAACACTTCCTGTTACTTCCCAAGTTAGGTGTGGGTCCTACGAAACAAGTGGTTCCCATCCATCACTTGAAGACTTGCTGATTGCCATAATTAATTCTGATTTAAATTTAAATATTAGAGGAAAAGATATTTTTTATATTTTAGATTTTTTAATTTATTAGGATTAGATATAAGAGACAATTCCATTATATACCAATTTACATTTCGTACTTCCAGTTTTACCAGAATCCTTATTTTCTCTGAGTCATGAGTAATTAAACCTCCACTGTTAAGGTTAGGAGCTTTGTCTATTGTATGGATTGATACTATTATTTTTCTATTTTAATTCATGTTTTGATTTATATTTCAAGAATTATTTTTGTTCTTCATCTTATGAATTTAGGTGGAACGGAAGTATGACCCATGTTCTAATTAAGTTCTTGTATAACTTGAAAAAGCTCTTTACTTGAACAACAGCTTGAAAATATATTCTCCTGAATTTCTAATTGTTTGTATTTAACGGGATACATGACATATAATCCCCTTATATTTGGATAGTTTGGATTCTTGTGGCATATAAACTGGAATTTGATCATCACCCGCTAATTGGAATTAATTGACCAAGAAATTGACAGTTAATGAATTTTAGAGAAGACTAGGAAGGTCTAAGGAATTAGGGTATAGTCACATATAGTTTGCCATGAATTAAATCTTGCATGATTAAAATAGTTAGTAAGAAAAGTCAATCTAGAAAATAGACAACTCTGAAACCTTAACTATTTTCTCCAATATTTTATTTCCGACTTATTCACCTGCTGTCTTCAAACTCTTAATTTACTGTTTAATGCTCCTTGAACATCCAACACTATTTTCTGCTTGCCTAACTAAGTAAATCATTTAACAATTGTTGCTTAGTCCATCAATCCTCGTGGGATCGACCCTCACTCACCTGAGGTATTACTTGGTACGACCCGATGCACTTGCCGGTTGGTTTGTGGGTTATAAATCCCGCACCAAGTTGCAAAATGGGCTTTGTAATAATATTCAAAGCCACATTTTGAAAAGGGTGAGCAACCTTTTATATAGAAGTCTTATGCAAGTATTTAGTGGGCTAATACAGTTTCAATTAATGTCCATCACTGACGATACCAGTATGCAGTAGATGTTCTCTATTCATCAACAAACCCGATTTCACGTGCCGATGATAGAGTTGTACGTTGAGTTTGAACAGCAGTCAGGGTTGGGCGCAGTCGGCGAGGAGGTCAATGTTAATGAGCTCGGGGATATAGAATGGGAAGAAGATAATAATGACAGTGAAGAGGATTTCGAAGCTAACTATGAAGTCGATGACGAAAATGATGATGGAGACTTGGTAGGTAATCCGGAGGTGCAAAATGAAGTGAATGCGATTGTAAGCCAGCACCCGTTTGATGTTCCGTCTTTTATGCGGACTCTAGATCTCGAAGCCATGCATGCCCTGGAATTTCCTGAGTATGCGAATATGGGTATGTTATGATTATTAACTCAAGTTTCCTATAGTGTTTATTTTATTTGCCTTGTTTGACTGATGGTGGTGCGCATGTCGTAGGTGAAGGCATGATGAGCGGATAATTTATACGCTTTTTGGCATTGTTTTTAGGTAGTTTTTAGTAAGTTCAAGCTACTTTTAGGGATGTTTTCATTAGTTTTTATGTTAAATTCACATTTCTGGACTTTACTATGTGTTTGTGTGTTTTTCTGTGATTTCAGGTAATTTCTGCCTAAAATTGAGGGACCTGAGCAAAACTCTGAGAAGGAGGCTAACAAAGGACTGCTGATGCTGTTGGAATCTGACCTCTCTGTACTCAAAATGGATTTTCTGGAGTTACAGAACTCCAAATGACGCGCTCTCAACGGCGTTGGAAAGTAGACATCTAGAGCTTTCCAGCAATATATAATAGTCCATAATTTATTCAGAAATTGACGACGTAACTTGGCGTTGAACGCCAAGTACATGCTGCTGTCAGAAGTTAAACGCCAGAAAAACGTCATGATCCGGAGTTGAACGCCCAAAACACGTTATAACTTGGAGTTCAACTCCAAGAGAAGCCTCAGCTCGTGGATAGATCAAGCTCAGCCCAAACATACACCAAGTGGGCCCCGGAAGTGGATTTATGCATCAATTACTTACTCATGTAAACCCTAGTAGCTAGTTTAGTATAAATAAGACTTTTAACTATTGTATTAGTCGTCTTTTGACCACGTTTCATCTTTGGTCTCAGTTTTGTTTTATTCTTCATCTTAGGAGGCTATTGATCACGTTTTAGGGGGCTAGCCATTCGGCCATGCCTGAACCTTTCACTTATGTATTTTCAACGGTGGAGTTTCTACACACCATAGATTAAGGATGTGGAGCTCTGCTGTACCTCAAGTTTCAATACAATCACTATTATTTTCTATTCAATTCTCTTTTATTCTTATTCCAAGATATACGTTGCACAACACTTTGATGAATGTGATGATCCGTGACACTCATTATCATTCTCACCTATGAACGCGCGTGATTGACAACCACTTCCGTTCTACTCTAGGCCGAGTGCATATCTCTTAGATTCCCAAACAAAATCTTCGTGGTATAAGCTAGATAGATGGCGGCATTCATGGAGATCCGGAAAGTCTAACCTTGTCTGTGGTATTCCGAGTAGGATCCCGGGAATCCGGAAAGTCTAACCTTGTCTGTGGTATTCCAAGTAAGATTCCGGTATTGAATGACTGTGACGAGCTTCAAACTCCTGAAGGCTGGGCGTTAGTGACAAACGCAAAAGAATCAATGGATTCTACTCCAACCTGATTGAGAACC
>NC_029780.3:27524342-27535290 GCF_000817695.3 Arachis duranensis
GGTGATGCCTCCAGACGATTAGCCGTGCAGTGACAGCGCATAGGACCATTTTCTCGTGAGGATTAAAAGTAGCCATTGATGATGGTAATGCCCTACATACAGCTTGCCATGGAAAAGAGTAAGAAGGATTGGATGAATGTAATAAGAAAGTAGAGATTCAAGAGGAGCACAGCATCTCCATGCGCCTATCTGAAATTTCCACTATTGATTTACATAAGTATTTCTACCCCTTTTTATTTTCCATTTATTATTAATTTTCGAAACCTATAACCAATTAATCTGCCTAACTGAGATTTACAAGGTGACCATAGCTTGCTTCATACCAACAATCTCTGTGGGATCGACCCTTACTCACGTAAGGTATTACTTGGATGACCCAGTACACTTGCTGGTTAAGTTGAACGGAGTTGTGAGCTTCTCTAACAGTGCCTAGAAATCTTGTATCACAATTTTGTCCACCAAGGCAACGTTGCGGCGGAAGATGGTGAGTTTAGTGTTGGAATGAAATTTGGTTCGAGAGAGTCGTTGATATCTGCAATCAAAAGCTACACTATCTCTGGAGGAGTTGATTACACTGTGTATAAATTTGAGCCACAGACATTCTATGCAAAATGCAAGGGGTATGGTGCAGGGTGCGATTGGCTTATTCGAGCTAGCTTGATTCGAAAGAAAGCTTGTTGGGAGATCAGGAGATACAATGGCAAGCACACGTGCACCGTGGGAACGATATCACAAGATCATGGCAAGTTAGACTTGGACACAATTGCAGATGCCATTAGGCCATTGGTCGAATTAGACCCCTCGATAAAGGTGAAGTCTGTTATTGCAGAAGTTCAATACAGGTTCAACTACACTGTGAGTTACCGTAAAGCTTGGTTGGCAAAGCAGAAAGCTGTTGCCAAGGTTTTCAGTGATTGGGAAGTTTCCTACCAGACTCTGCCAATATGGTTGAAAGCAATGACGGTGAAGATGTCAAGGTCTCGTGTTCAAATTAAAACGCTCCCCGTTTACTGTGACAGTGAGGAGGTTCAAGGTGTAAGAGTTTTGCACCGTATTTTTTGGAGCTTCTATCCGTGTATTGTAGCATTTAGACACTACAAGCCACTGGTGCAAGTTGATGGCATGCACCTGTACAGAAAATGTAAAGGTGCACTTCTGGTAGCGGTTGCACAAGATGGGAATCAAAATATTGTGCCTATTGCATTTGCGATAGTCGAGGGCGAGACGGCAGACGCATGAGAGTTTTTCCTAACTAATTTGTGGAGATATGTTGTTACCATTGATGGTGTGGGTATTATTTCTGACTGCCATACCTCCATCGATGCTACAATAGCTCGCAGTAACGGTGCATAGTCACCACCAAGGGCGTGGCACATGTACTGTATCAGGCACATCGGGTCCAACTTTTTAAGGAAGTTCAAGGCTCTATATTTGCATAAACTCATGGTGAGCACAGGTATTCAAATCGCTGTTATGGTTCTATTCATAGTAAATTTATGGCATCTGCTTATGACTAAATGGTTTGTTCAACAGGCTATTCTAGGACAGAGCAGGAGTACAACAAAAACTACCAAAGGCTTAAAGAGCGGGGTGAGGCATATACTCAATGGTGCGATGAGATCGGTGTTGAGAGTGGGTGTTGGCATTAGATGGTGGTCATCGTTGGGGACATATGACGACAAACTTGGTAGAGTGCATAAATTCTGTCTTGAAGGGTGCACGCAACCTTCTTGTGACTGCCTTGGTCCGGTCAACTTTCTATTGGTTGAATGAATTGTTCACTCGGAAGAGTACCGAGGCTCATGAGCGTCTCCGTAACAGATTCACGTATTCAGAATTTACAATGAAGAGAGTTGAAGAAAGCTTTCGACGTGCAGGAAACGTGGTGGTCAACCGGTTCGACAGGCACAACGAGATGTTTGAGGTTAACGAAATACAACATGGTACTATTTACACTGTTAACCTGGCGCAACGACACTGCGACTGTGGCCATTTTCAGGTTGAGCAACTTCCATGTCGCCATGTGCTTGCTTGTTGCGCCAACCAGCATCTTGATTGGCAAGTGTACATGCACGACGTGTACAAGATGTCTGAAATTTGCAAGGTGTACATAGACGAGTTTGTTCCAATGGGTGACCCATCTACGTGGGATATATATGATGGAGCGAAGGTGATCGCCAACTGGACATTGAGGCGCACAACAAAAGGAAGACTGAAGTCAACCCGCTACTTGAATGAGATGGATTCGCGGGATATCCGTGGTCCTCGCCAGTGCACTATATGTGGACGTGAGGGACATAGCCGCAGCCGATGCCCTTAGCGCGCAGGTCCAAGCTCTGCTGGAGGTCATTAGTGGTTAAGTTTTGACGATTAGATTTCTATCGGTAAAGAAATTCATAAAAATATAATCGCATTGTAAGTATAGTTTCTAAACCAACAGAGAATCCTTTCGTACAAAAGTTTGGTTGTCACAAGTAACAAAACCCAATAAAATTTATAACCGAATTATTTAAATCTCGGGTCGTCTCTCAAGGAATTGCAGGGAAGTATGATTTATTATTGGTTATGGAAAAGTATCGTTGGGTTTTTGAAATAAGGAACAAGTAATTTAAATGGCAAGAAAAATAAATTAATTATTAGAGAAACTCTTGGCAAGGTATGAGAACTGGACATCCTATCCTAGTTATCCTTATCAATCGTGATGAGAATTGGCTTTTGCTCCCACTTGGTCAACCTCTAACTATGAAGGTATGTTAAGTGGATAAATCAATTTGATTCATCAGGTCCTAGTCAATTCCTAAGAAAAGGCTAGAGTTAGGGGAATTCAAATCAATCAGCAAAGAATTCCAATTTTCAATCAACAAGGAGTTTGATAACTCAAGTGTCTCTAATTACTCAACACAAGCTAAGAATGTAAAAAGCTAAATTAAAATCATAGATATGAAATACCTCAAATTGTATTAAATAAAGAAATCAAATCTAACATGGAGTTCATAAACAAATAAAAGAGAAACTAAATTAAAAGAACATTGAACCTGGAATTGGGAAGAAATAGCCTAAAACTAATAGAAATCATAAATCCTAAAACCTAAGAGAGAGAACAGAGCATCTCTCTCTAGAAAAACTACATCTAAAACTAAAATTGTGAATAATGAATGTTGTATAATGTTGTCCTAAGTCTCTGCATGTTTTCTGGCTTTAATCTGTGTTTCTGGGACGAAAATTGGGTCAAAACACGGCCCGAAATCACCTCAGCAATTTCTATTAATTCTGCAGGTTGCGCATGTCACGCGTACGTGTCGGTCACGTGTACGCGTCATTTGACGATTTTCCTCTCCATGCGTGCACGCCAGGCACGCGCTCGTGTTGTTTGCGCGAAATCCAATCCACGCGTATGCGTCAGGCATGCGTACGCGTCGCTGTGATTTTCTCTATTTCGCGCGCACGCGTGAGCCATGCGTGCGCATCAAAGTTCGCTGGTCATCTCCTTGGTGTCTTGTGTTCCTTCCATTTTTGCAAGCTTCCTCTCCATTCTCTAAGCCATTCCTGCCCTATAAAGCCTGAAAACACTTAACACACGTATCACGGCATTGAATTGTATAAGGGAGAATTTAAAATATGCAATTTAAAGGCTTAGGAAGCAGGTTTTCAATCATAGCATAAAACTAGGAAGGAATTGTAAAATCATGCAAATCATATGAATAAGTGGGCAAGAATTTGATAAAAACCACTCAATTAAACACAATATAAACCATAAAATAGTGGTTTATCAACCTCCCCACACTTAAACATTAGCATGTCCTCATGCTTAGCTTAGGTTGTCAGCGATGCTAGCGCGTCACGTGCTTTCTCACTTTTTTTAAGTAGAATGCAAATGCAAATGCAGGTGAATATGCAGAAATTATGAATGAACACTAAGAAAAAAATTGAATAAAATAAAGCTAAGAATAAAACAAAACAAAATAAATGTAAGACTGAAAAAGAACGAGTATACTATGGTGGGTTGTCTCACACCTAGCACTTTTAATTAAAGTCCTTAAGTTGGACATTTGGTGAGCTCCCTGTCATGGTGGCTTATGCTTGAACTCATCCAGGAATCTCCACCAATGTTTGTAATTCTAATGGTCTCCGGGATCCCAAACTAGGCGCAAAGAGCCTTCAAGCAGGTTAAAGCAAGTGACAAGGCCCCAAGAGTGTTGATTGCTAGACTGAATTCCGGGGTCCCAAACCTTGCTTTTGCACCCGTTTTCTTGTTGACCATCTTTGTTCCAACCGGGTGGTACGCAATTGAAATTCTCATTGAAACATCTAAACAGCTTCCTAGACCTATTCAATTGAGATTTGTACCAACTTTTGTACTTCAATTTGGAGCATGTAACCATATTGGACCTTGCATGACAATTCCTACCACTAACCATCTCCCGCTTGCTCTTATAGCCACAAAGAGCTCTAAGCTGACCATCTGTCTCAAGTAAAGCATATTCAAGTGAGCTAATTAAGCTTAGAGATGAGAGATTTACCCATTTGAATGAAGGGATGGATGGTGATGGCTTTGGGGGAGAGGTCTCTAACAACTATGGCAAGGTGATTTCCAGCTCCATTCCCTTGGGCTCTTCTTCTACAACTTCCACCTCTTTGCAAGCTTCTTCAATATCAACCTCTTCCTCTTGGTAGCTTTCTTCTAATTCGATCTTTTCTTCATTATTCACCAAGGGCATAGGAGGTTGTTCTTCTTCTTCTTTAATCTCCATTTCAAGTTCAATGAGAGAGGATTCAAATGTAGATAAGAATTCATCAATAATTAAATCATCTCTTGATCATCCCCTTCAAAGTCTTCAACCATGGTATGCCTTGGAGGTTGTACACCCTCCTCAACATCAAATTCAAACTCCTTAGAAGGGGGCTCTATGACTGGGCTTTCCCATGGACGTTCTGCATCTCCTAAGTCTTCGACCACTTCTTCCTCTTCAACGATTACGGCTTCTTCCAATTGTTCCAATACAAAGTCATGCTGCTCACTATCCACTGGAGTTTCTAGCTTCTCCTTCATGCTGCGTTCTTCATTAGATTGTCCACATGAAGCCATGGGGGTTCCTTGAGTATCCGAATGTCGGGAAGGTAATCGATTGATCGCTTGATCCAGTTGGCGAAGGGTTGCATGAAGTTTTTTCACTGTTTCCTTGAGACGCTCCCTTGATTCTTGGGCTAATGGATATGGACATGGTGCATAGAGAAGTGGTGGTTCTAGGTATGGCTCATAAGGTGGTTGGTATAGTGGATATGGGTTAGGGTCATATTAGTATTTTATTTTTTAAATCGACCATTTTTTTTTACAGAAATATAGTATGATTTGACATCAGAATCGCAAAATGTTAAGGAAATTTAGATTATTGTATATACAAAATACCTAATTTTAAATTAGTATCATTACTATTACAGATCAAACAAGATATCTATAAAATATGGAAGGAGGAGAAGAACGCTTTTAACTTATGGTAAAAAATTTATTTCTACCAGGATTTTCACAAGAAAAAAAAGAAAAAAACCCCGACTCGGTTGAATTTCAAGAGGTTTTTTGTTATTGGGATAGGTGAATTCTTATTGATCCATCCTCCGAAAGAACCGGACATGATAATTTTGCATCATCCGGCTCGAGGGATCCTGGGGAAGAGGATCAAGTTGGCCCTTGCGAACGGCTTGATGCACTATCTCCCTTCAACCCTTTGAACGAAATGCGGCAGAAGGAAAGAAAATCCATGGACCGACCCGTTGGGGAGGTGGTTCATAAGCATATGGCAGGGCTTGTTGGTAACTATAAGGGAGTCCACCATATCTATCATCTTGGTACGCACCTCGGAATGGCTCTTGACCATAGTAATTTGGTGGAGGTTTGTTGTCACGAGAAGGTCCACGATAACTATCGTCTTGGTATGCATCATAGAATGGTTGTTGGTTATAGCGCATTGGAGGGGGATGCTGCCAAGAGGGTTGATCAAATCCTTGTGGCTCCTCCCATCTGTGATTCTTCCAACCTTGATGCCTGTTTTCATTATAGTTTTCATTCCTTACAACAACATTGGAACTAAACTTAAAGCCAGAGGGGTGAGAATTCATAGTAGCTAAAGAAAATAAAAACAAAAACTAATAAAAAAATTAATGAAAATAAACTCCTAAAACTAGAAACACTGACAACAATATAAGATAAAGATTTGAAAAAGATTTAAATTTTGAAAAGATTTGATTTTTTAAAATTTTAAATTTAAATTTTTGAAATTTGAATTTTGAATTTTGGAATTTAAATATTGAAATTTGAAAGTTGATTTTGAAATAAGATAAGATAAGATTTTAAAAAAGATATGAGTTTTGAAAAAGATTTGAATTTTGAAATTTAAAACTAAGATAAGATAAGATAAAAATTTTAAAATAAAAATCTGAATTTTTTTTGTAATTTTTGAAAAAATTAATTAAAATAAAGAGAACATATGTTTTTGAATTTAATGAGGAAAGAGAAAAACAATAAAATGACACCAAACTTAGAATTTTTAGATCAAAGCAAAGAAAACAAACAAGAAAAATATTTACAATAACCAATAATAAGGCACACGTTTGCAATTCTCCGGCAACAGCGCCATTTTGACGAGCGAATTTCTATCGGTAAAGAAATTCACAAGAATATAATCGTGTTGTAAGTATAGTTTCTAAACTAACAGAGAATCCTTTCGTACAAAAGTTTGGTTGTCACAAGTAACAAAACCCAATAAAATTTATAACCGAAGTATTTAAACCTCGGGTCGTCTCTCAAGGAATTGCAGGGAAGTATGATTTATTATTGGTTATGGAAAAGTATCGTTGGGTTTTTGAAATAAGGAACAAGTAATTTAAATGGCAAAAAAATAAATTAATTATTAGAAAAGCTCTTGGCAAGGCATGAGAACTGGACGTCCTATCCTAGTTATCCTTATCAATTGTGATGAGAATTGACTTTTGCTCCCACTTGGTCAACCTCTAACTCTTAAGGTATGTTAAGTGGATAAATTAATTTGATTCCTCAGATCCTAGTCAATTCCTAAGAAAATGCTAGAGTTAGGGGAATTCAAATCAATCAGCAAAGAATTCCAATTTTCAATCAACAAGGAGTTTGATAACTCAAGTGTCTCCAATTACTCAACACAAGCTAAGAATGTAAAAAGATAAAATAAAATCATAGATATGAAATACCTCAAATTTCATTAAATAAAGAAATCAAATCTAACATGGAGTTCATAAACAAATAAAAGAGAAACTAAATTAAAAGAACATTGAACCTGGAATTGAGAAGAAATAGCCTAAAACTAATAGAAATCCTAAATCCTAAAACCTAAGAGAGAGGAGAGAGCCTCTCTCTCTAGAAAAACTACATCTAAAACTAAAATTGTGAATAATGAATGTTGTATAATGTTGTCCTGAGTCTCTGCATATTCCTTGGCTTTAATCTGTGTTTCTGGGCCGAAAACTGGGTCAAAAAACGGCCCGAAATCACCCCCAGCAATTTCTATTAATTCTACAGATCGCGCATGTCACGTGTACGCGTCGGTCACGTGTATGCGTCGTTTGACGATTTTCCTCTCCACGCGTGCGCGCCAAGCACGCGCTCGCATCGTTTGCGCGAAATCCAATCCACGCATACGCGTCAGGCATGCGTACGCGTCGCTGTGAATTTCTCTATTTTGCACGCACGCGTGAGCCATGCGTGCACGTCGAAGCTAGCTGGTCATCTCCTTGGTTTCTTGTGTTCCTTCCATTTTTGCAAGCTTCCTCTCCATTCTCTAAGCCATTCCTACCCTATAAAGCCTGAAAACACTTAACACACATATCACGGCATTGAATGGTATAAGAGAGAATTTAAAATATGCAATTTAAAGGCTTAGGAAGCAGGTTTTCAATCATAGCATAAAACTAGGAAGGAATTATAAAATCATGCAAATCATATGAATAAGTGGGCAAGAATTTGATAAAAATCACTCAATTAAACACAATATAAACAATAAAATAGTGGTTTATCAAGTTTTTCAGTGTAACTTTGTTATGACCTACTTCACAATTATATGTTACTTTTTTTATAACCTCATTATTTACTTTAACCTAGTTAACAATTTATAATAAATAAAGTTTTTAACCTTGCTATTTAATTTTTTAATAAATAAACCTTTCGTTCCAAACAGAGTTATACGAGAACAACGCTAAATATGTCATAATAATAAAATTGAAAAGAATCATCTAAATATATGAATACAAATCTGAATACAACATTGAATACAAGATCAACTGCAACAGACTACTTCCTCGGCGCCTTCTTCGAATACAAGGATGGTTCGTATTTGTCCGAAGGCGCAGTCTGTGTCCATAAGTTGTACGGATGACTCTGAGACACACCGACATCCATCCCACTGCCAACGTCAAGACCACCAAAATCCGTCATGCTCGCACCACCAGTGTCATACAAACCGGAGCCACTCATCCCCGGAGCACTTGCTCCACCAAGATCATACTAGTGCTGCAAGTCGTATCCCAAATCTCCTTCTTCTTGCTGCGGGTACTCATTCAAATCAAACAACTGGGAGCGTGGTGGTGCGAAAGGACCGGGCGGATCTACATGACTCGTCGACTAATCAAAGTCAAAGTCACTGGCATGACCTGAAGTGGCGCGACGACCACCAGAATGCTGAGATGTAGCAGGCCCTTCCTGCGGTGGCGTCGGAAATAGATGATCTGTATCTCTCAGCATCTGAGAGAAGCTGATGGTGTCAGATCCACCCAACGGACTAAAGTGACTCTCGGCTAGAATTACCAGCTGTGGTATGTAGGGCTCAGGTGCCTGAGGCGGCCATGGTTCCGGTATATATGGTGCTTGCTGCTGATATGCCGGCCATTGCTAGGCATATGCCGGATTCTGAAACTGCCCACTATAAGCCGGATCCTGAAACTGTTGGGCATATGCCGGCTCCTGAAACTGCTGGCCATATACCGGATCCTGAAACTGTTGGGCATATGCCGACATCTGAACTTGCTGCTCATATGCCGATACCTGATAGTGGTGCTCATATGCCGGCACCTAGATAACAATTAATTACAATTAATAGTAATTACTGATAATAATTACTGCTAATCATAATACTAGGAATTAATAACAATACGTAAAACTGCTGCTCATGAGGCGGGATTTGCTGCTGAGGGCCAGCTGGTTCTTCCTATTGCTGATGTGGTTCATCAGCGCCAACCTCTTCGCCTACAACTCTATCTGACAGTCGCAGGTGCATTCCATACTGTTGTGTGTACTAGTCGTAGTACACTGGGAGAGGATAAAAGTCAATAATCTCTTCGCCTAACTGCAATATGTTATAGCGGTCAAATCTCTATCTGTTAATCTATTGACTGTAAATATGTCCCCATTCATGGTTCTGTGCTCCTGTCAACCGCTTGCAGTGATCACAACCAAGGTTGAACGCCGGGCCTGGTGGAAGTTGTTGCATCCCGAACTGTCGTCTAACCGGGTTTGTTGGGTGCCATTCTATGCACTCGAATGACATTAGAGGCGACTGGGTGGAGCACATAACCATCTGAGGAGCGAGGACATCCGGAATCCCCACTCCCATATATGGCCGCCATATAAACTGCACATTGGTTACCAAGAGGCCGATTAGAAAAACTATTCTTCTTAATAAAAACATTGGACATTAATGGTACAACTTACATCGTCAACTCTCATGTCGTCGAGTCCTCGCCTAAAATACGCAGTAAGTCGCCGTATATATCTTGTATATCGGTGCCAATGACTCCATCTAACAAAAAATAGAATAACAATATTAATAAGAATAACAAATTAATAATAATAATAATAATAATAACGATAACAATAACGATAAAAGGCAATACCGTCGCGCTAGTGGAATACCAACATCGCCGAGTTGATCGCAGGGTATAGGTGCCAGGAGCGGCATACGCTCCCACGACCAAACAAAAAGCAGTGTCAGTGGGTCATCCATTTTCTTGCAGTTGTATCGTGATGCCCGACACAACGATCTGTATAGGTGTGCCAGACTGGCTACCCCCCAAATGTACCCTGAAATCCGGTGAAAATCACGAAGTAGCGGTAGAAATTTCGAGTTCAGTGAAGTGATCGACTTATCCGAAAAAACAACTGTTCTGAGCACGCAGAAAATGTGTGCCCGGACGTACCGCTCAAGAGACTCTGAGTATCACACAGCTCAGTGTCTCTGCACCGCCGGACCCAAGCAATATTAACCTTCCCCAACACGTGATCTTGCGGACCGAGCTCCCGACCAAAACACACAATGCAGTTCTCCACCAAAAACTGGTGACTGCTATCTGATCTACTCGTAACGGCCTCCCCATTAATCGGGAAACTAAGAGTATAGCTCACATCTTCCAGCGTCACCGTTACTTCACCGACCAGAAGATGAAATGTGTGAGTCTGTGGCCTCCAGCGTTCCACCAAAGTCCTCAGTAGTGCAGAATGACCTCTCATTTCGCCTACTCGCGAAACATGTTGAAACCCAATCAATACCAGTGCCGCTGCAGCTTCCTTGTTAAAGGTATCTGATAGATCCAGTTTTCTGGACAACAAATTTCTGATAGCCTACAAAAAGAAAAATGATAATTATTAAATTCTACATAATATCAGTTAATAATTTGTTCAAAAAAATTAGCAACAATAATTAAACAGTATTATTATTATTATCTTAAAACATAGTAATAAATTATTAAAAAAATCATAAATATTTATCTATTATTTATTAAACAGTATTATTAATTATTAAAAATTAATAATAACTTATTCTCACTATCATAACCAATATTATAAACAAATAATAATAATATACTAATTATAATAATAATTACTCAAATATAACAATAATACCAATAATAGTAACCATTTATTATATTATCT
>NC_029780.3:27535566-27545337 GCF_000817695.3 Arachis duranensis
TATATATATATTCATCGTTAAATATTAAAAAAAATTACTTACCAATTGAGAATAGCCCAAATACTCAATAATATATTTTTTCGGTTTGGTAAAATTACGCACCATTTTTTTTTGTATCGTACACTTCTTCTTCAACAACACTTTGCTTCTTCACTGTTAACTCTTGCTTTTTCATTCTCCTTCAACTCTTCCTCACCTTGATTCAGTAACTCATTTTTTACTTTGCTCCCCTTTCTATCTGTGTTTTTGCTTTTAAGAACCAAGCTGAATACCCTTTGAGAACACGTGGCGCGCATGCAGCTAGGAAGCCTGCAAAACGCAACCTCCGTTTGGCTCCGCTACGCTAACAAACGCAGCTTGCATTTTGCGCAATCCCATGTTGGTCAATACCTGCTCTTGTCGACATGTAGAGCATGCTTCGCAAGCTGGTTCCCTTCCCAGCCAAATCGCAGCCTGCGTTTTGCAGCAGCTGCAGATTTTTTATTTCAACGCCTGCAAAACGTTACCTGCGTTTTGCAAGTCTCTAATCAACGCAGGTCCACATTTGTGGACAACACTTTATACATCTATATACAAATTTATCACATTTTTTTATCTATAACCAAATTAATTTCTGACATAGAAGATGTGTGTTAAATTTTACGTGTTGGATACGTGTTATCATTCTAATAATACACAAAATACACGTTGAACACGTGTTAATATTCTGATAAATATGCAAAATACTTGTTAAATACGTTTTTTAGATATCTACAATAATATAATATATCTCAAATACCAATATTCAACCAAAGTACTATTTTTATCTTCATCTTCGTATAAAAATTAATTTCTGGCACAAGGGCACGCAAATTGTTTTTTTATATGGTAGTAGACGTAGTGTTTAATCAGAAGATGATATACGAGTGTAATGCAGTGTAAAAATTATTCAAACGATTTCACTTTTTTAATTTTTTTCCCTTTTAAAAATTAGAAATTGTAGCCATCATTTTCACTTTTTTCTTTTCTTTTTAAAATCAGAAATTTTCTCGCTGTTTTTATTTTTTAATTTTCTATAAAAAATTACAAATTATTCCAATAATTTCAATCTTCTGAATTTTTTTCATTTTTTTAAACATATTTTTGCTCGATACTCAAATCTTTATTAATACATTTTCATTTATCGTAGAAATTAGTTGCAGAAAATTAAACCATTTTCCATTCCATTATTTAACCTTCTTTTTCTTCTCTGGTTCCTTCAACTTCTAATTTCTTATATCTTAAATTCCCTTCACTCACAACTCAATAACACTTTCGTGTCACTCAATTTTAACCCTTCGTAGTAGTCAAAATGTCAAATCCTTCACTTGTTCTCTCAATACAACCGGTTTAAATATGCCAAGAATAAAAATTAATTTAAAAAATTATTTTTTTTGTTTGAATAACATAAAACGACATTACTCTTAGATATGTAATTATTAAAATAAATTAGGTAGGTGCAAATAAGTTCATGTAAATACTCAAACATAGAATTTTAAACCATTTATTTAATTCATTTTGATTCACAACATTGAGTTCTAAATTCTCATTATTCAAATTAAATTATCTAATTTTTCTTATTTTTTAACATTATTTAAATTTCAAACTCTAATTACATACAATGGTCAATTACTTAGAAAAATTATACAAACTTCCTTAGCTTAACAATAAAGCTTCATATATTTTTACGTCAAATTTTATTAGTTTATTAAACAAATTTTTTGGAATTAATAATCTTCAGACATATAAAAGTAGTAATTATTGGAAACTATTGATCTTTAAGTCTTTTTCTTTTAATAATTATATTTAAGTAGTAATTTTTTCTTTAAGTATAATTGTTGGAATTGTTTTAACTTATCAAAGATTATTAAGTAATTGAATAAAATGAGACTTAATTTCTTGAATAATTGAAGGTATAATTTTTTTAAAAAATTAATATTTAAAAAAAATAAAATGTGAATACAAATATAAAAAATTTTAAAACAATAAAAGATAGTCATACAAAAGGTTTTAAGATTTTGAAACAAAAGCCAATATAATTTTGTAAGAAAAAAAATTTTGTTGCAAAAAATTATGACTTTTTGTAACAAACTAGATAGGAAAGATACTAAAATTTTGCAACAATATATATTTTTGTTACAAAAAATTATAAATTTTTGTAATAAAATATATCTATTGTTACAAAATACGATTATTTTGTATCAATGTCTAATTTTTGTTACAAAAATATTATAATCTGTAATAAGATAAATTTTGATACAATATTTTTATTAAAAATGTTGTGTTTTCTTGAAGTGATTTAATCAAAATATCCTTCAATAATTATTATAATTATATATAAATTAGTGATAATTATTTTGATTGATTCAAATATATAACAATATATAAAGAGGATTGGATGAGTTTGATATCAAAATTTCTCTTTTCCATGTAAACCTTACAATATTTGACACAATTACCATTCTAAAACAAACAAATGAAAGCCCCAAGTTATAATTTAACTCAATAATCCATATTTTGAAGAAGGGAGCAGCTTTCGGTTTGTAATTTGACTCAATTCATATTTTAGTAGATCAATAAGCTAAGCACTACTGTATCTATTCAGTAATAAAAATATAACTTGATTCAAATTACAATTTTGTACTTTTATTTATTTATTTTAAAATGGTAATTATGTCAAATATTGTAGGGTTAAATAGAAAATAAAATTTTAAATATCAATCTCATCTAATCCTCTTTATATATTGTTATAGATAAAAAATATTATTTAAACATACAAAAAATATGATTCTCTAATATAAAATATACTTATAATAAAATTTATCAAATTAGATTGTGATTAATTATCCGAGTTAATACTTAATTTGATTCCTAAAAGTTGAGGTTAGATTTAAATTAATTTCTAATTTCTGTAAACTGCGTGTTGATTTTTTGTACGATAACTTTCTAAAATTTAGATTTTTGCCTAAATTCTATGTGACTGACTAGATCTTCTAAAAGTTTGATTGGGTGTCCAACATTCTCATGAAGACGATAATAACAAGTTCAATTTAAAAATTTTGTAGCTCTGGAAGCAAAAATCAAATTTTTAGAGCTCTAATAAGTCTTGATCACATGGAACCTAGATGAAAAATTTAAATCGCAATAAATTATCGTATCAAATCAATATATCATTAATAGAGATTAGCTCAAGAGTTAATATGAGTTATAATGTAAATTTTAAAATCTAATTTGAGTCCATTAAAATTTTAAAAGTCAAATTAAATCTAATTTCAAATATCAAAAATTAAATTAACTATTAACTCTTGATTATCCTATCTTGTCATCTTGACAAGAATAGATTTTAATATTGTACAAGAAATGGTGAAATGCATAGATGCTTGAGGAGTGTGTATTACTCATAAATGGGAGGAAACTGCATGTCGGTGGAAATTGCAAGGACAGATTAGTTCCTCCTAAAAATCACACCATGTGTTTTTCTTATTTTTTAATTTTTTAAATTTTATAAAAAATTGTACCCTACAAATTTAATTTTTTTAATTGCTTTTTTTAATTTGCACCATATAATTCTTTGAGATAAATATCAATTTAGTATCCGAAAAATTAGACATTAACAAAGTAATATCTAATAAATATTATTGACAAAATAATTTCTGAATGAATTTTAATTTAACAAAAGTAATCATTTATCGTTTGACTCCGTCTTTATTTACAAAAAATATTAAGTTGGACAAAAAAATTATAAAGTTTTTAATTTATCTTTGATCTACTGTCATTCTCTCTCTCTTTTAAAAATTTCTTTGTATACATCCTCTTTCTCCTCCTCTTCCTCCATCTTCTTTTTCATAAAAGAAAAGAGAAGATCATCATTATCAGTTCTTAGTCATATATCCTATTCCCATCTTCTCCCAACTCCTCCCAACCTCTTCCTCCCCCCACTTTTTGCCGCCTCCAACCTCTCACCATATTCCAATTATACCATTACTGTAACACCCTACCATGCAGAGTCTTATGCTTAAGTCATAATTCAGAGATGGCAAGGTATTACGACCTCTAAAATAAAAAATTAGTACGAATAGTATTGTGAAAAATGATTATAACTAAGAGCCTTTTTAAGAAAAAGGGGTAAATAAAAACCGTAACTCAAAACGCGCAACACTCCGATCGATAACGTAACAAATAAGGATAAACCAGCGCGAGATTATATGTATACAAAAGAGTGTCAAAAACGGAAATATCAAAACTCAAAAGCCGGTTGCGAAGATAACTGGTCCGAGCATAGCAACATATATATATACAAGTAAATAAAATAGGAAACCCAAGGAAAACCCAAAGGGACACAAAACTGAGAACCTATTCTCCAAAATCTCCTATAAGAGGAGTCATCACAGTTTGTATTATTCAATGGAGATAAAAGTATCTAAGAGACATCATAAAATAAAAACCGAGTCCCGAGAACAAAGGATCTTCGCTAATCCAGAAGTCTCCAACATGCCTCAGCGAGAAACCTCACGTCCTGCATCTGAAAACCATAAAATCCGCATGGGTGAGAACCAGAGGTTCCCAGCATGGTAACAGCTTCCACATATATAATACATAATAATAGAGGAAAGCCGAAGGCAATCCTAGAACTTCCTCCAGATAAACATCAAAGCTTATAAACAAGCTAAACCATAAATGGCAACTGACTAAGGATCCTTCACTCTAACTATATCTTACCTTTCCAAACCCTTCAGACCTCCCAACCACCAGCAGAAGTATAATATAGCAAACACAGTTATATCAGACAAGAGATATACAAATAGGAGCAAATAAGGCATTTAGACAAGTAGCAAGTAATATGCAGTCAAATAGGCAATCTCAATCAATTCACATAGTATGCATATAATGAATGTCTGTCTCTAATGGCTGATGATATCATCTGTCGGTTATAGAGCCAACCCGACAAGTCCTGGTAGCTAACCATTGGACTGTCCCTCTGTCGTGCATCCCCAACTCGAGTTATACTCATCATAAACTTGATCATAATCATGATCTATATCCATCACCTTCACTGGTGAATATTTACGGGGGCGAGCTCATCCAGGGCTTTCACAGTGCCCGGCCACCCTTACGACATAGGGTCAAAAGAGCTTTGAGTCTCAACTTGGAGCACGTGGTGGCTAGCCACTGCTTCCTTCCAAGGTAACTCTCATCTCCAACAGTGGAAATGCAACATTCACAATTCATTCAACAGCATATATGCATTTATACAAAGCCATAATCATGGCTCCGCCGTAACACGGCAATAATCTAGCCATCCGACTCACGGTTAAATCCATAACCAGCCAATTCATCAACAATTACGGCCCTTCGGCCCATGGCTTAACAAGCACTTCCACCGCCATCCTCCGCATCTCGCATAATCATCTTTGATCATTATTGATCATTCATTTTTTCCTTGCTTCACTCACAAGTTACCACATTCTCTAGCCCCTTTTCTCATAGCTAGACATATCATAATGATTTAAGACATAAGTGGTAAGATCGGAGGCTTTGAAGTATGAAATTTGACTTTTAAAACTCAAAAATCAACTTTGGGATGAAAAACAGATCCACGCGCACGCGTACTCTACGCGTATGCGTACTCCACGCGCACGCGTGGATGGCCACAAAACTCATCGGCGTGTATGTGCCCTTCACGTGGACGTGCGGATTGGAAAATAGCCAACGACGCGCACGCGTCAGCCACGCGTACGCATGGGTGTTCTTGTGCCCCAGGCACAAAACTGGCACAACTTTCGGAAAAATAGCTGGACATTGGGTGCAGCACATCGGCGCGCTCGCGCACACCACTCGCACGTGTGGATGGCACTTTCTAGAAGAACGGCGCGTACGCGCCAAGTGCGCCTACGCGCGAGGGGTTATTCTGCTAAAATTTTTCTAAGTTAATAGCTGCAGAATTCACAGATTCAACTCCCAATCTTCCGACAGACATAACTTTCTCATTTTAAATCATCTTTCGCCCGTTCTTCAAACGACATGGACATCCTGGATCCAATTTTATTTCTAAACAGAATTGGCACAAAACGAAGATCCGTAGCCCAAGTTATGTCCTGTCAAGGTATGCCCAAAAACCATATTTTCATACAAAACCATAAAGTGCCATTTTCAAAACAAGTCAATTTTAACTCTTTTCAAAATCAATCAAAACATGCCAATTTCATCCCTTTTCTTTGAAATCAATTAAAACATATCAAAGTCAACATCAAGCCTCCTCAACTCACACGTTGACACTTTACCACAATACACAAAATCACTACCCCATCATTTTAATCCACTTCACCCAAGCGGCTCAAACTCAAACACATTGACATATCATATACTCTTCCTCATGCCAATTTTTCAACAACACCATTTCTAGTCAACCATCATTATACGTAATCAATATCATAATCACCATCAACATGGTTTCACTCACAATTTAACTTTAATCAATCATCAAGCATATATCACAACATGCATATTTCTTATATATCATACCATCAAGGCATCAATAATCATCATCACAAATATGACCACATCATATACATCAACCATTCAACAACACCAACAATTCAATGTCTATCTTAGGGCCTCTAGCCTAAGTATTTCCTACCACATTACATATTAGATACGAGAAACCGAGACCATACCTTAGCCGATTTCCCAAGCTCAACCGGAGCACTTCCAAACCACTTTTTCTCAAGCTCTCAATGCCTCAACACTTTCAAGAACAGATTTTTCACCACCAAATCTCTTTTCAAGCTTTTCAAAGTCACCGATCAAGCTCCAATATTTACACATACACAACCTAAGCCACAAACACCATACCCATACACAACATCTCAATACCCAAACATCATAGAACAACAATTTACACTAGGGTTGAGAATTTTACCACACCCAAGTTCCAAGAAGACAAGATTAACCTTCTCCTTCAAGAGAATTAGGTCCTATAACATCAAAGAGCCCAAAATCTCAATATTTTTGCTCATGAAACTCGAAATCAAAGCTGGAAATTCGAAGAGAAAAACGTGGCTTACCTCAAGATTGATTGTATGGGTTTTGTAGAGCTCTCTGTGGTGAACGCGTGGCCGTAAACGGTGCGACAATCGGAGCTCTAGATCAAAAGTTATGGTGGTTTGAAGATCAACCAAGGAAGAGAACTTGAGAGTGTATTCCTCCCTTCCCCTCCACCATTTCAGCGTGTGTGTGTGTCTAATGAGGAGAGAGAGTGCTGAAAACTAGGGTTTTGGTTTAGTTTAGTTGGGCCAAGGGCCCACTTTGGGTCCAGTTAGTCCGGTTTGGCCCGTTCGGTCCAATCTTGATCCGAATTTTATAAAATTGGTATCGAAATTCTCGTCTCAATCTCCTCTACCACATTTAGCCATAAAAAATCACATTTTGGGCTTTCTAGAATAAATTCTCATTTATGGGTTAATTAGCCGTTAATTAATCGGGTTTTACATTCTACTCACCTAATTGGGAATTTTGCCAACAAAATTCAAATGCAATAACCTGAGAATAAGTGCGGATAATCCGTTCGCATCTCTGACTCAAGTTCCCAAGTGTGTTCCTCAACACCGCCTTGACTCCATGCCACTTTGACCAATGAAACCTCTTTTCCACGCAACCGTTTGGTACTAGTATTATCAATTCTAACTGGGGCCACTGGAAGCGTCAAATCTTCTCTTAACTGAACCGATTCAGGTTCCAACACATGGCTAACATTAGAAGTGTACTTCCGAAGCTGTGACACATGAAACATGTCGTGCAGGTTCGAAAGATACGGTGGTAGAGCCATCCAATACGCCACCGGTCCAATCCTCTATAGGATCTGAAATGGACCAATGTATCTAGGATTCAACTTCTTTGCCTTAATCGCCCTACCTACTCCTGTAGTTGGAGTAATCTTAAGGAAAATATGATATCCTTCCTCAAATTCCAAGGGTTTCCGCCTCTGATCGGCGTAACTCTTCTGACGACTCTGCGTCGTAAGTATCCTATCTCGGATTTTCTTGACTTGTTTAGTGGTCTCAGCTATCATCTCTGGCCCCAACAAGCCTTTCTCTCCAGCTTCATACCAACATAGCGGAGATTGACATTTCCTCCCATACAAGGCCTCATACGGAGCCATTCTGATGCTCGCATGGTAACTATTATTGTATGCAAACTCTACTAATGGCATATACCGAACCTAGCTCGCCGGTCGGTCCAAAACACAAGCTCTCAACATATCCTCTAGTGTTTGGATTGTCCTCTCGGATTGACCATCTGTTTGAGGATGGTAAGTCGTACTCAAGCTTAATCGGGTTCCAAAAGCTTTCTGAAATGCACCCCAAAACCTTGAAGTGAAACGAGGATCTCTATCAGAGATTATAGTAACAGGTACACCATGAAGTCTCACAATCTCCTTTATGTATAACCGTGCTAGCTCCTCAAGGGTGTAAGTCATGCGAATGGGTAAAAAGTGAGCTGACTTCGTCAGTCGGTCCACAATCACCCAGATAGCATCAAAACCAGCCCTAGTCCTTGGCAATCCTGACACAAAGTCCATTGCAATACTTTCCCACTTCCATTGTGGAATCTCTAGAGGTTGCAACATCCTGGCAAGTCTTTGATGTTCAATCTTTACCTTTTGACAAGTTAAGCATTTTGAAACATATTCCGCCACATCATTCTTCATATCCGGCCACCAAAATATCGCCTTTAAATCATGGTACGTCTTAGTACTTCCCGGGTGAATGGAGAATCCGCTTTTGTGTGCCTCCTTTAAGATATCTTGCCTCAAAGTGCCAACATCCGGCACAATGATCCTACCCTTGAACCTCCATAACCCATCTTTTTCTTCTGATACTCTCCACTGTTTCCCTTGCTCAATAGCCAGTAACACCTTCCATAACGCTTCATCATTTTCATGAGCCTTTAGGAGTTCAGACTTAAAATCACTTAAGATTTCTAATAGGCTCAAACACAAAGTTTCGGATACTTCTCGAGCACCAATTTTCAGACTCTCGAATCCCTTGAGTAACTTCTCCTCTTGAAGCATCATCCAAGCCGCATATAATGACTTCCGACTTAAATGCATCCGCCACTACGTTCGCCTTTCCCGGATGGTAATTTAACTCAAAGTCGTAGTCTTCCAATAATTCCATCCACCTCCTCTGCCTCATATTAAGCTCTTTCTGATCAAAGAGATATTTCAAGCTCTTATGATCAGAGAAAACTTGGAACTTAACCCCATAGAGGTAATGCCTCCACACCTTCAAGGCAAACACAACCGCAGCAAGCTCCAAATCGTGCGTAGGGTAATTAACTTCATGCGGTCTGATGAGCGGATATTTTATACGCTTTTTGGGGGTAATTTCATGTAGATTTTAGCATGTTTCAGTTAGTTTTTAGTAAAATAATATTAGTTTTTAGGCAAAAATCATATTTCTGGACTTTACTATGAGTTTGTGTGTTTTTCTGTGATTTCAGGTATTTTCTGGCTGAAATTGAGGGAGCTGAGCAAAAATCTGACTTAGGCTGAAAAAGGACTGCTGATGCTGTTGGATCCTGACCTCCCTGCACTCGAAATGGATTTTCTGGAGCTACAGGAGTCCAATTGGCGCGCTCTCAACGGCGTTGGAAAGTAGACATCCAGGGCTTTCCAGCAATATATAATAGTCCATACTTTGCGCAAGGATAGACGACGTAACTTGGCGTTAAACGCCAAGTTCATGCTGCTGT
>NC_029780.3:27547684-27548204 GCF_000817695.3 Arachis duranensis
CGAATTTAATCAACAATTAGACTTCCTAACTCAGCAGCTAGCCGAATTCAAGGAAATGTTACAGGAAACAAGAATGGCTAACAAGAACATGGAAGTGTAATTAAAACAGACAGAAAAGCAACTGTCAAAACAAATAGCAGATGAATGCCAAGCAGTTCAATTAAGAAGTGGGAAAACATTAAATACCTCACTTCGAAGCAGCAAGAAGACAGGAAATGAACAAATAGCTACTCAAAATCCCTCTGAGGAAAGGCAGAGCCCAGAAAGGGATAAAGCTGGCGCTGAACGCCCAAACCATGCTCATTCCTGGCGTTCAACGCCAGAAACAAGCATGGATCTGGCGTTGAACGCCCAAAAGGAACATGGTTCTGGCGTTCAAACGCCAGTAACAAGCAAGGAGGTGGCGTTTAACGCCACCCCAGCTTCCACCCCTGGTATGCAAACGCCAGTGTGTGATCAGTCACATACAAGTGCTGATAACAATCCTTCTAAAAAGGCTTCCCAACCCACTTCTGTAGGT
>NC_029780.3:27548443-27549184 GCF_000817695.3 Arachis duranensis
AGGGAGACTGAAAAAGTTTACCTCACTGAAGAATGCAGTGCAGTTATTCTGAAAAGCTTACCTGAGAAGCTTAAAGATCCCGGGAGCTTTATGATACCATGCACATTAGAGGATACTTGTACCAAGCAAGCTTTATGTGATCTTGGGGCGAGTATCAACCTAATACCTGCATCTACTATCAGAAAGCTTGGTTTGATTGAAGAAATCAAACCAACCAGGATATGTCTTCAACTTGCTTATGGCTCCATTAAATACCCATCAGGCGTGATTGAAGACATGATTGTCAAGGTTGGGCCATTTGCCTTTCCCACTGACTTTGTGGTGCTGGAAATGAAAACATGATTGTTAGGATTGGACCCTTTGCTTTTTCCACTGACTTTGTGGTGTTGGATATGGAAGGACACCCTTCTTAGTTACAAGACGGACCCTTATTGATGTTGAAAAAGGGGAAGTAACCCTGAGAGTCAATGAGAAAAAGTTCGTACTGAATGTTGTCAAAGCTATGCAACATCCAGACACCCCAAATGACTGCATGAGTGTTGATATTATTGACTCTCTGGTAAGAGAGGTCAATATGGTTGAGAGCCTCGAATCAGAGCTGGAGGACATCTTTAAAGATGTTCAGCCTGATTTGGAGGAGTCAGAGAAGATAATAGAATCTCTGAAAATCCCTCAAGAAGAGGAGAAACCTCCAAAACCCGAGCTCAAACCATTACCACCATCCCTGAAATATGCATTTCT
>NC_029780.3:27554279-27554591 GCF_000817695.3 Arachis duranensis
AATGTCTATTTTGATTTTATTTCCAATTAAGCTATAATTTATTTTTCTCATCATCATTAGGCATGAATAAAGTAGTAGATTTTCTTTTAGAATACAGAAGTAAATTATATTTTTCGAGTTCTTAATAATAAAATTTATAATTAATTATATGTGGTGGCAATACTCTTTGTTCTCTGAATGAATGCTTGAACAGTGCATAATATGTACTTTGAATTTGATGAATATGGGCTCCTGAAAGAATGAGGAACACGAAAAATATTGTTGATGATCTGAAAGATCATGAAATTGATTCTTGAAGCAAGAAAAAGCAAT
>NC_029780.3:27555919-27564778 GCF_000817695.3 Arachis duranensis
TTAGTGACAGACGCAAAAGAGGGATTCTATTCCAGTAGGGGAGGGAACCAACCGGTGATTAGCCGTACTGTGACAGAGTGCGTGAGCATTAGTTTTCACTGTGAGGATGGGAAGTAGCCACTGACAACGGTGACACCCTACATAGAGCTTGCCATGGAAGGAACTTGCGTGTGAGAAGAGGATTTCAAGGAAGAGTTGAAGCTCAAAGGACAAAGCATCTCCAAAACTCCAACATATTTCCCATTACTGCACAACAAGTAACATTATTATTCTCTATTATTTTAACTTACAATTTTAAGTAGTTTGTAGTTTGGCTTTTTACAAATAAATCCAATTAACTTCATTAGCCTCCTGACTAAGATTAATAAAATAACATTGATTGCTTCAAGCCAATAATCTCTGTGGGATCGACCCTTACTCACGTAAGGTATTACTTGGACGACCCAGTGCACTTGCTGGTCAGTTGAACGGAGTTGTGAAAAGAAAGTAATCAGTTAGTTAAATTAGTTCTCTTTGGCACATGCCAAGGAGCCATTAATTAAGGATCACAACTTCGTCCACCACGGTCTCAACTGCCGTGAGGCATACGCCACCACATTATGATGCTGCATTAGCACGCACCCTAGACCCTTTAATGAGGCATCATAGTACACCTCAAACGTTTCGTTCGGCTCAGGTAACACTAACACAGGTGCAGTGGTCAACTTTTTCTTCAATGCCTGAAAGCTCTCCTCGCACTCAGGAGTCCAAACAAATGGAGTGTCTTTGCAGGTTAACTTTGTCATTGGCAAAGCTATCTGTGAAAAGCCCTTGATATACCTTCGGTAATAGCCAGCTAAGCCCAGAAAACTCCTTATCTCCATTACGGTGGCTGGTTGCTTCCAATCCATCACAGCCTCCACCTTAGTTGGATCTACGACTATTCCCTTTTTACTCACCACGTGGCCCAAAAACTTCACATCACTCTTCCAAAACTCACACTTAGACAGTTTTGCATAGAGTTTCTTCTCCTTTAGAATCTGCAACACGGTCCTCAAGTGTTCCGCATGCTCTTCTTCAGTTTTGGAATAAATTAGTATGTCGTCAATGAAGACAATAACAAATTTATCCAGAAACGGACAGAAAACTCTGTTCATGTAATCCATGAATACCGCAGGAGCGTTCGTCAACCCAAAGGACATTACAGTGTACTCGTAATGACCATAACGAGCCCTGAAAGCGGTCTTAGGAATATCCTCACCCCTTACCCTTATCTGGTGATAACCAAATCGCAAATCGATCTTAGAGAAAACCCTCGCTCCTTGTAACTGATCCATGAGATCATCAATTCTCGGCAATGGGTACTTATTCTTTATTGTGACCTTGTTCAGCTGCTTGTAATCCACACAGAGCCGCATACTCCCATCTTTCTTCTTTACTAGTAGCACTGGCGCACCCCACGGAGAGACACTTGGTCGTATAAAATTCTTTCCCAACAAATCCTCTAACTGAGACTTTAGCTCGTCCATCTCTAACGGTGACATCCTATAAGGAGCACTTGAGATTGGTCCTGCCCCAGGCACCAATTCAATAGCAAACTCAACCTCTCGGTTAGGTGGAAACTCATCAATATCATCGGAAAATACTTCCGGAAACTCACACAGAACTGGAATCTGCTCCAACCTTTGATCATCACCCGAAACACCCGCGGTTAACAACAGGATACCTTGACATTCGATTCCGAAACAGTTCACCATCATCAAATTCAAGTAATAATTATTCACCACGACCGGCCCTTCTGTATCTTCCAGCATAAAGTACACCGACTTTGTAGAACAATCAAGCAGGACATGGTTCTCAGATAACCAGTCCAATCCCAAGATAAGATCAAGACCAATCATCGGAAGCAGATTAAATTATGGACAAAATCACGCTGCTTGAACCTAAATGAAACTTTCGGGCATCCTAGCCTAGTTACCATGGCTTCATGGGTAGCATTATATACTTTTAGGTCATAACCTAAGATTACAATCTTCAATCCTAACTCATGGGCTTTCTCAAATGCAATGAATGAATGTGATGCTCCCGAATCAAATAAAGCATTTAAAGTTTGACCAGCCATTTCACAGTTACCTCGAATGAGTGTCTCAGATCCCTCGGCACCTATAGCTGAGGTGGTGAACACCCGACCAGTCTGTTGTGCTTTCCCAGCACCTTGTTTCTGCTTCTCCGGACAGTTGGCGGCTTTATGACCCGCTTTTCCATAATTGTAGCATAATCCCCATCTGGCCTTGCACGGGGCTCCCAGATGGTGACTCCTACACCTAGTACAAGCTTACTCATTCTGAGGCTGCTTCCCATACCTTTTCCCCTGGGAGTTGTTGTTAGGCCTCCTGAAAGAGCTTTCCCTCTTGAAAGGCGGATCTCTAGGTGCAAAGCTCTTCCCTCAGTTCTGTGGGAATGAACCTTTATGACTCCCTCTCTCAGCAACTGCCTTCATCACACACTCTTCAGCAACTCTACACTTGTTCACCAATTTGAAGAAAGTTCTGATCTCCATTGGTCCCACTGAGCTGAAGATATCGCTCCGGAGTCCTCCTTCATACTTAACACACTTCCATTCCTCATATTCCACCGGAGTCCCTTGACACATACAAGAGAACCTGAACAGCTCTTCAAACTTGTCAGTATACTCAGATATGGACATGGTACCCTGCTTCAGCTGCAGTAACTCAAGTTCCTTAGCCGTCCTGGTAGAAGTCGGAAAGTACTTCTTATAGAACTCCTCTTGGAAGACATTCCAGGTGATATAGTCATCACCCTGCTGCAGAAGACGTCAGATACCTTGCCACCAATGCGACGCTTCACCAGTGAGTAGATAGGTAGCAAACTCAACACGCTGTCCTTCAGGTACCACCTGCGCTTTTAGTGCTCGCTCCATAGCCTGAAACCATGTATCGGCCTCAGTCGGGCTAGTAGATCCCTTAAATTTAGGTGGATTAACCTTCAAAAAGTTTGCCAGTGTCATCGGGCTCTGAACTCAACCTCCATCTTTACCATGGTTGTTCATCTGTTGACCAAGAGCCTCAGCAGTGACTTGCATAGCAGCAGCCATATTCTCCAACGCCGTCATAAAGTTCACCGGATCATTAGGGTTAATCTCTAGCGCACGAGCATTCGTACGACCTCTTCCACGGCCTCCACCGCGTCCATGAGGCGCCATCTGGTCCCTATAAACACCCAACAATCGATATTAAGTTGATCAGTCTCAATATCGGAAGTCTAGTGCTTCAAAGTCCCAAATGCATGCTCATGAACGTTTATACCAATTATATCAAGCAGATATACTAAGAGCACATAACACACATACAGAGAATGCACAGAAGCATAGTCAGTCCATTCCTCAAGCTCTACAGGAACGAACTGCTATGATACCAAAATATAACACCCTACCATGCAGAGTCTTATGCTTAAGTCATAATTCAGAGATGGTAAGGTATTACGACCTCTAAAATAAAAAATTAGTACGAATAGTATTGTGAAAAATGATTATAACTAGGAGCCTTTTTAAGAAAAATGGGTAAATAAAAACCGTAACTTAAAACGCGCAACACTCTGATCGATAACGTAACGAACAAGGATAAACCAGCGCGAGATTATATGTATACAAAAGAGTGTCAAAAATAGAAATATCAAAACTCAAAAGCCGGTTGTGAAGATAACAGGTCCGATCATAGCAACATATATATATATAAATATAAACCGAGTCCCGAGAACAAATGATCTTCGCTAATCCAGAAGTCTCCAACATGCCTCAGCGAGAAACCTCACGTCCTGCATTTGAAAATCACAAAATCCGCATGGGTGAGAACCAGAGGTTCCCAGCATGGTAACAACTTCCACATATATAATACATAATAATAGAGAAAAGCCGAAGGCAATCCTAGAACTTCCTCCAGATAAATATCAAAGCTTATAAACAAGCTAAACCATAAGTGGCAACTGACTAAGGATCCTTCAGTCTAACTATGTCTTCCCTTTCCAAACCCTTCAGACCTCCCAACCACCAGCAGAAGTATAATATAGCAAATACAGTTATATCAGACAAGAGATATATAAATAGGAGCAAATAAGGCATTTAGACAAGTAGCAAGTAATATGCAGTCAAATAGGCAATTTCAATCAATTCACATAGTATGCATATGATGAATGCCTGTCCCTAATGGCTGATGATATCATCTGTCGGTTATAGAGCCAACCTGACAAGTCCTGGTAGCTAACCATTGGACTGTCCCTCTATCGCGCATCCCCAACTCGAGTTATACTCATCATAAACTTGATCATAATCATGATCTATATCCATCACCTTCACTGGTGAATATTTACGGGGGCGAGCTCATCCGGGGCTTTCACAGTGCCCGGCCACCCTTACGACATAGGGTCAAAAGAGCTTTGAGTCTCAACCTGGAGCACCTGGTGGCTAACCACTGCTTCCTTCTAGGGAAACTCTCATCTCCAACAGTAGAAGTGCAACATTCACAATTCATTCAACAGCATATATGCATTTATACATAGGCATAATCATGGCTCCGCCGTAACACGGCAATAATCTAGCCATCCGGCTCACGGTTAAATCCATAACCAGCCAATTCGTTAACAATTACGGCCCTTCGGCCCATGGCTTAACAAGCACTTCCACTGCCATCCTCCGCATCTCGCATAATCATCTTTGATCCTTATTGATAATTCATTTTTTCCTTGCTTCACTCGCAAGTTATCACATTCTCTAGCCCCTTTTCTCATAGCTAGACATATCATAATGATTTAAGACATAAGTGGTAAGATCGGAGGCTTTGAAGTATGAAATTTGACTTTTAAAACTCAAAAATCAACTTTGGGATGAAAAACAGATCCACGCGCACGCGTGGATGGCAACAAAACTCATCGGTGCGTATGTGCCCTTCACGTGGACGCGCGGATTAGAAGATAGCCAATGACGCGCACGCGTCAGCCATGCGTACGCGTGGGTGTTCTTGCGCCCCAGGCACAAAACCGGCACAATCCTGGCACAACTTTCGGAAAAATAGCTGGACATTGGGTGCAGCACATCGGCGCGCCCGCGCACACCACGCGCACGCGTGGATGGCGCTTCCTAGAATAACGGCGTGTATGCGCCAAGTGCGCCTATGCGCGGGGGGTTATTCTGCTAAAATTTTTCTAAGTTAAAAGCTGCAGAATTGACAGATTCAACCCCCAATCCTCCGACAGACATAACTTTCTCATTTTAAATCGTTTCTCGCCCGTTCTTCGAACGGCATGGACATCCCGGATCCAATTTCATTTCTAAATAGAATTGGCACAAAACGAAGATCCGTAGCCCAAGTTATGTCCCGTCAAGGTATGCCCAAAAATCATATTTTCATAGAAAACCATAAAGTGCCATTTTCAAAACAAGTCAATTTTAACTCTTTTCAAAATCAATCAAAATATGCCAATTTCATCCCTTTTCTTTGAATTAAAACATATCAAATTCAACATCAAGCCTCCTCAACTCACACATTGACACTTTACCACAATACACAAAATCACTACCACATCATTTTAACCCACTTCACCCAAGCGGCTCAAACTCAAACACATTGACATATCATATACTCTTCCTCATGCCAAATTTTCAACAACACCATTTTCAGTCAACCATCATTATACGTAATCAATATCATAATCACCATCAACATGGTTTCACTCACAATTCAACTTTAATCAATCATCAAGCATATATCACAACATGCATATTTCTTATACATCATACCATCAAGGCATCAATAATCATCATCACATATATGACCACATCATATACATCAACCATTCAACAACACCAATAATTCAATGCCTATCTCAGGGCCTCTAGCCTAAGTATTTCCTACCACATTACATATTAGATACGAGAAATTGAGACCATACCTTAGCCGATTTCCCAAGCTCAACCGAAGCACTTCCAAACCACTTTTTCTCAAGCTCTCAAGGCCTCAACACTTTCAAGAACAGATTTTTTACCACCAAATCCCTTTTCAAGCTTTTCAAAGTCACCAATCAAGCTCCAATATTTACACATACACAACCTAAGCCACAAACACCATACCCATACACAACGTCTCAATACCCAAACATCATAGAACAATAATTTATACTAGGGTTGAGAATCTTACCACACCCAAAGTCCAAGGAGACAAGATTAACCTTCTCGTTTAAGAGAGTTGGGTCCTATAACATCAAAGAGCCCAAAATCTCAATATTTTTGCTCATGAAACTCGAAATCAAAGCTGGAAATTCGAAGAGCAAAATGTGACTTACCTCAAGATTGATTGTATGGGTTTTGTAGAGCTCTTCGCGATGAACGCGTGGCTGCAAACGGTGCGGCAATGGGAGCTCTAGATCAAAAGTTATGGTGGTTTGAAGATCAACCAAGGGAGAGAACTTGAGAGTGTGTTCTTTCTTTCTCCTCTACCATTTCAGCATGTGTGTGTGTCTAATGAGGAGAGAGAGTGCTGAAAACTAGGGTTTTGGTTTAGTTTAGTTGGGCCAAGGGCCCACTTTGGGTCCGATTGTCCCGGTTTGGCCCGTTCGGTTCAATCTTGGTCCGAATTCTATAAAATTGGTATCGAAATTCTTGTTTCAATCTCCTCTACCACATTTAGCCATAAAAATCACATTTTGGGCTTTCTAGAATAAATTCTCATTTATGGGTTAATTAGCCGTTAATTAACTAGGTTTTACAATTACTCTAACTTCTCATTACACGATCTCATCATTATGAATAATAACAAGAAAATATTCTTTTACAGATAAAAACTACAAATCTAAAAAAAGAAAGATTGAGATCTAAAGAAAAGGAAGAAGAGGATAGAGAATTGAGAGGGAAATGGAGAGGGAGAGGGAGAGAGATATGAATCAAACAATCAAAAACCCTAATTTCTTAGTGAAATTATTCTTTTTCTATCTCTTACTGCTATTCAATGAAAAATCACATATTCCATGAGATCATGAGAATCATATTGCTGAAAAAGAATATCGCAGTGTCCTAAATTTCTTTCATAGTAATTGCTGCTGCTAATTTTTCATGAGACCGTAAGAACCATATATATCTGGTATTTGTGTTCTTCTTTTCCTCTCCGTTGTGGTAGTGGTGATAGTGTTTTGGAGGTGAAGGTCTTTTTCGTTGACGGAGGAGATGCTCTAGTGTGGTTTGGGTGAATTTTGTTAAGCTCTTATGCAGTGCTGTTTTCATTTTTTTTTATTGTTACTTCAATGTGTGTTGTTTTGATTATATTTGATTGTCATTGTTCTATGTTTCTTTTTGGTTACACTTTTATTTTTCTTCTTTCTCACCTATCTATTCTTGGAATTTTTTGAGTAATTATAGATAAAGAAATTGGTTCATTCATAAATTTTGATTATCGTTTAGTTGTTAAAGTTTTCATCTTTCTCTCAAAAAAGGATGAATTTGGCCTATTAATAGCGATATTGTAGGTTTGATGATGATCATCATCCATTTTCATTTGAAAAGAAGAAGGAATATAGAAGAGTTTTTGAAAGAGAGGAAGAGAGAGAGTGACAGTGAAACCACACTAAAGGTAAATTAGAAATTTTATCAAAATTTTTGGCCAATTTAGTATTTTCTATTATTGAAAATGGAGTTAAATGACGAATGATCACTTCTGTCAAATTTAAAATTTATTCAGAAATTATTTTGTCGATAACATTGTTAGGTATTATTTTATCGATGGCAAAATTTTTTAGATACCAATTGATATATACTTCTTTCTTTTAAAAAATTAGAAATCGCATTTTATAATTTTTTAATGTCTTTTGAAAAAAAATTAAAAATTGCACCTTGTGATTTTTTTTAATTTAAATTCGTCTTAATCTGATAATTTTTTTTTTAATTTTACAAAGTTAGAAGAATCAGAAGAAAGGAATAAATTTTTTTCCCTCTGAAGCAGAACATGACGTGCAATTCAGGTGCTCATTTTGACAGGATAATAATTTAGTTTAGGGTGGCAAGTTGGTTATCAAGAAGGTTACAAGGAGAGTGAAAGAAAAGACAAATGGCAGAGATGTCATCCATGGCAATTCCACCCCTCTTGCGTTTCCATGAACGCTTCGCACACTCCACCAAACGTTTTGCTGACTTTCCTCTCTCTGCTGTTGAAGATACAATCTCCACCGCTTCTTCGTTCGATATTACATCCCACACCTACAAAAAACATTAACTAAGTTAATCGTGAAGACTTAGAAATAAATTACTTTATATAAAATTGATAATTAAAAATTATTAAATAATTTAAAATATGTAACTAAATTATTATTTAACAATTTTTGATTATTAACTCTACATAAAAACAACTTAGTTAATTTAAGTAATTTTCAAAGGAAGAGTACTACTGGTGTTAGTGTACTACATACCCCATCAGTAGCTAGCACAACAAACTGGTCTCTGGTGGTTACGTTCCATTGGGTTACCTCAGGCACCGAGATTAGGCCATACTCTTTGACGCTGTAGTCACCAAGTGCCCTAGACATGGCCAGCCCCGGCGACTCTTCGTCGGGAAGCCATACCCTGTGCACCCCCGGCTCGTCTTCTAAGCAAAAGACTCGCCCTTGGCGCTCCAGTATTCGAGCTGCTTCCTCTGTATCATGCAACATTCATCACAAGCTTGAGTGGTTCTAGTGTAGCCTAATCAGTCTAGTACAAGGCATGTTATGTATGCTCATTACATTAGATGTAATCTTTGAGAAATGATAATTTTTTACACACTTCTCTTATAGTGTAAAAGAAATTTTTTTGTATTCTTTCATTTCTTGTCAATAACTCTTAAC
>NC_029780.3:27564836-27566293 GCF_000817695.3 Arachis duranensis
TTAATTATTATCTCTTTAGTATTATCGCTGATTTTTTTTATTATACATAATATTTTTATTTTTTATCTATTGTGTACTACTACTAAATAAAGTAGTAGCGATAATATTGGATATAGCAGTACAATATCTAGTACAGAGTCAATACAACAAATAACACACTATATCATGAGAAATGAAAATTGGTATTTTTTTATAAACATGTTAATTGTTTATCAAAATCAGTTATTAGTATAAAATATATGTTAAATTTTAAATACATATTAAAATAAATTGAACAATATATATATTTATACACAAATATATTAATAACTAATTTTAGTATATAAATAATATTTTTATTTTTTTATCATCTCTTTTGTGTACTTATGGAAATAAAAATATTTTTTTTTCTTATCAATGACTTTCAATATAAAAAAAAGATAAAAAACGAATATAAAAATAAAGTATATAACATTTCTGTTATTAATTTAGAGTTTATCTATCTTGTAAAGTTTATTTATCTTGTGTTTTATGGATATATATTAATTTTACAAATTAAATTTTTTTATTGAAAATATAAAAAATGTAAGCTTATAAATATATTTGTTTTATTTTTATTAAATAAAAATATTTCCACTAATGATTGGTTGATTAGGAATAGACTTACGAGGTAGATTGGGCTTGAAATCTACTGTGAGCTGAATTGGTACCAAACTCCCATGATCCGATGTTGTAGCTAATACAGCACGCGAGTCACCAACGTTTGCAATCACAATTAGTTCTCCCTGTTTATCAGATTAAACAAGAAAAAAAAAAGTGATTTTTATTTTTTAGTTAGGCATGGGATGTTCATATGGAGAGTCTATCGTTAAAAATACTTTAGTCTATGACCCTCCGTCTAATTAAGAATCTGTCCTCAAAATTTGGATGAGTTTTCATTTTTCAAGAACAACTCCTCACCACTGATTTGGAATGATATATTATAAAGCATTATGGTATATATACATCAAAATTAGTCACTAAAATTAACTATTAGTATAAAATACATACTAAAATATAAATATACATTTAAAATAAATTAAATCACACGTGTATTTATACACAAATACATCGGCCACTGATTTTAGTGAATAATTCTGATGTATGAATAGCATTTTTGTATTATAAAACTCACAAGTTAAGCTACTAAAGTTGCAAATTTGCAATCATGTGATGAATGAGTGGACTAATGCGAAATCAAACCATGCAAGTGTAATCAAGAATGCTTCCTAATGACCCCTAAAGATCAAGATTACCTGTCTAACAATGGAGAGGGCAGTGGTTCCACTGAAAAACGAATCGATCTTGCGATTCTGCTGGAGTTCTCGATCAATGGCAGCACAAGTCTTCAAGTAGGAATGCTTCCATATGTTAAAACAGTTTTGCATCTTCTCTGCCTCAACATCGGCATCTCCAGAATCTGGGTCAAGATCAAGTGA
>NC_029780.3:27566338-27572245 GCF_000817695.3 Arachis duranensis
CTTGCCAATTGCATAGCAAACATGGCGGCATTGATTCTCTCACTCTTTTCGCCACAAAGTGACCCCATGGCCCATGCCCATCAAAGATCCCACAGAAGATCGTGTCCTCTTGGCACCCAAATTCCTGTAATAATAATAACATCCATGAACAAATAATGAATATCAACAACTATGTCCAAAGTATACGTTCATTGCAATATAATGCATATAACGCTTATGCATAACAAACACACTAATAAAGATGAAGTTGAATAAAGAATTTAATTTTGGTGCACCTCATTGTAAAGTAATTTTACACGTGTATAAAATTACATAATACTACCTGCAAATGATCAACTAAAAAAACAAATGTGATTGTAAGGTTGTGTAAAATATTCTACAGTGCATCAAAATTAAACTAGTTGAATAAATTATGCATATTGCAAGTACCTTACAGCAATGTTATTGTAGTTAAGTTAAATGGTGAAAACTAATATATTTTGAATTATCAATTTTATAGGGAATGAATCTTCTTAATTATTTTAACAATTAAGGTAATTAAATGTGATCTCTCATCATTAATTTTATAAATGAGATTAAAAAAAATATGAAAAAAAAGCAATAAAAAATTAAAAATCACACTTTACTTCCTCAATTTTTTTATCAATTGAGAGGATTCATTCCCAAATTTATATAAATATAAATATAATGATATACACTCTCCACCAACTTAAAGTGAAAACTCGTGCAGATAGAAGCTAATAATTAAAAATTATTTAATAATAATTTAGTAAAATAAATCAAATCACCTAACTATTATCAATTATCAATTTACTTTAATTGAGTGAACCTTTGTATAAAACTTTTCTATGCCTAAAGAAAATAATGTTTGTGGCAATGTTTGTACATACTTCCCAGACTATGCAGCAATCTTGATTGACTCCTTTCTTGCCTCTTTTGGAGAAAACTGAGGCAAAGTTGTTTGAGCCATCAACACTAACAGTGCCTGAGCTACATAACAAGAACTCATTCTTTTTTGCTTCCTTTGCCATCGCTTCCGCCGCTTCTCTTCCGCTGCATCTTTCTGAATTCCTCCATTTCTTAATTGCCAGTGATTTTGCCAAACCATTGAACATTGAAGAAAGATGACCCATCAAAACTTTGAAGAAATTAGTAATGCTACTGTTGAGCCACCACTTTTCAGCTGTTAAGAGGTTCTTCCCGTTGTAACAGTTTTTGAGGCTCTGAACAACGAAAATTGAAGTCACGGATTAGAAATTCAACACTTAAAGGGAGAGAAAATTTAAATGCATATATATATATATATATGCTAATGATGTAAAAAAAAAGGAAAAAAAAAGAAATCTACGCTTAAATCCCAGGATCTAATATAAAATATAAAAAATAATAATAAAAGAAACTATATGGTCATTCTTATGCTAATTCCAGGTTCCCTTCTAGCAATGCATCTAGAATTTCAATGGAAATTAACAAAAGAGAAACTCGTAATATTTAATAACATAGCATCTGGTTATTTTTTGGTTTGAAGCTAAAAGTGAAAAGCAATTCAGATAAAGTTTCTGTTATTCTGAATATATATGGCATTGCTTTCAGCCATTGTCTCAAAAACCCAATTGTAGTGTGGACCATGATTTCCTCTTTGAGAAAGCATAACGAAATATGAATAGCCAGGGACCCAAAAAAAAGAAAGGGGAAAAATAATAAATAAGAAAGGTTTCTTTCTGCTTTGCTTTTCAATTTCATGGATTCTGTTTTGACTGCTGAATAAAATAAGAGACGGTGCTTAATTGAATTTTGTATAAAATAAATACCATTTTTTACTACCTTTTTTTTCTAAAGGTGTTGAACAACTGAATGAAACTCAGTTGAAGAAGAAAGAAAAGAGTTGGTTAAGTATTCTGATCCAATTTTGAAGCTCTTCCATTAGAGAACAAACAAACCCTTTGGAATGGTAAATGGACAGAAACTGAGGTTTGTACTTTTGATAGTTGGAAGAGGAGGAGGAGAAAGAGGAGACAATAAGCTGATACTTCGAGAAAAAGCAGAAGAAAAGTATGAGAACTCTTAAATACTGGAGTGACGTGTTGTTTTGTTTCTGGTCACTTCTTTCATCAGTTTATTTCACTTTTTTCTAGGGAGTAAAAAACCGCTTATTATTTTTTGTGTGGGAGAGAGCTGAGTGCATCTCATAATAATAGGAGAAGAGATGAGTTTTTTATTGCTATAGTGTGAACAAATCGTCCCTCTGATTTGTTTCATTTTTTAAATCAACAATCACAAATCGATGGTCCGATTTGTGTTTTTGAAAATAAAAAAATTTTTAATATTAAAATCGGACCGTCCGATTTCTATTTTAAAAAATAAAAAAAATAAAAAATACAAAACGGACTATGCGATTTGTAGTTTTTTTTATCAAACAAATCGGACTCTCCGATTTGTACTTTATTTTTTTTTTCAAACAAATCGGACCATCCAATTTGAATAAAACACCATATAAAAAAAACACCTAATCTTTCCATAACAATATATTACACATATATTTATACAATATAAAAAAAATTAGCCGTAAAAAACAGTGTTCTTTTTTCTTGTTTTAACTTTTAATTATGCATGTGAGTTTTGGGATTGTAACTTTGGCGAAGGAAAGACTTTGAGCTATTGTCTATTTTAGTTCTTAACAAATTTTAAATTAGATATTTTAGTTTTTAAATAAAATTAATTATTTAATTAATTTTTAATAATTAATTATTAATTATTTAAGTTTTTTTATTAACTTTAACGAAAAATAAAATAAGTCAAAGATCATTTTATTTTCTATTAAATTAACGAAGCAAAAAATTTAAATAATTAACATAATTAATTATTAAAAACTAATTGAATAATTTAATTAAAAATTAAAATATTTGATCTAAATTTTTTCGTTACAGAATAGTGCGAAATTACATTAAAAATGTGTCATAAAAAAATTGCTAGAGAGTATTGCGATTTCTAAAAAACTTAGACCATATATAAATTACTGTAGGGTTAGACCATATATAAATTACTGTAGGGTCTAGTGATTTATAGCGTAATCTCTTAGAAACTATAACGAATTATATATTGTAGAGATATTTCATTGCAATGTATCGATATAGCAGAAAAAATATATGTACACACCAACAAATTATTTTCATAACAAATTATTTTTTCTTTATTTTGTTAAAGAAAAAACGGTCATGATATTTGAAAAATAATGTGATTTTAAGATAAAAATATTTAATATTGATACTTTTAAATACAAAAATAAATTTTATTAATATTCAAAGAAAAATATGATAAATATGAGGTATAAATATAAAATAAATAAAATATACAAAATAAAAACACGATTGAATTTGACTTTAAAAATAGGAGTACGATTAAAAATGGCTTTGAAAATGAAAGTACAATTGAAAATACTGTATTTTAGATTGAAAATATTTTCATCGTTTCTAACTAAAAAAAGTTGAAAATGTAAAAATATCATTTTCGATTTTGTACTTTTTTTAAAATATTTCTGCTAAAAATAATGTTCAAATTCTTAATTAAACATATTTTTATATTTTATTTTTATTTTACTTTAGGGTAAGAATGGTTTGAAAGATAGAGCAAAAGCATGCAAAAGTGAAAAAATTATAAAAAAATTAAAGAATTGAAGATTTTGCAGCTATGCGTATGCATGATTCTTTCTCTTCATAACCATGTAACTTATCAAGGTTGCAAATAAGGTGAGATAGTTGTTCTTCTTCTCTTTGCTCTTGGTGTCAAAAAAACATGCATAAACATGTGTTTACTTGATAAGTCACATGGCTATGAAGAGAAAGAAGAGAGAATCACTTTGATCAGATTAGAATTTTGATTTGAGTTTTAGTTCAGAAGAAATCAAACTTTGAAGATCAAGAACCAAGAACTTTTTTTCTCTTTTGTCTCCTTGGTGTTTTCGGCCACAAAGAGAAAATGAAGCAACCTTGGAGGTCTTGGAGATAAAGAGAGAGCCGTGATTGGCTGGTGGTTTAAAATAATATTAAAATATCTCAAGTGTATAATTACTAAAACTATATGTTTTAGAACACCAGTAACAACACATTTAGAGATTAGTATCTGAGCTACTAGTATAAATAACATTAGTAACATGATTAACATGAGAATAAAAGGTATATGATGAGGCATTAGCATTGCTAAAGTCATCAGAGAGTACTGGTGTTAACCTGCACCAAAAGATTGTGAACCCGGTTAAACCGATATCCTATTTTTTACTAAAACAGATCAAATAATATTATAATATTATTCAAGCATCTCTAATATTAATATAATAATAATATTATATTACTATTTCTCTTCTCATATGAATCGAGTTCGACTCGTCAAACAGAGACTAGCTACGAAAACCAGAGTCTACAACTCTTAATCGAAACAGCTCAAAAACTAGGTTCTTTGCAACTGTGTCGTCGAGCTTATATTAAAAGAGGTCATTGCTTAGTGATGACGGATGATGATGAATATTGAGGTGCTTGTTAATATATCAGAAGTGTAAAACCCGGTTAATTAACGGCTAATTAACCCATAAATGAGAATTTATTCTGGAAAGCCCAAAATGTGATTTTTGTGGCTAAATATGATAGAGGAGATTGAGACGAGAATTTCGGTACCAATTTTATAGAAATCGGACCAAGATTGGACCGAACGGGCCAAACCGGGCCAACCGGACCCAAAGTGGGCCCTTAGCCCAACTAAACTAAACCAAAACCCTAGTTTTCAGCACTCTCTCTCTCCTCACAACACACTCAAACACGCTGAAATGGTGGAGAGGAAGGGAAGAACTCTCTCTCAACTTCTTTCTCTCACTTGATCTTCAAACCACCATAACTTTTGATCTAGAGCTGAAGTCCAGAAAAGTGAATTTTAGCTAAAAACTAATAAAAATATACTAAAAACTAACTAGATCATATCAAAAACATACTAAAAACAATGCCAAAAAGCATACAAATTATCCGCTCATCAGTAAGCCACAAGTTTCTGTTCGAAATTCTAGCCCTTATTTTCGAGTTTCATGGGTGAAATGTTGAGATTTTGGGTTCTTTGATGTTATAGCACCCAACTCTCTTGAAGGAGAAGATTAATCTTGTCTCCTTGGACCTTGGGTGTGGTAAGGTTCTTAACCCTAGTGTAATTTTGTTGTTTTATGATGTTTGAGTTTTGAGATGTTGTGTATGGGTATGATGGTTGTGGCTTAGATTGTGTATATGTGAATATTGGAGCTTGATTGGTGATATTGAAAAGCTTGAAAAGGGATTTGGTGGTGAAAAATCTATTCTTGGAGGTGTTGAGGCCTTGAGAGCTTGAGAAAAAGTGGTTTGGAAGTGCTCCGGTTGAGCTTGGGAAATCGGCTAAGATATGGTTTCGATTTTGAACCATGTTGATGGTGAGTATGATGTTGATTGTGTACAATAATGATTTATTGGAATTGGTGTTGTTGAGAATTGGCATGAGGAAGAGTATATGATATGTCAATATGTTTGAGTTTGAGCCACTTGGGTGAAGTGGGTTAAATGAGGAGATAGTGATTTTGTAAATTGTGGTAAAGTGTAAATGTGTGAGTTGAGGAGGCTTGATGTTGAATTTGATATATTTTGATTGATTTCAAAGAAAAGGGATGAAATTGGCATGTTTTGATTGATTTTGAAAAGAGTTGGAAATTGCTTGTTTTGAAAATGGTACTTTGTGGTTTTTATGAAAAACATGGTTTTTGGGTATACTTTGGTGGGACATAACTTGGACTACGGATCTCTGTTTTGTGCCAAATCTATTTAGAAATGAAATTGGATCCGGGATGTCCATGCCGTTCGAAGAACGGGTGAAAAATGATTTAAAATGAGAAAGTTATGTCCG
>NC_029780.3:27572378-27572839 GCF_000817695.3 Arachis duranensis
GCATACGCGCCGTTCTTCCCGAAAATGCCATCCACGCGTGTGCGTGATGTGCGCGGGCGCGCCGATGGTGCTGCACCCAATGCCCAGCCATTTTCCAAAGAGTTGTGCCAGAACTGTGCCAACGTTGTGCCTGGGGCACGAGGGCACCCACGCGTACGCGTGGTTGACGCGTGCGCGTCGATTTGCTAGTTTTCAATCCACGCGTTAGCGTACATGACGCTTACGCGTCGATGAGTTTTTGAGGCCATCCACGCGTGCGCGTGGAGTGCGCGTACGCGTGGACCTGTTTTCATCCCAAAATTGATTTTTGAGTTTTAAAAGCCAAATTTCATACTTCTAAGCCTCCGATCTCACCACTTATATCTTAAATCATTATGATATATCTAGCTATGAGAAGAAAGGCTAGTGAATGTGGTAACTTGCAAGTGAAGCAAGGGAAAAATGAATGATCATTGAGGATC
>NC_029780.3:27573357-27576936 GCF_000817695.3 Arachis duranensis
GAAGGGAAGTATTAGTTAGACTGAAGAATCTTTAGTCAGATGCCCTTTATAGTTTAGCTTGTTTATAAGCTTGATATTATCTGGAGGAAGTTCTAGGATTGCCTTTGGCTTTCCTCCATTATTATGTATTATATATGTGGAAGCTGTTACCATGCTGGGGACCTCTGGTTCTCACCCATGCGGATTTTGTGGTTTTCATATGCAGGACGTGAGGCTTCTCGCTGAAGCATGCTGGAGACTTCTGGATTAGCGAAGATCCTTTGTTCTCGGAACTCTGTTTTGATTTTATAATTTCTCTTCGATACTTTTATCTCCATTGAATAATACAAATTGTGATGTCTCCTCTTATAGGAGATTTTGGAGAATAGGTTCTCAGTTTTTGTGTCCCTTTGTTTGCGTCCCTTTGGGTTTCCTTTGAGATTTTCCTTATTTTATCATATGTATATATGGCTATGCTCGGACCGGTTTTCTTCGCAGCCGGATCTTGAGTCTTGATATTCCTGTTTTTGACACTCCTTTGTATATATATAATCACGCGTTGGTTATCCTTGTTCGTTACGTTATCGATCGGAGTGTGGCGCTTTCGAGTTGCGATTTTTTGTTTACCCCTTTTTCTACAAAGGCTCCTAGTTATAATCAATCATTCATACTACTATACGTACTAAATTTTTATTTTAGATGTCGTAATACCTTGTCATCTCTGAATTATGACTTAAGCATAAGACTCTGTATGGTAGGGTGTTACAAGAAGTGCTTCCTTTACTAATCTTCTGGATTACTCCGTATCTTCAGAAAAGTTTTCGTGCACCCGAAAACTATGTTGTTTAATTCTACTCTCCTAAAAGAAAAATTTTGATTTCAAAATTTCAGTTACCCAAGAACATACATCACCCTAAGCATATAACAGATGATGATCAGATCTAATCCAATAAATGCCAAAAGAAAAGAGTAGTGTGAGACGTCATAAAGTCAAATACCTACAACTGCAAGCTACAGAGAAACTAAGAGAGAGCGATGAAGAATCTAAAATAACGAAAATAAAAATGACCAAACCAATCAACTCCTTAGTGGTCAATCTATTGACTTAGCATGATGAGTTCTTAAAAAATTTTTGAATCCCAACTTATATATTCTAATGTTATTATATGTTTACTCTATCAATATGTTAGCAGGATTAAAGGTGAAGAGAATTATTGTGCAACTTCAATTCATTAGAATATATGGTGATTTTCAACACTTCGAAACTTGGAAAAAAAATATTGATGTAGTGTCTACCATAACAGGTAACGAAACAAAGCTGCAGAGTTATCAACATTGTCTTTGGTGTGAAGAAGATAAACCATGAGATCACTGTTGTGTACTATAAACGGAATTATCCTTATGTCGCATTTTATTGCCACAAGACAAAAACTATCATAGTTTTTATGATGCCTCTGGAGGATGCTAATGGAAGCAGAGTTAAAGTTGCCGTCTACCACATGGATACATCGCAATGGAATGCCTCTGCAATATGTAATCCACTATAGCTTTCTAGCGGATTATATTGCCTATTGTTTCTTCATAAACTGCTAGATCTTGTAGTAATTTATGCATGGTCTAGGTTCTTCAGAAACTACGACACCTCTAACAGTTTTTGCAAGGCAAATTTTCAACGTAATCTGCGCTACCTATAGTAGATTATGTGCAAACTACAAACCACTTCATCCTGTACAAAGATGTAACCTATTTCATAAAATTGTAATTACGTAAGTTTAAAGCCCAATTAATTTATTTATAAAACTTACTCCAAAATTCAATTGTCAATAATAATTTAAGAAAAAATTTGTGAACTAATTTTTTAATAAGAATTCTGTTAACTTCTTTTTTTTTAAGTTGTTGTTTACTTTCATTCTCTTTTTATTTTTTCTCACGGTATCTCTAGTTCGACAAATCAAAAATTAATTTACGTAAATCTAAACTCTATTTAAAAATTTATCGTTAGTCAATAAATTATTATATATATAAAACAAAATTGGATTCATTGATATTTGTTTAAGCGAAAGAACAAACTAACCGTTCTATTAACTAAAGTTGATTTGTTTTCTCTCATTCTCTACTTGTTTTTATTATTGGTTTAAAAAAATATGTTTAAATTTTTTGAGACTAAATATTAATTTTTTTATAGACATCGGGCATAAAATCCAAAAGAAAAAGGAAAGTTTTTGAGAATAAAAATTAGTTAAAACAAAATTAATTTTATCACGTGAATTTAAATTTATTAGTTGTAAAATATCCTGCTATATATCTATATGTATTTATATCTGTATACTTTACGCGATTTTTAATTTCTTTTTATAATTTATTTAAGAATTTGTTGACTTGTGCCAAGGAAATTTAATTTGAATATGGAAGCAAAAGAAGTGTTGAACTCGCGTATGAGAAGGATGAGTGCTTCATCTCGTTGTGGGATCAGAGGAAGCAGAATTCGAACCCTGCGAATTATGTCTCTCAAAATGTAAAAAAAAAATTACCCAGAACAAGAAAAATGAAGGGTCCGAATTCCACGTTTCACATTTCAAATTTCACCAGCTGCAAATCGGACTATGCGATTTGTGAAGTAAAATTTCATCACCAAAAAACTCGCATGGTCCGAGTTGTGTACTCTGAGTTTTTTCAATTTTTTTTAACACAAATCGAAAGTTTGTGTATTCTTAATTTTTTTCAACTTTTTAAACATAAATCAGAGGGTCCAATTTGTGTATTTCCATAATTTTAAAAAATACCAAAAATTATCAGTATATTACTCATTTTTTTTTTCATATCAAAATTTTTTAGCCACTTGCCAACCGGTATTGTGTTTTTTCGCCGGCATTGTGTTTTTTTCGCCGCAAAGGAAGATGGGATTTTTATATCTAGGTATCACATTACACGTTATAAACAAGGTCCATTATTTATTTTCAAATCATAAAGACTTGGCTTTCCATGAAGTCACGAAGATATATACACATAAAAATTATACGAACGAAACTCACAATAGAGTCAAGAGGAAAATATTCTCTCTATTAATTTATGTTATTCAATACAGTATGTTATCTTAGGGATAAGAGAAAGTAATGGGAAATAATACTTTTTTTGAATAACGAAAATAATAAAATAAAAAAAAGTTTATTTTAATTTAAAAAATTAATTTTCTGATTAATTAGATTTAATTATAATTTTGAATTTTTTTTATTTTTGTCACAACCATTTTTTTGCAATCTTGTGCTACTCTCGTTATTGTTGTATCTTGATGTCAGTGCCATTCGTAGTTGCTGTCTCGTTATTTGTTGCTTATCAACTGAATCGGATGTTCATCTTATTATGTACGTAGATGATTCTTTTCATTATAAAGTGGATGTTTATTTGGGTATACTATTGATGTTTTACTTGATTTGTTTGATTCTACATACACGTGCTCTGCAGGATGTTCATTTTACTATGTAAGTTGATGGTTCTTTTCACTAAGATATGGATGTTTATTTGGAACATACCATTTCAGCGAACTAAGACGAGGATGAAGTAGAGACGCGTCACATTGACGTGGTGCGGCAGTACGATGGG
>NC_029780.3:27576965-27585594 GCF_000817695.3 Arachis duranensis
GAGAGCAGTAGGATAGTGCGGTTGTGCGTAGCACAGTGGGACAATTGGCGACCTTCTCACTCGTCAAGAGTGAGCGGCTGTTGGAAATAGAGACACAGTGCCGCTGTGGGGAGCAGGGGCGGGGATAGCGATGGCACTTCACAGGCTTCAGGAGAGATGGAGAGACGATGATGCGGCATGGAGGAGAGGCAGCAGTGCGGCATGGAGCAGCGACGGAACGATGTCTCCATTCTGGGCGAGGTGGCGACAGTGGCACAACGCAACTTCTTGACCGGTGATGGTGGTCAGCGTTTCAAAGGAGGGGACAGTGGGAGGCTGTGTAAAAATAGGGTTTAGGATTTGATGTGAGTGAAAATAGGTAATGAAAAAGGTGAAAGGTAAAAGTGAAATTTTGTTGGGATATTTTTTCATAGTTATTGGGTTTAGGAGTACCGCCTATTTGTTCACATTGTTCACATCCCCCTTTGCCTATCTAGAGAAATTATAGAGATAATACTCTATTTTATCCTCAAATTTTGTAAATATGACTGACGGTAGTCATCGAAATAATTTTTGGTAAATAGACATTAACAAATGTTGTCGTTAACAGACATGTGTCATATTAAATTCTTGAAAATTATGCCATTTTAGTTTTAGCGCTTAAATAGTCCCAAAAAATAATGCCGTCTTTTGGGATCAACGTTAATTGTCCTTTTTTTTCCTCAAACAAGTGATACAATGTTGTTTCTGATATTTGAATGCCAAAAATAAAATAATGTTTTCAAGAGTCTTATGTAATATTTGATTGTTCAGATAAACACTTTGTTAATATTTGTTTAGTAAATAAAAATAATTAAAATTTTAAAAATTAAATTAAAATTTACATACAAATTTAAAGATTAAATTGAATATTATTAAATGCTTTCTATTCGTAGAATTTAGAAGAAAAAAAACTATTAGATTATAGAAGCTTATGCATGGTAGATCATTTATAAAAAACACACTATTTCAATTCAAAATCGATTTTTATCTTTTTATATATTTAAAAATCAACACGTAATATATCTATTTAAAATATATGCAAATAAAATTCTTTAATTACATATTTATTGGTATCATAAAATTTAGTATAAATGATTTTCATTATATGTTATTATGATTCAATAGTCAAATATAAATAGACATGTCAATATTTCTTCACAATAAACGAAAAATAGCTCCGAATGAGGCTATTTGAAGGTGGAAAATGATACATGAATATCTGAATTATTATAATTCCTAACTTAGGGTATANNAACTTGAATCTTAATTTTAAACCAAACTTGTGGTAATAGTTAAATTATCAAGAAATATAATGTTGTGTTATTTTGTTTTTCAATTTTTTTTAAAGTTTTGTAATTAAAAATTTTTATAAATAGTAGAGAATTAGAGATTGGGCACAATATTTTCTCATGATAGAGATCAAGACAACGAAGAAGAATTTAGGATTTAAAGATGGAGGGTAGGAAGACAGCCCCACGTCACCCTGTTCACATTCCTAGTTAAATTAATAAAATATGTGATAAACTATTATTTTATGGTTTATTTTATATTGAATTAAGTGAATTTTATTAATTATTTTCACACTTATTCATATAAATTATATAGTTTTGTGAATCCTTCCTAATTTGTACTTAAGAATGAAAACGTACTTCCTAAGCCTTAAAATTGCTAAATTTTAATCCTCTCTTATTACCATTCAATACCGTGATGTGTTTGTTAAGTGATTTCATAGTTTATAAGACAGGAATGACTTAGAGGATGGAAAGAGAGCATGCAAAAGTGGAAAGAGTACAAAGAATTAAAGATTTGAGAAGCTGGCTCCGACGCGTATGCGTGCTGACGCGTGCATGTGACCAGGAGCATCGTCCATCGATGCGTGCGCGTGATTGATGCGTACGCGTGACCTTGTGCAGAGTTCGACGATATGTACGCATACGCGTGACAAGCGTCACGTGCCTCACTAAAGGAAAAACACTAGAGCGATTTCAGAGCTCAATTCTGGCCCAGTTTCGAGTTCAGTGTGCAGATTAGAGGCAGAGAGTGAAGGAGGATGGAAAACACATAACACACATTCTATTAGTTTTAGTTTGAGAGATAGATGTAGAATTCTATAGAGAGAAGCTCTCTCATCTCTCTAGGTTTTAGGGTTCTTATTTCAATTTCTTCTTAGATCTAGATTTTATCCTTGCTTCAATTTAGTTTTCCTTTACTTTTATTTGTTCTAGCACTTTAGTTTATCTACTTCTCTTGTTAATTTCTTTATTTTGCCAATTCAGTTTATGAACTCTATCTCTTGTCAATTTCAATTCTCTTTTAATGCAGTTTTATGTTTTCATGTCTTTTTATGTTTACCTTAGTTGCTATTGTTAATCTCTTACTTATGTTAGTTATAACTTTCATTAATTCTTACATTTTATGATGTTTGCTTTTATTGCATTCTATGTGTTTAATGAAATGTTTCCTTTAGCCATAGAGTAGATTTTCCTATTCTTGGCTTGGGGGTTGGTTACTTGAGTGACCTTGAGTTGCTAATGTCTAAGTGATTGATAATTGGTATCCATTGACACTAGTCTTCATTAATTTAATTAGTGAGTGGCTAGGACTCATGGATTAGGATTGACGAATGGTGGACGAAATTGTGATCACATCAATGTAGTACTCTTTGTTATTGTATGAAATCATTATTGTGGCTCTTGGCTATGTGTGGACACAACTCCGTTCAACTTAACCAGCAAGTGTACTGGGTCATCCAAGTAATACCTTACGTGAGTAAGGGTCGATCCCACAGAGATTGTTGGTATGAAGCAAGTTATAGTCACCTTGTAAATCTCAGTTAGGCAGATTAAATGTTTATGGATTTCGAAAATTAATAATAAAAAGAAAATAAAATAGGATAGAAATACTTATGTAAATCAATAGTGGGAATTTCAGATAGGCGTATGGAGATGCTGTGCTCCTCTCGAATCTCTATTTTCTTATTGCATTCATCCAATCCTTCCTACTTCTTTCCATGGCAAGCTGTATGTAGGGCATCACCGTCGTCAATGGCTACTTTTAATCCTCTCGGGAAAATGGTCCTATGCGTTGTCACTGCATGGCTAATCGTCTGGAGGCATCACCCTTGCCGATGGCTACATCCCATCCTCTCAGTGAAAATGGTCCAAATGCTCTGTCACAGCACGGCTAATCATCTGTCGGTTCTCAATCAGGTTGGAATAGAATCCATTGATTCTTTTGCATTTGTCACTAATGCCCAGCCTTCAGGAGTTTGAAGCTCATCACAGTCATTCAATACCAGAATCTTACTCGGAATACCACAGACAAGGTTAGACTTTCCAGATTCCAGGAATCCTACTCGGAATACCACAGACAAGGTTAGACTTTCCAGATTCCCATGAATGCCGCCATCTATCTAGCTTATACCACGAAGATTCTGTTGGGGAATCTAAGAGATATGCGCCCGGCCGAAGGTAGAACGGAAGTGGTTGTCACTCACGCGCGTTCATAGGTGAGAATGATGATGAGTGTCACGGATCATCATATTCATCAAGTTGAAGTGCAACGTATATCTTGGAACAGGAATAAATCGAATTGGATAGAAGATAGTAGTAATTGCATTAAAACTTGAGGTACAGCAGAGCTCCACACCCTTAATCTATGGTGTGTAGAAACTCCACCGTTGAAAATACATAAGTAAAAGGTTCAGCCATCGCCGAATGGCCAGCCCCCTAAAACGTGATCAATAGCCTCCTAAGATGAAGAATAAAACAAAACTAAGACTAAAGATGTCTAATACAATAGTAAATTATCCTATTTATACTAGACTAGCTACCAGGGTTTACATGAGTAAGTAATTGATGCATAAATCCACTTCTGGGGCCCACTTGGTGTATGTTTGGGCTGAGCTTGATCTATCCACGAGTTGAGGATTTTATTGGAGTTGAACACCGAGTTATAGCGTGTTTCTGACGTTCAACTCCGGGTTGTGACGTGTTTCTGGCGTTTAACTCCAGACAGCAGCATGTACTTGGCGTTGAGCGCCACTTTATGTCATCAATTTCCGAATAAAGTATGAACTATTATATATTGCTGGAAAGCTCGGGATGTCTACTTTCCAAAGTCGTTGAGAACGCGCCATTTGGAGTTCTGTAACTCCAGAAAATCCATTTTGAGTGTAGGGAGGTCAGATTCCAACAGCATCAGCAGTCCTTTTGTCAGCCTCCTATTAGTGTTTTGCTCAAGTCCCTCAATTTCAGCCAGAAATTACCTGAAATCACAGAAAAACACACAAACTCATAGTAAAGTCCAGAAATATTATTTTAACATAAAAGCTAATGAAAACATCCATGAAAGTAGCTTAAACTTACTAAAAACTACCTAAAAACAATGCCAAAAAGCGTATAAATTATCCGCTCATCACAACACCAAACTTAAATTGTTGCTTGTCCCCAAGCAACTGAAAATTAAATAGGATAAAAAGAAGAGAATATACTATAAATTCCAAAATATCAATGAATATTAATTATAATTAGATGAGCGGGACCTATAGCTTTTTGCTTCTGAACAGTTTTGGCATCTCACTTTTTCCTTTGAAGTTTAGAATGATTGGCATCTCTAGGAACTTAGAATTTCAGATAGTGTTATTGATTCTCCTAGTTAAGTATGTTGATTCTTGAACACAGCTACTTTTATGAGTCTTGGTCGTGGCCCTAAGTACTTTGTTTTCCAGTATTACCACCGGATACATAAATGCCACAAACACATGACTGGGCGAACCTTTTCAGATTGTGACTCAGCTTTGCTAGAGTCCCCAGTTAGAGGTGTCCAGAGATCTTAAGCACACTCTTTTTTCTTTGGATCACGACTTTAACCACTCAGTCTCAAGCTTTTCACTTGGACCTGCATGACACAAGCACATGGTTAGGGACAGCTTGATTTAGCCGCTTAGGCCTGGATTTTATTTCCTTGGGCCCTCTTATCCATTGATGCTCAAAGCCTTGGATCCTTTTAACCCTTGCCTTTTGGTTTTAAGGGCTATTGGCTTTTTCTGCTTGCTTTTTCTTTTTCTTTCTATTTTTTTTGCCAATTTTTTTCCTTTTTTTTCGCAAGCTTTTGCTATTCACTGCTTTTTCTTGCTTCAAGAATCAATTTCATGATTTTTCAGCTTGTCAATAACATTTCTCTTTGTTCATCATTCTTTCAAGAGCCAACAGTTTTAACATTCATAAACAACAAGATCAAAAATATGCACTGTTCAAGCATTCATTCAGAAAACAAAAAGTATTGTCACCACATCAATATAATTAAACTAAATTCAAGGTTAACTTCGAAATTTATGTACTTCTTGTTCTTTTGAATTAAAAACATTTTTCATTTAAGAGAGGTGAAGGATTAATAGAATTTATTCATAGCTTTAAGACATAGTTACTAACTACTAATGATCATGAAGTAGAGACACAAAACATAGATAAACACAACATAAAAACCGAAAAGCAGAAAGAAATAAGAACAATGAATGAATCCACCTTAGTGATGGTGGCGCCTTCTTCTTGAAGGACCAACATTGTCCTTAAGCTCTTCTATGTCCCTTCCTTGCCTTTAAGGACCAATAATGTGCTTAAGCTCTTCTATGTCTCTTCCTTGCCTTTGTTGCTCCTCCCTCATTGCCCTTTGATCTTCTCTTATTTCATGGAGAATGATGGAGTGCTCATGATGTTCCACCCTTAATTGTTCCACATTGTAGCTCAAATCTTCCAAGGAAGTGTTGAGTTGTTCCCAATAGTTGTTGGGAGGAAAGTGCATCCTTTAAGGCATCTCAGGGATTTCTTGATGATGAGCTTCCTCATGCATCTCTTGAGATCCGTGGAGGGTCTCTCTTGCTTGCTCCATCCTCTTCTTGGTGATGGGCTTATCCTCTTCAATGGGGATGTCTCCTTCTATGACAACTCCAGCTGAGTAACATAGATGGCAAATAAGGTGAGGAAAAGCTAGCCTTGCCATGGTAGAGGGCTTTTCGGCTATTTTGTAAAATTCATTGGAGATGACTTCATGAACTTCTACTTCCTCTCCAATCATGATGCTATGAATCATGATGGCCCGATACACAGTAACTTCAGATCGGTTGCTAGTGGGAATGATGGAGCGTTGAAAACTCCAACCATCCTCTAGCCACAGGCTTGAGGTCCAGTCTTCTTAGTTGAACTAGCTTGCCTTTGGAGTCTCTCTTCCATTGAGCTCCTTCCACACATATGTACATTAGGACTTGGTCCAACCTTTGATTAAAGTTGACCCTTCTAGTGTAGGGGCGTTCATCTCCTTGCATCATGGGCAAGTGAAACGCCAACCTCACATTTTCCGGACTAAAATCTAAGTATTTCCCCCGAACCATTGTGAGATAATTCTTTGGACTCGGCGGAACCATTGTGAGATAATTCTTTGGATTCGGGTTCATACTTTGATCATGGTTCCTAGTGATCCATGCATTGGCATAGAACTCTTGAATCATTAAGATTCTGACTTGTTGCATGGGGTTGGTTAAGACTTCCCATCCTCTTCTTCGGATCTCATGTCGGATCTCCGGATACTCATTTTTCTTGAGCTTGAAAGGGACCTCAGGGATCACCTTCTTCTTTGCCACAACATCATGGAAGTAGTCTTGATGGCTTTTGGAGATGAATCTTTTCATCTCCCATGACTCGGAGGTGGAAGCTTTTGTCTTCCCTTTTCCTTTTCTAGAGGATTCTCCGGCCTTAGGTGCCATTGATGGTAATGGAAAAACAAAAAAAAGCTTATGCTTTTACCACAACAAACTTAAAATATTGCTCATCCTCGAGCAAGAGAAGAAAGAAGAGAAGAAGAAGAAGAAGAAAATATGGAGGAGAAGGGGGAGTGTAGGTTTCGGCCAAGGTATAGAAGAGGGGGTTGTGTTGTGTGAAAATGAAGTGGAATGGAGGGGTTTATATAGAAAAATGGGAGAGGGTAGGTTCGGCCATTTTAGGGTGGGTTTGGGTGGGAAAGTGTTTTTGAATTTTGAAGGTAGGTGGGGGTTTATGGGGAAGAGTGGATGGATGTGAGTGGTGAAGGGGGTAATTGGGAAGAGAGATTGAAGTTGATGGGAAGTGTGACATGGGGAAGAGTGAAATAGGATTAGGAGGTAAGGTGAGAATATGTTAGGTGGGGATCCTGTGGACAGATCCTGAGGTGATCCTGTGGGGTCCACAGATCCTGAGGTGTCAAGGAATTACATCCCTGCACCAAATAGGCATGTAAAATGCCTTTGCATACCATTCTGGCGTTTAAACGCTGAGGTGATGCACGTTCTGGGCGTTCAACGCCCATATGTAGCATGTTTCTGGCGTTGAACGCCAGTTTCATGCTTGTTACTGGCGTTCAGCGCCAGCTTTCCTCAAGGCACATTCCTGGCGTTCAAACGCCATAATGTTGCTTGTTTCTGGCGTTTAGCACCAGATTCATGCTCTGTTCTGGTGTTGAACACCAGCCAGATGCTCCTTACTGGCGTTGAACGCCAGTCTGTCCTTTCTCCAGGGTGCGAATTTTTTTCTGCTGTTTTGATTCTGTTTTTAATTTTTATGATTTTTTCGTGACTCCTCATGATCATGTACCTAATAAAACACAAAATAACAATAAAATAAAATAAAATAAAACTTAGATAAATAAAATTGGGTTGCCTCCCAACAAGCGCTTCTTTAATGTCAATAGCTTGACATTGTGCTCTCATGGAGCCACAAAGGTGATCAGCTCAATGTTGTATAGTCCCAACACTAAACTTAGAGTTTGGATATGGGGTCTTAACACCAAACTTAGAGTTTGGTTGTGGCCTCCCAACACCAAACTTAGAGTTTGACTATGGGGGCTCTTCTTGACTCTAAACTGAGAGAAGCTCTTCATGCTTACTCTCTTTTGTCACAGAGGGATGGCCATGTGCCTTAAACACAAGGTAGTCTCCATTCAATTAAAGGACTAATTCACCTCTGTTGACATCTATCACAGCTCCTGCGGTGGCTAGAAAAGGTCTTCCAAGGATGATACACTCATTCTCTTCCTTCCTAGTGTCTAAGATTATGAAATCAGCAGGGATGTAAAGGCCTTCAACCTTTACTAACACGTCCTCTACTATTCCATAAGCTTGTCTCAATGACTTGTCTGTCAATTGTAATGAGAACAAGGCAGGGTGTACCTCAATGATCCCCAGCTTCTCCATTACAGAGAGTGGCATAAGATTTATCCCTGACCCCAGATCACATAGAGCTTTTTCAAAGGTCAATATGCCTATGGTACAAGGTATTAAGAATTTGCCAGGATCTTGTTTCTTTTGTGGTAAAATTTGCTGAATCCAGGTATCTAGTTCACTAATGAGCAAGGGAGGTTCACTTTCCCAAGTCTCATTACCAAACAACTTGGCATTCAACTTCATGATAGCTCCTAAATATTGAGCAACTTGCTCTCCAGTCACATCTTCATCCTCTTCAGAGGAAGAATAGTCTTCAGAGCTCATGAATGTCAGAAAAAGATTTAATGGAATCTCTATGGTCTCTATTTGAGCCTCAGATTCCTTTGGATCCTTAATAGGAAACTCCCTCTTGCTTGA
>NC_029780.3:27585671-27586922 GCF_000817695.3 Arachis duranensis
AGAGACTAAATTGGCTAAATTAGAAGTGTTTTGTTCAGAATTCTCTGTCTGTTGCTGAGAAGATGATGGAAAAGGCTTGCTATTGCTCAGCCTATTGCGTCCACCATTGTTAAAGCCTTGTTGAGGCTTTTGTTGATCCTTCCATGAGAAATTTGGATGATTTCTCCATGATGAATTATAGGTGTTTCCATAAGGTTCATCCATGTAATTTACCTCTGCTATTGCATGGTTCTCAGGATCATAAGCTTCTTCAGAAGCTGCCTCTTTAGTACTGTTGGATGCATTTTGCCATCCATTCAGACTTTGAGAGATCATGTTGACTTGCTGACTCAACACTTTGTTCTGAGCCAATATGGCATTCAGAGCATCAATTTCAAGAAATCCCTTCCTCTGAGGTTGGTGCACGAAATTGCAATCACACTTTTGCAATCCCGCACAACTAACCAGTAAGTGCACTGGGTCATCCAAGTAATACCTTACGTGAGTAGGGTCGATCCCACGGAGATTGTCGGCTTGAAGCAAGCTATGGTTATTGGTGCACGAAATTGTGATTCATTCTTTTCTAACTCGAAACAATCCCTGGTAATGGCTCCAAAAACTTGGTGCTCAATATCACGGTGTCTGAAATTCAATTCACAACTCCGCACAACTAACCAGCAAGTGCACTGGGTCGTCCAAGTAATAAACCTTACGCGAGTAAGGGTCGATCCCACAGAGATTGTTGGTATGAAGCAAGCTATGGTCACCTTGTAGATCTCAGTTAGTGATTGTAATCATAGAGTCAAATGGAATTAAATTGGATAAATAAAATAAATAAAAGGGATAAGAATACTTATGCAGATTCATTGGTGAGAATTTCAGACAAGCGAATGGAGATACTGTATGGCTCAAGAACGCCTGCTTTCCCACTGCTTTAACTCAATCCTTCTTACTCTTTTCCATGGCAAGCTGTATGTAGGGCATCACCGTTGTCAATGGCTACATCCCATCCTCTCAGTGAAAACGTTCCTATGCTCTGTCACAGCACGGCTAATCATCTGTCGGTTCTCAATCAGGTTGGAATAGAATCCCTTGATTCTTTTGCGCTTGTCATCACGCCCAAAAATCGCGAGTTTAAAGCTCGTCACAGTCATTCAATCCATGAATCCTACTTGGAATACCACAGAAAAGGTTTAGACTTTCCGGATTCTCATGAATGCCGCCATCAATTCTAGCTTATACCACGAAGATTCTGATTAAGAAATCTAAGAG
>NC_029780.3:27590701-27592146 GCF_000817695.3 Arachis duranensis
CCCCAATTAGAGGTGTCCAGGGTTCTTAAGCACACTCTTTTTTCCTTGGATCGCAACTTTATTTCTTTCTTTTTTTTTATTTCTTCTCTCTTTTTTTTCGTTTTTTTTTGAATCACTGCTTTTTCTTGCTTCAAGAATCAATTTGATGATTTTTTCAGATCCTCAATAACAGTTCTCTTTTTCCTCATTCTTTCAAGAGCCAACAATTTTAACATTCTCAAAACAATAAATTCAAAAGACATATGCACTGTTCAAGCATTCATTCGGAAAACAAAAAGTATTGTCACCACATCAAACTAATTCAATTGGTTTCAGAGATAAATTCGAAATCCTGTACTTCTTGTTCTTTTGTGATTAAAGCATTTTTCATTTAAGAGAGGTGATGGATTCATAGGACATTCATAGCTTTAAGACATGAATTTTAAATTTTATTAATTATGAATTAAGAACAAGACTCAAAAATAGATATAAGATGAGACTAAAAAATAGAAAACAAAAAAAATTTTAAATAGGCTCCTAATGATAGAGGTTTTCATAGAGTTAGAACTCAACAACCTTGATTTTGAGAAGTGGATGCTCCCTCAAATTGAGAGGAGAATTTCTGGCGTTTCAGCTCTTGGAGTTCACGCCCCTGCTTCTCTTGTTCCTTCAGCAATTTGCAGAGCATGCAGTTCTGATTCTGTTGTTCTTCCTTAAGTTGCTCCATAGTCTCTTGCAACTTGGTGATAGATGCTTCTAGGCTGGCCTAGTAGCCAATTTCAGGAAATTCAGGGATGAACTCCTGCGCCCTCCTTTTGATAGAGTTGTCTTGCATTTGTCCTTCCATTGACTTCTTGGTGATTGGATGTTCAATGGGTATGAATTCATCTACTCCCATCTTTACCCCAGCCTCTTTACAGAGCAAGGAAATCAAGCTTGGGTAGGCCAGTTTGGCTTCAGTGGAATTCTTATTTGCTATTGTGTAGATTTCACAAGCAATCACATGATGAACCTCCACTTCTTTTCCAAGCATAATGCAATGAATCATCACTGCTCTCTTGATAGTGACCTCAGAACGGTTGCCCAATAAAGTCTAGCCAACCTCTTGCAATTGGTTTGAGGTCTCCCCTCTTGAGTTGGTTTGGGACACCCTTTGAATTGGTTATCCACTTAGTTCCAGGGAGGCATATGTCCTCTAGAACTTGATCCAACCCTTTATCTGCTCTCACCATTCTCCTATTAAAGGATTCAGGATCATCCTGCAGTTGAGGCAATTTGAAGTTTTCTCTTATTTTGTCCAGATGGAAGTACATAACTTTCCCTCTGACCATGGTTCTGTAAGTATGGTAAGCAGTTCCAGTCATTCTCTGCTTATCTGTTAGCCACAGATTTGAGTAAAATTCCTGAACCATATTCCTTCCAACCTTTATTTCAGGATTGGTTAGAACTTCCCATCCTCTATTTCG
>NC_029780.3:27593916-27594191 GCF_000817695.3 Arachis duranensis
TTGTTAGAGACTTCAGCTTGCCCATTTGTCTGTGGATGATACGGAGTTGCCACTTTGTGGCTAATTCCATATCTGACCATAGCAGAGTATAGCTGTCTATTGCAGAAATGAGTGCCCCCGTCACTGATTAGTACTCTGGAAACACTAAACCTGCTGAAGATGTGTTTCTGGAGGAATTTCAGCACGGTCTTGGTATCATTAGTGGGTGTAGCAATTGCTTCTACCCACTTAGATACATAGTCCACTGCCACCAGAATGTAAGTGTTTGAGTATGA
>NC_029780.3:27597339-27598164 GCF_000817695.3 Arachis duranensis
ATGAGGATAAGGCATCTTGGCTTTATATTCTTCAACCTTAGATGCTGCAGGTTTATTCCTTACAGAAGTGGTTGAAGAAGCCTTTTTAGAGGGATTACTGTCAGCACTCCCAGGTGTCTGATCCTCCCTTGGCGTCTGAACGCCAGAGTTGGGTGAGGGTTGGGCGTTTAACGCCAACTTCTCCCCCTTCTCTGGCGTTTGAACGCCAGAACTGGGCAGGGAATGGGCGTTTAGCACCAGCTTTCCCCCCTTTTCTGGCGTTTGAACGCCAAAAGTGTTCCTCTCTGGGCTCTTACTGTCGTCAGAGGGATTTTGAACAGTGGTTTGGTTATCCTCTGTCAATTGTTCCTTATTTGGCTTTTTGCTACTTTGGGCAGTGTTATTCAATGTCTTCCCACTCCTCAGTTGAACTGCTTGACATTCTTCTGTTATCTGTTTAGATATCTGCTGTTTTGCTTGATTCAACTGCAGTTCTATGTTCTTGTTAGCAACTTTAGTTTCATGAAGCATCTCTTTAAATTCTGCTAACTGTTCTGTCATCAGGAGCAATTGTTGATTAAGCTCAATCATCTGTTCTTGAGGATTAGGATCAGTGGCTACTGCCATGACTTCCTCTTTTGGAGAGAACTCATTACTAGAGTACAAATATTGGTTTCTAGCAACAGTGTCTATAAGCTCTTGAGCCTCTTCAATTGTCTTCCTCATGTGTATAGATCCACCAGCTAAGTGATCTAAAGATATCTGAGCTTTTTCTGTAAGCCCATAGTAGAAGATGTCCAGCTGTACCCACTCTGAAAACATTTCAGAGGGGCATTTTCTTAGCAT
>NC_029780.3:27600100-27600858 GCF_000817695.3 Arachis duranensis
ATAGTAAAGTCCAGAAAAGTGAATTTTAACTAAAAACTAATAAAAATATAATAAAAACTAACTAAAATATACTAAAAACATACTAAAAACAATGCCAAAAAGCGTATAAATTATCCTCTCATCAGAGGTGTCCCATTATTAATGGAATTTCTCTCAGAAGTGTACAGGAATTGGTTATTTGCAACCATGTCAATGAGTTTTTGAGCTTCTGCAGGTGTTTTCTTTAGGTGAATGGATCCACCTGCAGAATGGTCCAATGACATTTTCGAAAACTCAGATAGACCATAATAGAATATATCTAATATGATCCATTCTGAAAACATGTCAGATGGACACCTTTTGGTCAACTGCTTGTATCTTTCCCAAGCTTCATAGAGGGATTCACCATCTTTTTGTTTGAAGGTCTGAACATCCACTCTAAGCTTGCTCAGCTTTTGAGGAGGAAAGAATTTATCCAAGAAGGCCGTGACCAGCTTCTCCCAGGAGTCCAGGCTATCCTCAGGTTGTTAATCCAACCATATTCTAGCTCTGTCTCTTATAGCAAAAGGGAAAAGCATGAGCCTGTAGACTTCAGGATCTACTCCATTCGTCTTAACAGTCTCACAGATCTGTAAGAATTCAGTTAAAAACTGATAAGGATCTTCAGATGGAAGTCCATAAAACTTGCAGTTTTGTTACATTAAGGCAACTAGCTGAGGTTTCAGCTCAAAATTGTTTGCTCCAATGGCAGGAATGGAGATGCTTCTTCCATCAAATTT
>NC_029780.3:27601001-27610358 GCF_000817695.3 Arachis duranensis
GATTGTTGTAATTTAGCTTCTCTTAGTTTCCTCTTCAAAGTCCTTTCAGGTTCAGGATCAATTTCAACAAGAATGCCTTTTTCCTTGTTCCTGCTCATATGAAATAGAAGAAAACAAGAAAAGAAAGAGGAATCCTCTATGTCACAGTATAGAGATTCCTTTATGTTAGTAGAAGAGGGAAAAGTGAAGAATCCAAACACAAGGGATAGATTATGTTCGGATTTTTAGATGAAGAGAGGTGAAGAGAAGTGTTAGTAAATAATTAAATAGAATAAGAGAGAAGAGATAGAAAATTTCGAAAATAATTTTTAAAAAAAAGTGTTAGTAATTTTCGAAAATTAGAGATAAGATAAGATTAAAATTAAAATTTAAAACAAAAGAATTTTTGAAAAAGAGATGAGATATTTTCGAAATTAGGGAGGGAGAAGTAGTTAGTTGGTTTTGAAAAAGATAAGAAACAAACAAAAAGTTAGTTGATTGATTGAAAAAGATTTGAAGTTTTTAATTTTAAAAAGATAAGAAGATAGGAAGATAGAAAAGATATTTTAAAATCAAATTTTGAAAAAGATAAAATTTTGAAAAAGATATGATAAAAGATAAAAAGATTTAATTCAAAAAATTTTTAAAATTACTTACTTCACTAACAAGAAACTACAAGATAAGATTCTAAAACTTAAAGATGGAACCTTTCTTAACAAGAAAGTAACAAACTTCAAATTTTTGAATCAATCACATTAATTATTAGTGAGTTTTCGAAAATGTGATATAAAGATAAGGAAAAGATTTTGAAAATAATTTGAAAAAGAATTTTTGAAATTTTCGAAAAAATAAAAAAATGAAAAAGATATAATTTTTGAAAAAGATTTTGAAAAGATAAGATTTTTAAAATTTGAAAATTTGACTTGACCCATAAGAAACAACTAATTTTAAAAATTTTTGACCAAGTCAACCCAAAATTTCGAAAATTTGGAGAGAAAAAAGGAAAAGATATATTTTTGATTTTTTTGAATTTTTAATTATGAGAGAGAAAAACATAAAAATGACCCAAAACATAAAAAATTTTGGATCAAAACACAAGATGCATGCAAGAACACTATGAATGTCAAGATGAACACCAAGAACACTTTGAAGATCATGATGAACATCAAGAACATATTTTTGAAAAATTTTTAATGCAAAGAAAACATGCAAGACACCAAACTTAGAAATTTTTAATGCTTGGAAAATATGAATGCAAAGATGCACATGAAAAACAACAACCAACACAAAACAAGAAAACATCAAGATCAAACAAGAAGACTTACCAAGAACAACTTGAAGATCATGAAGAACACCATGCATGAGTTTTCGAAAAATGCATGAATTTTAAAATTATGCAATTGACACCAAACTTAAAAATTGACTCAAGACTCAAACAAGAAACACCAAATATTTTTTATTTTTATGATTTTCTAAATTTTTTTGGATTTTTATAAATTTTTTTTCGAAAATATTTTTGGAAAAACAAAAAAGAAAAGAAAGTTTTGAAAAAGATTTCTGAAAAATTTTGAAAAGAAAATTACCTAATCTGAGCAACAAGATGAACCGTCAGTTGTCCATACTCGAACAATTCCCGGCAACGGCGCCAAAAACTTGGTGGACAAAATTGTGATCACATCAATGTAGTACTCTTTGTTATTGTATGAAATCATTATTGTGGCTCTTGGCTATGTGTGGACACAACTCCGTTCAACTTAACCAGCAAGTGTACTAGGTCATCCAAGTAATACCTTACGTGAGTAAGGGTCGATCCCACAGAGATTGTTGGTATGAAGCAAGCTATGGTCACCTTGTAAATCTCAATTAAGCAGATTAAATGTTTATGGATTTCGAAAATTAATAATAAAAAGAAAATAAAATAGGATAGAAATATTTATGTAAATCAATAGTGGGAATTTCAGATAGGCGTATGGAGATGCTGTGCTCCTCTCGAATCTCTATTTTCTTATTACATTCATCCAATCCTTCCTATTCCTTTCCATGGCAAGCTGTATGTAGGGCATCACCGTCGTCAATGGCTACTTTTAATCCTCTCGGAAAAATGGTCCTATGCGTTGTCACTGCATGGCTAATCGTCTGGAGGCATCACCCTTGCCGATGGCTACATCCCATCCTCTCAGTGAAAATGGTCCAAATGCTCTGTCACAGCACGGCTAATCATCTGTCGGTTCTCAATCAGGTTGGAATAGAATCAATTGATTCTTTTGCGTTTGTCACTAACGCCTAGCCTTCAGGAGTTTGAAGCTCATCACAATCATTCAATACCGGAATCTTACTCGGAATACCACAGACAAGGTTAGACTTTCCAGATTTCCGAAATCCTACTCGGAATACCACAGACAAGGTTAGACTTTCCAGATTCCCATGAATGCCGCCATCTATCTAGCTTACACCACGAAGATTCTGTTGGAGAATCTAAGAGATATGCGCCCGGCCTAAGGTAGAACGGAAGTGGTTGTCAGTCACGCGCGTTCATAGGTGAGAATGATGATGAGTGTCACGGATCATCACATTCATAGTGTCACGGATCATCATATTCATCAAGTTGAAGTGCAACGTATATCTTGGAATAAGAATAAAAGAGAATTGAATAGAAGATAATAGTAATTGTATTGAAACTTGAGGTACAACAGAGCTCCACACCCTTAATCTATGGTGTGTAGAAACTCGACCGTTGAAAATACATAAGTAAAAGGTTCAGCCATGGCCGAATGGCCAGCCCCCTAAAACGTGATCAATAGCCTCCTAAGATGAAGAATAAGACAAAACTGAGACTAAAGATGTCTAATACAATAGTAAATTATCCTATTTATACTGGACTAGCTACTAGGGTTTACATATGTAAGTAATTGATGCATAAATCCACTTCTGGGGCCCACTTAGTGTATGTTTAGGCTGAGCTTGATCTATCCACGAGCTGAGGATTTTATTGGAGTTGATCGCCGAGTTATAGCGTGTTTCTGGCATTCAACTCCGGGTTGTGACATGTTTCTGGCGTTTAACTTCAGACAGCAGCATGTACTTGGCGTTGAGCACCACTTTATGTCATCAATTTCCGAATAAAGTATGGACTATTATATATTGCTGGAAAGCTCTGGATGTCTACTTTCCAACGCCGTTGAGAGCGCGCCATTTGAAGTTCTGTAGCGCCAGAAAATCCATTTTGAGTGCAGGGAGGTCAGATTCCAACAGCATTAGCAGTCCTTTTGTCAGCCTCCTATCAAAGTTGTGCTCAAGTCCCTCAATTTCAGCCAGAAATTACCTGAAATCACAGAAAAATACACAAACTCATAGTAAAGTCCAGAAATGTAAATTTAACATAAAAACTAATGAAAACATCCCTGAAAGTAGCTTAAACTTACTAAAAACTACCTAAAAACAATGCCAAAAAGCGTAAAAATTATCCGCTCATCAACGAAGTTCATTTGACTTTCCTTCAATTATTAGAGGATGACTAAATGGAATTGATCCTTGCAATTATCATATTGTGGTTAGTAACAAGGATAGTGATCCTTAACCATCAACCTTTGCCAAGATCTTTTTACCATTTGATTTTCTTTCCTTTGTTAGTTAATTGTCATTTATTTTCTTATTATTTACATTTCTTGTCTCTTATTACAAAAATCTTAAAAGAATCCTCATAGCCAATAATTGAGGATTTCATTGCAATTCCTAGGGAGAACGACCCGGGATTAATACTCCTGGTTATTTTTTATTTATATTGTGACAACCTTTTTAAACTTTGATTGAAAGTTGATTAATTTGTTGGTTTAAAACTATACTTACAACGTGATTATTTTTGTGAAATTTCCTAACCGACATTTATCCTCCGTCAATATGTATCTTATAAAAACATTATATATAAACAGTATAATTTTTCTTAAATTGATTCACACATAATTGATTCTAACCCTAATTCATATGTGTGGGTTAAATCATTATTTTATTTGGTCAAAAATTAAAATTATCCCTAATGTTTTTTATTAATTATTCCTAATATTACAATAAATTTTTAAAATGATCTTTTTATTAAAAAATATTAACTTTGGACAAATTTATCCTTAATGACTAGGGATGACAAACGGGCCAAAATACACCGGATTGGCCCGCGGAACATGCCAAAAAAGACGGATTGGACTGAAAATTTGAAACTGCGAAACTTAAAAAATCCTCCTAATCCACGGGCTTTGGCAGTTGGGGCAAGCGTTTTTTTTGTCACGGCCATTCTTTTTATAACTTCTATTATGCTATTGTTTACACGAGGATGAAGATGATAATTGAAGACGTTCTAAGTTGTATTTTAGATTATATTATATGTTTGTTTGATTATAAATTCAAAGATGTTTAATTATATATTTTGGACAATATTTGTTTTGCTTTGGACAAAGTTGATTTTATTATTTTGTTTCAAAAAATTTAGTTTATGATTATGTTTATTACATATTGATAATTATAATGACTTTACTGTTTGTGAATTTAGAAATTATAATTTTTTTATATCTTTAGAAATTATAATTTTATTGAAATAGTTGTGAAATTATATATATTGTTTAATATTTAATAATTTATAAAAAAGAGATCTGGCAGGGTTGGCCCGCCAGCTGATGCGTGAGCATCTTGTCTATCTTTTCCTAGTGAATTTGCATCTAATTTGTTGAGTTTAATTAAGAATTAATTATATTTTAGCCACTATGGATGCTATTTTGAGTTTTATGCAATTTTATTTATTTTAGGTAGCATTCGAATGGATTTGATGAAGTTTTTGCAGAGAAAGAGAAGAAACCAAGGAGATGACCAGCGAATACCGACGCGGACGCATGGCTCACGCGACCGCGCGGAATGGAGGAAATCGCAATGACGCGATCGCGTGCCAGACGCGAACGCGTGGACTGGAATCTGCACAAATGACGCGAACGCGTGGACGATGCGGACGCGTCACATGAGCGATCTGCAGAATTAACAGAAAACGTTGGGGGCAATTTCTGGGTTGTTTTAACTCAATTTCAGACCAGAAAACACAGATTAGAAGCTGCAGAATGGACAAATCAAGTGGTCCCCACCCATCAGCTGAAGACTTGTTAATTAATTCAAATTTAAATTCAAATCTTATTTTTTAGGAAAAGATATTATTTTTAATTTTAGATAATTAGATTTTAAATTTATAAGGATTAGTTATAAAAAGGAATCTGAGGCCATCAGATTGGAACTGAGTACATTTTACCAGAACCCTTATTTTTCTTCTCTGAACCATGAGCAACTAATCCTCCATCGTTAAGGTTAGGAGCTCTGTCTATTTGTATGGATTGATTCGTTTGATCTTTCTAATTTAATCAATATTTATATTTATATTTCAATAATTATTTTTGCTCTTTATTTTATGAATATGGGTGGAACGGAAGTATGACCCATGTTCTAATTGAATTTTTGTAAAACATGGAAAAGCTCTTTACTTGAACAACAACTTGAAAACATATTATACTGAATTTCTAATTGTTTGTATTTAACAGGATACGTGACATATAATCCCCTTATATTTGGATAATTAGGATTCTTTTGGCATATAAACTAGAAATTGATCATCACCCTCTAATTGGAATTAATTGACCAAGGAATTGGCAGTTAATAAATTTTAGAGGAGACTAGGAAGGTCTAAGGAATTAGGGTCTAGTCACATATAGTTGCCAGGAATTAAATCTTGCATGATTAAATTAGTTAGTAAGAAAAGTTAATCCAGAAAAAATAGATAACTCTGAAACCTTAACTGTTTTCTCTATATTTTATTCACAACTTATTTATCCGCCTGTCTTTAATATTCTTAATTTACTATTTAATGCTCTTTGAACTTTCAAACACTATTTTCTGTTTGTCTAACTAATCCTATCAAACACTATTGTTGCTTAATCCATCAATCCTCATGGGATAGACCCTTACTCACGTAAGGTATTACTTGGTACGACCCGGTGCACTTGCCGGTTAGTTTGTGGGTTATAAAATTCCACATCAAGTTTTTGGCGCCGTTGCCGGGGATTGATAGTGATTAACAACTATTCATTGTTTGATTGCTTAGATTAGATAATTTTTCTTTTAATTAATTTTTTTATTATTATTAGTATTTTCTGAAAAAAATAAAAATAAAATAAAAAAATTTTCGAAAAAAATATTTTTTTTAAATAAATAATAGCACTAATATCTTTCTTAATTTTTGAAATTAAGTTTGGTGTTACCTAGTTATTTTTATTTTTATTTTTTCTATTTATTTATTTATTTTATTTAGTATTTTTTTATTTCTTTACACAGGTTACCTCACTGGGAATTCTCTATACTCTGACGTAGAGATTTTCATTCTTTCTTATTTTCTGGTTGTTTATGTGCAGGAACAAAGACAAAGAACATCTCTTAGACTTTGATCCTAAACCTGAAAGGACTTTTAGGCGGCGTTTACAACAAGCAAGACTTTACAAGGCTGCAGAATCCACTATGGATCCGAATAATACTGATAATGCCAATGTGGCAAACCCGAATGAGAATGAACAACAAAGAAGAGTACTTGGCTCTTTCTCTGCTCCTAATGCAGATCTGTATGTAAAAAGCATCGTGGTGCCTCCTATTACTGCGAACAACTTTGAGTTGAAGCCTCAACTGGTCACTCTGGTGCAACAAAACTGCCAGTATCATGGTCTTTTCCACGAAGACCCAAATCAATTTATTTCTAGTTTTCTGTAAATTTGTGATACTGTGAAGACAAATGGAGTAAACCCAGATGTGTACAAACTAATGCTCTTCCCATTTGCTCTGAGGGATGGAGCAAAGCTATGGCTAGATTCCCAACCCAAGGAGAGTTTGGATACTTGAAACAAGGTGGTTGCTGAGTTTCTCACGAAATTTTTCCCACCAAAGAAGCTGACTAAGCTTAGGGTGGAGGTTCAGACCTTCAGGCAGAAGGATGGTGAGACTCTGTATGAAGCTTGGGAGAGATACAAGCTACTAATTAGGCAATACCCTCCAGACATGTTCTCCAAATGGACTCAACTAGATATCTTTTATGAAGGCTTGGGTGAAATGTCCAAGATGTGCTTAGACAATTCTGCAGGAGGTTCATTGCACAAGAAGAAGACATCAGAGGAGACTATTGAGCTTATTGAATTGGTTGATAGCAACCAATATTTATAATCATCTAATAGAAATCCTGTGAACTTCGAGGCTCATCAGAAGAAGGGTGTCATGGAAGTGGAAGCTCTTAATGCTATTCTTGCTCAGAACAAGCTTATGTCTCAGCAAATAAATCTACTTACTCAACAGATGGGTGGCATGCAAGTCTCAGCTATCAACACATGGGGAGTAGTTCTAGAAATCCCAATAATGACCCCTATTCTTAGACATACAATCAAGGATGGAAAAATCACCCAAATTTTGGGTGGAGAGACCAACCTTAGAGACCTCAGAATTTCAACAATAATTCTCAGAGCAGCTCCCAACATAATAGTTACAATAATCGCCAATCTCAGCCTCAGCAGGCTAACTCTAAATCCAAAGAAAATTCTAATTGGGAGATGATGAGGAGTTTTATGCAGGAAACCAGAGCCTCCATTAGAAACTTGGAAGTGCAAATGGGCCAGCTGAGCAAGCAAATACCTGAGAGGTCTGCAAGTACATTTCCAGGTAATACAGTGGTGAACCCAAGAGAATACTGCAAGGTTATTCAATTGAGAAGCGGTAAAACAGCGGGTTCTGAGACAAGGGCCAATGAAGAGCTAGTTGAAAAGAAAGCTCCAGAGGAGAAAAAGGAAGAAGTGGAGCACGACTCTCCAAAGTGTGCAGACAACCCATTTTCTGACTCTTTAGACACGTATCCTACATTGCCAAAGGCTCCTGAATACAAGCCAAAAATTCCATATCCTCAAAGACTTCAGAAGGCTTCCAAAGAAAAGCAATTCTCTAAATTTTTAGATGTCTTCAAGAAGCTACAGATCAACATTCCTTTTGCAGAGGCTCTTGAGCAAAAGCCTCTCTATGCTAAATTTATGAAAGAACTGTTAAACCACAAGAGGAATTGGAAGGAATAAGAAACAGTGGTGTTAACCAAGGAATGTAGTGCCATTATTCGACACAACCTTCCTGAGAAGATGCCAGACCCAGGGAGCTTTGTCATTCCTTGCACCATTGGAGATGTCACCATTCAGAGAGCTTTATGTGACCTTGGAGCTAGCATCAATCTAATGCCACTTTCAGTAATGAAAAAGCTTCAAATTGAGGAGGTAAAACCCACTCGTATTTCTCTTCAACTTGCTGATCTTTCTATTAAATTACATGTGGGTGTTGTTGAGAATTTACTTGTTAAAGTAAGACCATTCATCTTTCCTATTGATTTTGTTATATTAGACATGGAAGAGGAGGTAAAATCCTCTATTATACTTGGTAGACCCTTTTTAGCTACAGGTAGAGCTCTGATTGATGTACAAAATGGTGAATTAACCTTGAGGGTCAATGAAGAACAGGTGGTCCTTCATGTTTTTGAAGCTCTCAAACACCCTAATGATTCTGAAGGGTGTATAAAAATAAATGTTATTGAACCACTTGTTCAAGAGGTACTGAAAGCTGAAGTGCTTGATGACATTCTGGGTCCTATCTCTGAGTATGAATTAGTTGAAGTTGATAATTCACCACCCCAGAAGGCTATGGTTCACACGCCTAAAGCAGAGGAGGAAGCCCCCAAGCTTGAGCTTAAATCCTTACCCCCTTCTCTGAAATATGTGTTCTTGGGTGAGAATGACTCATATACAGTGATTATTAGCTCTTCCCTGAAGCCTGAAGAGGAAGAGGCGCTTATTTCAGTACTCAAGAGTCATAAAACAGCTCTTGGGTGGACCATTAGCGACTTGAAGGGGATTAGTCCAACCAAGTGTATGCACAAGATCCTCCTTGAAGATGATGCTAAACCAGTTGTGCAACCACAAAGGAGACTCAATCCAACCATGAAAGAGGTGGTCCAAAAAGAGCTAATGAAACTATGGGAAGTAGGAATTATTTATCCTATTTCTAACAGTCCTTGGGTAAGTCCTGTGTAGGTAGTTCCCAAGAAAGAAGGGATGACAGTGATCAAGAATGAAAAGAATGAGCTTATCCCCATAAGAACAGTCACAGGATGGAGAATGTGTATAGACTATAGGAGGCTCAACACTGCTACAAGGAAGGATCATTTCTCCCTGCCTTTCATTGATCAGATGCTTGAGAGGTTAGCTGGTTGGTGGACGAAATTGTGATCACTACAACTTCGCACAACTAACCAGCAAGTGTACTGGGTCGTCCAAGTAATAAACC
>NC_029780.3:27611373-27612493 GCF_000817695.3 Arachis duranensis
CAGAATCCAACAGCATCTGCAGTCCTTTTTAGTCTCTGAATCAGATTTTTGCTCAGGTCCCTCAATTTCAGCCAGAAAATACCTGAAATCACAGAAAAACACACAAACTCATAGTAAAGTCCATAAAAGTGAATTTTAACTAAAAACTAATAAAATTATACTAAAAACTGACTAGAACATACTAAAAATATACTAAAAACAATGCCAAAAAGCGTACAAATTATCGGCTCATCACAACACCAAACTTAAATTGTTGCTTGTCCTCAAGCAACTGAAAATCAAATAAGATAAAAAGAAGAGAATATGCAATGAATTCCAAAAATATCTATGAAGATCAGTATTAATTAGATGAGCGGGACTTTTAGCTTTTTGTCTCTGAACAGTTTTGGCATCTCACTCTATCCTTTGAAATTCAGAATGATTGGCTTCTTTAGGAACTCAGAATCCAGATAGTGTCATTGATTCTCCTAGTTAAGTATGATGATTCTTGAACACAACTACTTATTGAGTCTTGGCCGTGGCCCAAAGCACTCTGTCTTCCAATATTACCACCAGATACATACATGCCACAGACACATAATTGGGTGAACCTTTTCAGATTGTGACTCAGCTTTGCTAGAGTCCCTAATTAGAGGTGTCCAGGGTTCTTAAGCACACTCTTTTTGCCTTGGATCACAACTTTATTTCTTTCTTTTCTTTTCTTTTTTTCATTTTTTTCTTTTCCATTTTTTTTCGTTTTTCTCCTTCTCTTTTTTTTTGTATTCACTGCTTTTTCTTGCTTCAAGAATCATTTTTATGATTTTTCAGATCCTCAATAACATGTCTCCTTTTTCATCATTCTTTCAAGAGCCAACATTCATGAACCACAAATTCAAATGACATATGCACTGTTCAAGCATACATTCAGAAAACAAAAAGTATTGCCACCACATCAAAATAATTAAACTGTTATAAAATTCAAAATTCATGCTATTCTTTTCTTTTTCAATTAAGAACATTTTTTATTTAAGAGAGGTGATGGATTTATAGGACATTCATTACTTTAAGGCATAGACACTAAGACACTAATGATCACAAGACACAAACATAGATAAACATAAGCATAATTTTCGAAAAAAAC
>NC_029780.3:27613785-27614068 GCF_000817695.3 Arachis duranensis
AGGAGTTGAGGTGATTGGTGAATGGGTGAAGAAGAGAGAGAGTGGTGGGGTAGGTGGGGATCCTGTGGGGTCCACAGATCCTGAGGTGTCAAGGAAAAGTCATCCCTGCACCAAGTGGCGAGCAAAATTGCTCTTTGTGCCAAATCTAGCATTAAACGCCGGGCTGGTGCCCATTTCTGGCGTTTAACGCCAAGTTCTTGCCCTTTACTGGCGTTTAACGCCAGTCTGGTGCCCCTTTCTGGCGTTAAACGCCCAGAATGGTGCCAGACTGGGCGTTAAACGC
>NC_029780.3:27614190-27614478 GCF_000817695.3 Arachis duranensis
TTGTTTTTGCTTTTTCAATTAATTTTGTGACTTCTCATGATCATCAACCTACAAAAGAACATAAAATAACAAAAGAGAATAGATAAAATATAACATTGGGTTGCCTCCCAACAAGCGCTTCTTTAATGTCAGTAGCTTGACAGAGGGCTCTCATGGAGCCTCACAGATGCTCTGAGCAATGTTGGAACCTCCCAATACCAAACTTAAAGTTTGAATGTGGGGTTTCAACACCAAACTTAGAATTTGGTTGTGGCCTCCCAACACCAAACTTAGAGTTTGACTGTGGGG
>NC_029780.3:27614783-27615109 GCF_000817695.3 Arachis duranensis
GAGCTTGTTTTCTTGAGTTGTCTGCCATCTCTAGTGAGATTTTTGCAGCTTGTACCTCAAAGATCCCTAACTTCTCCATTACAGAGAGAGGCATGAGGTTTACACTTGATCCTAGGTCACACAAGGCCTTCTTGAAGGTCATGGTGCCTATGGTACAAGGTCTTGAAAACTTCCCAGGATCCTGTCTCTTTTGAGGTAGTTTCTGCCTAGACAAGTTATCCAGTTCTTTGGTGAGCAAAGGAGGTTCATCATCCCAAGTCTCATTACCAAATAACTTGTCATTTAGCTTCATGATTGCTCCAAGGTATTTAGCAACTTGCTCTTCA
>NC_029780.3:27615790-27616220 GCF_000817695.3 Arachis duranensis
CACTCTCCTTTTGGATTCTCTTCTGTATTGCTTGGAAGACTACTAGGAGGGAGTTCAGTAATTTTCTTACTCAGCTGACTCACTTGTGCCTCCAAATTTCTAATGGAGGACCTTGTTTCAGTCATGAAACTTTGAGTGGTTTTGATTAGATCAGAGACCATGGTTGCTAAGTCAGAGGTGTTCTGCTTAGAACTCTCTGTCTGTTGCTGAGAAGATGATGGAAAAGGCTTGCCATTGCTAAACCTGTTTCTTCCACATTGTTGTTGAAACCTTGTTGAGGTCTCTGTTGATCCTTCCATGAGAGATTTGGATGATTTCTCCATGAAGGATTATAGGTGTTTCCATAAGGTTCTCCCATGTAATTCACCTCTTCCATTGAAGGGTTCTTAGGATCATAAGCTTCTTCTTCAGATGAAGCTTCCTTAGTACT
>NC_029780.3:27617112-27628521 GCF_000817695.3 Arachis duranensis
TGCATTAAGGAATATTGTTAGTCCATAAATAGAAGGATGTGAGAAGAGGGGAAGTATTTTTTGAAAATTAAGTAAAAGATTTTGAAAACATTTTGAAAAACACTAATTGATTTTCGAAAACTATGATTGAGAAAGAAGTGAAGTGATTTTTGAAAAAGATTTTGAAATTAGAAATCAAAAAGATTTGATTGAAAATTATTTTGAAAAAGATATGATTAAGAAGATATGATTGGTGTAAAAAAAAAAGATGTGATTGAGAAGATATGATTTGAAAAACATTTTTAAAAAGATTTGATTTTGAAAATTAATGACTTGCCTATCAAGAAAAGATATGATTCAAACATTAAACCTTTCTCAACAGAAAAGGCAACATACTTGAAATGTTGAATCAAATCATTAATTGATGGCAAGTATCTTTGAAAATCAATTTTGAAAACATGTGATTGAAAAGATATGAGTTGAAAAAGATTTGATTTTAAAAAACATTGAAAACTTGAAAAAAATTTGAATTGAAAACAGAATCTTCCCTCTTGTGCCATCCTGGCGTTAAACGCCCAGAATGGTGCACATTCTGGCGTTTAACGCCCAAAACTCTACCCTTTTGGGCGTTAAACGCCCAGCCAGGCACTATGGTTGGCGTTTAAACGCCAATTTGTCCTTCTTCATTGGGCGTTTTGAACGCCCAGCTTTTTCTGTGTAATTCCTCTGTAGTATGTTCTGAATCTTCAATTCTCTGTATTATTGACTTGAAAAGACACAAATTAAAAATATTTTTGGATTTTTAATAATAAGAAATAATCAAAATGCAACTAAAATCAAATAAACAATGCATGCAAGACACCAAACTTAGCAGTTTGTATACTACTGACACTAACAAAATGAGAATGCATATGAGACACAACAAAACACTCAAGTCAAGAGAATTTAAAGATCAGAGCAAGAAATCATCAAGAACAACTTGAAGATTAATGAAGACACATGCATGAGTGCAAGAAGAACAAAAACATGCAATTGACACCAAACTTAAAATGAGACTCTAGACTCAAACAAGAAATTTTTGGATTTTATGACTTTGTAATTTTTTTTTGAATTTTTCGAAAATTAAGTGGAAAAGAAAATAAAGGTATCAAAATTCTTAATGAGAATTCCAGGAATCATTGCAATGCTAGTTGAACAGTTTTATGCAGGAAACTAGAACTTTCATTAGAAACTTGGAGGTGCAAATGGGCCAATTGAGCAAGCAAATACATGAGAGGTCTCAAAGTACATTTCCTGGTGATAAAGTGGTGAACCCAAGGGAAGGTTGCAAGGCTATTCAATTGAGAAGTGGTAAAGTAGCTGGTTCTGAGATCAAGGTCAATGAGGAGATAGTTGAAAAAGAAACTCCAGAGGAGAAGAAGGAAGAAGTGGAGCACGCCCCTCCAAAGCGTGCAGATAAGCCATTCCCTGACTCTCTTGACACTCATCCTACATTGCCAAAGGCTCCTGAGTACAAGCCTAAAATGCCATACCCTCAAAGGCTTCAGAAGGCTTCCAAGGACAAGCAATTTTCTAGATTTTTAGAAGTCTTCAACAAGCCGTAGATCAACATTCCTTTTGCAGAGGCTCTGGAGCAAATGCCTCTCTATGCTAAATTCATGAAAGAATTTTTGACTAACAAGAGGAACTAGAAGGAACAAGAGATAGTGGTGTTAACTAATGAATGCAGTACTATTATTCAACATAACCTTCCTGAGAAGATGCAAGATCCAAGGAGCTTTGTAATTCCTTGCACCATTGGAGATGTCACTATTCAGAGGGCTTTGTGTGATCTTGGAGCTGGCATCAATCTCATGCCATTTTCAGTGATGAAAAAGCTCCAAATTGAGGAGGTAAAATTCACTCGTATTTCTCTTCAATTTGCTGATCTTTCTATTAAATTTCTTGTGGGCGTTGTTAAGGATTTACTTGTGAAAGTAGGGCCATTAATTTTTTTACTGATTTTGTTATACTGGATATGGAAGAGGATGCAAAGTCCTCTATTATTCTTAATAGACCTTTTTTAGCTACAGGTAGAGCTTTGATCGATGTGCAAAAGGGTGAATTAACCCTGAGGGTCAATGAAGAACAGGTGGTCCTTAATGTATTTGAAGCCCTCAAGCACCCTAATGATTTTAAAGGGTGTATGAGAGTTGCTGTTGTTGAACCACTTGTTCAAGATGTACTGGAAGATGAGGTGCTTGATGATATTCTTGATCCTCTTTGTACTTATGAATTAGTTGAAATTGATGATTCACCATCCCAGAAGAAATTGGGGAGCACGCCTAAGATAGAGAAGGAAATCCCCAAGCTTGAACTGAAACTGCTGCCTCCTTCTCTGAAATTGTGTTCTTGGGTGAAAATGAGTCATATCCAGTGATTATTAGCTCTTCCTTGAAGACCGGAGAGGAAGAGGCGCTTATTACAGTACTCAGGAGCCATAAAACAGCTCTTGGGTGGACCATTGGTGATTTAAAGGGGATTAGTCCAACCACGTGTATGCATAAGATCCTTCTTGAACATGATGCTAAACCAGTTGTACAACCAAAAAGGAGATTCAATCAAACCATGAAAGAGGTAGTCCAAAAAGACGTAATAAAACTATGGAAAGCCGGTATTACATACCTTATTTCTGACAGCCTTGGGTGAGTCCTGTGCAGGTAGTTCCCGAGAAAGAAGGGATGACAGTGATCAAGAATGAAAAGAATGAGCTAATTCCTACAAGGACAGTCACAGGATGGAGAATGTGCATAGACTACAGGAGGCTCAACACTGCTACAAGGAAGGATCATTTCTCCCTGCCTTTCATTGATCAGATGCTTCAGAGGTTAGCTGGTCATGCATTTTATTATTTTCTTGATGGATATTCTGGATATAATCAAATTGCAGTGGACCCTCAAGATCAAGAGAAGACAGCATTCACATGCCCCTTTGGAGTATTTGCCTACAGAAGAATGCCTTTTGGACTTTGCAAAGCTCCAGCAACTTTTCAGAGGTGTATGCTTTCAATTTTTTCTGATATGGTTGAAAAGTTTATTGAGGTATTTATAGATGACTTTTCTATTTTTGGTAATTCTTTTGAATCTTGCCTTAATCATTTATCTCTTGTCTTGAAACGGTGTCAAGAATCAAACCTTGTTTTAAATTGGAAAAAATGTCATTTTATGGTTACAGAATGTATTGTTCTTGGACACCGGATTTCAAGTAAGGGAATTGAGGTTGATAGAGCAAAGGTGGAGGTAATTGAAAAATTACCACCACCAACTAATGTTAAGGCAGTCAGGAGTTTCTTGGGTCATGCAGGATTTTATAGAAGATTTATAAAGGATTTTTCTAAAATTGCTAAACCTCTAAGCAACCTCTCTAGTTGCTGATGTTCCTTTTGTCTTTGATTCTGATTGTTTGCATGCTTTTGAAACTCTGAAAGCAAACCTTACCTCTGCCCCCATTATAGCTCTCCCTGACTGGGATCTACCATTTGAATTAATGTGTGATGCTAGTGATTTTGCTGTAGGAGCTGTTTTAGGACAGAGGCATGGTAAGCTTGTACATGTCATTTACTATGCCAGTCGTGTGTTAAATGATGCCCAAAAGAATTACACAACTACAGAAAAGGAATTATTAGCTGTTATGTATGCTGTTGATAAGTTTAGGTCCTATTTACTTGGTTCTAAGGTTATTATTTATACTAATCATGATGCTTTGAAGTACCTTCTAACCAAATAGGATTCTAAACCAAGATTAATCATATGGGTGTTGCTCCTTCAGGAGTTTGATATTGAGATAAAAGATAGGAAAGGGTTAGAGAATCAAGTAGCTGACCATCTTTCCAGAATTGAACCTGAAGCAAGAGTACAACCGCCCACAGCTGTGACTGAGACGTTTTCAGATGAACAATTATTCCTCATTCAGCAGGCTCTAGGGTTTGTAGACATTGCAAATTATAAGGCCATGAATTTTATCCCAAGGGAGTACAGTTGGCAACAAGTGAAGAAGCTATTGACTGATGCAAAGTACTACATTTGGGAAGAACCATACCTTTTTAAAAGGTGTTCAGATGGAATCATTCGGAGATGTGTCCCAAATGACGAAAAACAGCAGATTCTTTGGCACTATCATGGTTCTGAGTATGGAGGCCACTTTGGTGGTGAAAGGACAGCTACAAAGGTCCTTCAGAGCGGGTTTTACTGGCCGACTCTCCTAAGGGACTCAAGAGTATTTGTAAAGCACTGTGATAGATGTGAGAAAGCCACGAATCTCCCTGCCAACCATGAAATGCCACAGCAGGGGATTCTTGAGGTTGAGTTGTTTGATGTGTGGAGTATTGATTTCATGGGACCTTTCCCACCCTCACATTCAAACAACTATATTCTAGTGGCAGTCGATTATGTGTCCAGGTGGGTGGAAGCTGTCGCTTTGCCCACCAATGATGCCAAAGTGGTAATGAGCTTTCTTCAGAGATATATCTTTAGCCGGTTTGGTGTCCCAAGGACACTCATTAGTGATGGAGGAAGCCATTTCTGCAATAGACAGTTGGACTCTCTTCTACAGAGATATGGAGTCCGTCATAAAGTGGCAACCCCTTATCACCCTTAGACAAGTGGACAGGTTTAAGTTTCCAACAGGGAACTTAAGAGAATTCTAGAGAAGACCGTCAGTATTTCAAGAAAGGACTGGTCTAGGAAGCTTGATGATGCTCTCTGGGCATACCGGATAGCGTACAAGACTCCTATTGGCATGTCCCCTTACCAGTTGGTCTATGGCAAAGCCTGTCACTTGCCAGTCGAACTGGAGCATAAAGCTTGCTGGACAATCAGGTACCTGAACCTTGATTCAGAAGTTGCAGGAATTAAGCGAATGCTTCAGTTGAATGAGCTTGATGAATTCAGATACTCAACCTATGAGAATGTCAAGCTCTATAAGGAGAGAACTAAGCTATTGCATGACAAGAAGAAAACCATCAAAGTCTTTGAGCCAGGACAGAGAGTGCTTCTATACAATTGAAGGCTCAAATTCTTTCACGGGAAGCTGAAATCCCGGTGGCCAGGACAATTTGTGGTTACCAGAGCTTCACCGTACGGTCATGTGGAAATACAGGAAGAGAATTCTAATAGGAAATTTACAGTGAATGGCCAGAGGTTAAAGCATTATCTAGGAGGCGAGATTGATTGCCAGAGGTCCACTCATCTGCTGAATTAGCAGAACTAACCGTCAAGCTAGTGACGTTAAAGAAGCGCTTGTCGGGAGGTAACCCGATAATTTTATATCCTTAGTTATTTTTTGTAGTAGTAGTTTTCTTACTTGTTTGATTTTTATTAAATTCTTACTAATTTTCTGATCATGCAGCTATTTTATCACAGGAACCGAACACCTCAACCTATATTCAAAAAAAAAATGAAGAGAGCACACGACGCACAAGCGTCGCTGACGCGTACGCGTCAGAATGGGTGTGTGAAAAAATAAATTTGATAGAGAGTTGCGAGGGAGTGGCACTGGAATAGTGCCTTTGGAACAAAATGTTCCACGCGACCGCGTCGATGACGCATCCGCGTCATGTGGGAAAACTGCCTCCCATGCGTCCGCGTCACTCACGCGAACGCGTGACCTGCAAAATCGACGTAAATGAGTGTTTGGGCAGAGAGTTGTGCTGGCTTAGGGCAAGAAGTGTGCTAAAAGCACAAATTTGGTCACGCGAACGCGTACCCCACGCGTCCCCGTCGTTTTTCAATATCGGCCATCCACGTGATCGCGTCACCCACGCGACCGCGTCACCCACAATTTTGGTAGAATGAGTTTTTAACCAAAAAGTTACGCGAATGCGAGGCTGCCCCCGTGCCAATGGCACAAATCACTCCACGCAAATGCATGCTCCACGCGTTCGCGTCACTTCAACAACGCGCTAACCGCGCAAACGCGTGACCCACGCGTCCGCGTCGCTTGCGCCGTACTAGTTCTGCCCAGTTTTCTTTCTCTCTCTCTCCCAATCCTAATTTTCTCTTATTCTTTTATCCTCTTCTTTTTCTTTCTTCATAATAACTTATATCTTTCTATTTTTAGTTCGTCTTTTCTTGAGGACAAGCAAACCTTTAAGTTTGGTGTTGATGCTTCGCGAAAAGGTTTTCTGTTTATTCCTATAGTACCAAAAGGGAGGCGAATCATCTTCATTAAGGAGCACATCCTAAAGAATAAAACAACCGCTAGGATAACTAAGGTGGTTGAGTTTCTTTCATTTTTTATTCCTCCCATCTTTTTCTATGTTATGTTCCGGCTTTCTGCTATTTTGCTTTGTTTGTTGCATGATCCTTTATTAGTTAGAATCCTAGGACTAGTTTAGTTTTCTTTTAATTGCTTTAATGCTAAAAAGATGTTTCATGTACCACTCACTGAACTTGAATCTAAAAAGAAAAGAAAAAGAAGTGATGTATTGCATGAGAAATTGAGTTAATTTTAAGAATAGTCTGATTTACTTAAAGGTGGTGGTATTTTCTGTAATTTTTGAATGCATGATATGAACAGTGCATATTTGAATTTGGATCAAAGAATGTTGATGTATAGGAAACAGGAATTTAGAGAATTATTATGACTTCTCTGAAATAAAGTAAAAATTTAATCCTTGAAGCAAAAGAAAAAAAATATAAATAAATAATAATAAAAGCAAGGTCCAAGGCTCTGAACATCAATGACTAGGGAGGTCAGACATGATTAAAAGCTCAAAGAGTTGTTTCCCTAGTCATATGCTTGTGGTATGATTGTGTCAAGTAATCCTTGAAACAGAACACTTAGAGTCGAGACCAAGTGCGTTTAACAGAGTATGCCAAAGGCTTTGAGCACCACTATCTGGGAGTAACTGAAAGAAAAATCAGAACTCAAAGAGAGTTCCCCAGTTAAGTGCTTGTGATATTTCTGTGTCAAGTAACTCTTGAGACAAAACATTTAAAGTCACGACTAGGCTCAAGGTGCAAAGCACCAAAGAAAAATAAATTAAAGAAAATTTTGCTGTGTTCAAGGATTAAACAGAATTATAGAAGATCAGAGAATTCATAATATTATCCGGATTCTAATTCCAAATGACATTAACATTCTTCTGATTCAAAGGAGAGTGAGATGCCAAACCTATTAAGGATTGCGGTTGTAAACCCCACTATAAGACAAGACACGAGCTTAGTCGAACTCTCATTCTCATGCAATTTCACATCATAAGCTTATATTAGTTTTGGTTGCTTGAGGACAAGCAACAGTTTAAGTTTGGTGTTGTGATGCGTGAGCATCTTGTCTATCTTTTTCTAGTGAATTTGCATCTAATTTGTTGAGTTTAATTAAGAATTAAATATATTTTAGCCACTATGGATGCTATTTTGAGTTTTGTGCAATTTTATTTATTTTAGGTAGCATTCGGATGGATTTGATGAAGTTTCTGTAGAGAAAGAGAAGAAACCAAGGAGATGACCAGCGAATACCAACGCGGACGCATGGCTCACGCGACCACGCGGAATGGAGGAAATCGCAATGACGCGATCACGTGCTAGACGCGAACGCGTGGACTGGAATCTGCACAAATGACGCGAACGCGTGGACGTTATGGACGCGTCACATGAGCGATCTGTAGAATTAACAGAAAACGCTGGGGGCAATTTCTGGGCTGTTTTAACTCAATTTTCAGCCTAGAAAACACAGATTAGAAGCTGCAGAATGGACAAATCAAGTGGTCCCCACTCATCAGCTGAAGACTTGTTAATTAATTCAAATTTAAATTCAAATCTTATTTTTTAGGAAAAGATATTATTTTTAATTTTAGATAATTATATTTTAGATTTATAGGGATTAGTTATAAAAAGGGATCTGAGGCCATCAGATTGGAACCGAGTACATTTTGCCAAAACCCTTATTTTTCTTCTCTGAACCATGAGCAACTAATCCTCCATTGTTAAGGTTAGGAGCTCTGTCTATTTGTATGGATTGATTCGTTTGATCTTTCTATTTTAATCCATGTTTAGATTTATATTTCAATAATTGTTTTCACTCTTTATTTTATGAATATGGGTGGAACGGAAGTATGACCCATGTTCTAATTGAGTTCTTGTAAAACTTAAAAAAGCTCTTTACTTGAACAACAGCTTGAAAACATATTATACTGAATTTCTAATTGTTTGTATTTAACAGGATACGTGACATATAATCCCATTATTTTTGGATAATTATGATTCTTTTGGTATATAAACTAGAAATTGATCATCACCCTCTAATTGGAATTAATTGACCAAGGAATTGGCAGTTAATGAATTTTAGAGGAGACTAGGAAGGTCTAAGGAATTAGGGTCTAGTCACATTTAGTTGCCATGAATTAAATCTTGCATGATTAAATTAGTTAGTAAGAAAAGTTAATCCGGAAAAATAGATAACTCTGAAACCGTAACTGTTTTCTCTATATTTTATTCCCAACTTATTTAGCTGCCTGTCTTTAATATTCTTAATTTACTATTTAATGCTCTTTAAACTTCCAAACACTATTTTTTGTTTGTCTAACTAATCCTATCAAACACTATTGTTGCTTAATCCATCAATCCTCGTAAGATCGACCCTTACTCACGTAAGGTATTACTTGGTACGATCCGATGCACTTGCCGGTTAGTTTGTGGGTTATAAAATACCGCATCACTAGTCCACTGTTAGCGCGGGGTGAGAGAGGAATTCAGGACCGCCTCACTAGGTGGGGTAGGCCAGACTAAGCCACTAGATGACAGACTTTTGGTGGGAGAGGGGGGTGGGACGGGACGGACTTTCCCGTTTGATGATGCTCTCCAATATAACTCTGATCTTAAACTTAGATTTCTAACCCCCAACCCTACTAACCTTAACACCACCATACACCCTACTGGACCCAGTCGCTACCAGCATGCCTACCTGATGATTGAATTTTTGACGGTTTTGAATTTCACTAATGAAATCTCGTTGTAAAGTATAGTTTCTAAACCAAACAATAATCCTTTCATACAAAAAGTTGTTTGTCACTAATACAAACCCCTAAAATTTATAAACCGAAGTATTCAAACCTCGGGTCGTTCTCCCTAGGAATTACAATGAAGTGTCTTGTTATTGGTTTGAGTTATTTTGGGGTTTTTTGATATGAAGCATGAAAGATAAATGGCAATGAAAGTAAACTAACAACTATAAAAGACTCTTGGCAAGGTATGAGAACTAGAAATCCTATCCTAGTTATCCTTCTCAATTGTGGTGAGAATTGTTCGTTGCTACCACTTAGTTAACCTCTAACCATGAAGGAAAGTCAAGTGGATGGATCAATTTGATTCCTCAAGCCCTAATCAACTCCTAAAGGAAAGACTAGCTTTAGAGGCATTCAAATCAATTAGCAACTTCTAATTGTCAACCAACAAAGGAATTAGATAACTCAATAGTCACTAATTACTCTACCTAGGCCAAGAGGAACAAAACCTACACAAAAATCCAACCAAGCATTTCATCAAACACTTGGAAGGCATAAAAGAAAAGCATAGTAAATTGATAACAAGAATAGAATCTAACAACAATTATTGCAAGGAATCAACAACAACAGTCAAGGAAATCACAGTTATCATGAATTACCTCAAATTGCATTATTGAAAGAAAACAAAGGGGCAACAATCTATCCAAAACAAAATGAAGAATTACAATTATTAAAGCACATAGCTAGAAAGAGAGAGATGAGAAGATTAAGAATTGATAAAGGAAAATTGAATCAAAGCATGAATTAAACCTAGATCTAGGAAGAGAGATTAACCTAAACCTAATCCTAATTCTAGAGAGAAGTGAGAGCTTCTCTCTCTAGAAACTAACTCTAAACTAATCCTAGTGAGTGTGTATTATTGCCTAATTGATTCCTCTATGCCTTTCCCTTAATCCTTCATCCTTGTATTCCTCTTCCTTAGCATTTGGCGCCAAAAATGGGTTCAGGAACCTCTCAAATTGCCAGGCACGTGTTGTATTAGTGAGATCATGTGCCATCATCGGCGCGTGCGCGCACGGTACGCGTGCGCATCCTTGGCCTGTTTCGCAATGTGCGCGCGAGCGCCTTGTGCACGTGCGCGTGCATGGCTGACTTTGCTTCTTTGACTTTTTATGCTTCTCTCCACTTGTGTGCTTCCTTCCTTGCTTCCTTTGATCCATGCCTAGCCTATTTCAATCCTGGAATTACTAGCAAACACATCAAGGCATCTTTTGGAATAAAAAAGAAACTAGAATTCATCAGAATAAGGCTTAAAAAGCATGTTTTTACACTTAAGCACAAATATGGGAGAGATAACAAAACCATGCTAATTCATAGGCTAAATGTGACAAAAGGTTATCAAATTACCCTAGATTCAATACAAAACAAACCGTCAAATTGGGGTTTGTCAGCCTCCCCACACTTAAACCTTAGCAAGTCCTCATGCTAAATTAAGAAGGAACTAAGGGTAATGACATTTATTGAATGCAACTAAACTATACGAATCCTATCTAAATGCAATTATCTAAGCAAGTGGAAATGCTTGGTTCAAACAAATCAATTCCCAAAAGAGCATGTATAAGCACAAGAGCTAGGCATATAGGAACTAAGTCCAAACCACAATTGTATTGAATTGTCAAAAAGAGTTCAAACTTGCAAGAATATAGATAATATGGGTGAACACATGTAATTGAACTTTTGAACCCTCACTGGATGTATATCCGCTCTATTCACTCAAGTGTTTAAGGGTTAAGTCACTCAATTCTCTTCTAATCATGTTTTCCAAAATTTGATTTTCTTCTAACAATCAACACTTACTCAATGCATGCATACATTCATCTTGAGGTCTTTCATTTAGGTTGTAATGGGGTTAGGGTTAAGGTGAGATCATTTATGGTTAAGTGGACTAGGATTTGAATCTTTGATTAGCATAGACTTCCCCACCTAACTATATAATGACCTATACAAGTTCAAACTATTCTAACTACCCATTCTTCACTTTTTCTCACATACTCATGCATTCTTATTTGATTCACATTCTTATTTTATTCACAACACTTATGCATTGATTCCCTTTTATTGAACTCACTTTGGGGCATTTTGTCCCCTCTTTATTATATATTTTTTTCTTTTTTTTTCATCATCAATTTTTTCTTTTTTTTTTCTTTCATCATTCATTTTTTTTCTTTGTATTTTATTTTTTTTTCTTTTTCTTCTTTCAAACTATATACAAGAACATCAATGCATAAGGTCTCTACATTTACTCAATACATGAATATGTACCCAATTCCTAAACATGAAAGTGTACTACCCCTTTTTTTTCTTTTTTTTGTGTTTTTTTTTTGTTTTTTTTCTTTTTTTTTGTTTTTTTTGTTTTTTTTTGTTTTTTTGTTTTTCTTTAGTTTTTTTTT
>NC_029780.3:27629203-27656352 GCF_000817695.3 Arachis duranensis
GTCCTCGATGCTAAACCGGAGGATCAGTGGAAGGTACAATGGTAGGCTCTGGCTCTGGCTGTGGCTGTGGGACCGGCTCCGCATAGGTCTGATGTGTCTCTGTGGTGTCTGGGGCATCTGGAGGGGCATCCGGCTGAGTCGGTGCCTCCGCATCCTCCCCCTGATGATCTTGCTCATCGGAGGCCGGAGAATCGGGAAGCGGAGGTAGCTCAGCACCCAAAGAAATAAGTGCCTGGTCCATCCAGTCTAAACGGCGTCTGACATGGCGTCGCTCGCGCTCTAAGAACCGGAAAAGACGCTGGACCAGGAGATAGGTCAGCTCAGGGGCTGCTGGTGGATCTGTGGATGATGAAGGAGCTGCAGCTGTAGAGGATGATGGGGCAGCTGTAGGGGCTGATGGTGAAGGTGTCCCCACGACAGCTCTAGCCCGAGAGCGGCGTCTAGCAGGTGGTCTCTCATGCACCCAGCCACCCCAGGGGATAGTAACCTCCCTGTCATCAGCATCAGGGGGTGGTGGTCGCACATCATCGTCCAGCCATGGGACCTCAGCTAGGGCCGCCATACTCGTGACCAATGTAGGAAATGGGAGTAGGCCACGAATATGCGCCCGCCACATACACTGTCTGATAAGCCTAGGGAAGGAGACCTCCTTCCCCTCCATAACACACCCAATAAGTAGGAGCATCTCCATAGGGATCTCTGAGAAGTGGGTGGTAGGCAGGACATAGCAAGCGAATATCATCTGCCAAGTCTTGGCCTCACGAGTCAGATGAGTAGAGAGCATCCCTTTTGGCTTGGTGTTGTCCGCATCCATAACCCATGCAGCATCCGGTATCCCAATCACGCGCCTAAGCGCCTCATAGTCAAAGGTCATGGTATGGATGGCCAACTCGGCCTGCTGATGGGCACACATGTCATCAGGAATGTGTCAGCAATGTAATGCCTCCCCAATGGCAGTCTCAGTGATCATAATCTCTCTACCCCGCACCTGAACCGAATCCAATGTGGGACGGAAGAAGTTGCAGTAGAATTCCTTCACCCATGATATATTGATATCCCCTAAATCTCGGTCAACAAAGTCAATACCCAACTCAAGGATCCGACCGGTAATGGACCGTCTCACATCATTAGGTAGGAGCAATTTCTTCTCAGTATTCAGCTTTGTTGTCCGATATCTAGAAAACCGAAGCTCACAGTAGAGATTGGGGAATTTGTTTGGATTGGTAGAAGGCAATTGCTGATTTTCTTTTTCTTCATCATTCAATGGATTCTTAGCATAATGCTTGTAGATGGACGGAATGGAGGGTGTAGAGAGTTTTCTTTTCTTGGAGGCAGTGGCTACGGCTTTGCCCTTATCTGACATCTTGAAAAATATGATAGAATATAAGCGATAAAACACTTAGCATGTAACAAAGAAGGCATGTTCAGGATACAAATGTCAAATAACAACCATGATGTTGCAATGAATATGCAAAAGTGAACAAGTAAACCAAGAATGCAAGCTTCATTAAAGTCAACAACCCATATTCAAAAGGCAATAATATCATCATATTTTTGAAAAAAAAAATTGCTAAAGAGGGTTAAAAGTGAGTGGAAGTTAGATGGTTAAAGAAATTAGTGAGTTAGAAAAGTGGATTAGTGATATGATGATATTTTGGCGCAATGAATAGGAGAAATTGTGGGTCATGTTCACAATGATTGATGCAAATCCGGAAGGTCAAAAGTAAACGGAAATTTTGCCCAAAATTGAAATAAAAACCAAAATGAAACTAATTTCCTTGAAAATCGGGCAGCATTCCAGCTTAAAATTGGACGTTCCCGGATAGCAAAACAGCACAATTAGCATAGAAAACAACATCAATCACGTACAGCAGCAGTGGTATAGTATTCAGGCAACAAGAAGTGCATAAGAACAGTTCAAAATCAGCATACAACATCCAAATAAGCAGACAGCAAATTATGCACGAATGGAGCACTTATCAGGTCTAGAATCCTCTATCCAGCCCTAGCTACCTAACCGCAATTATTTCTATCTAACCTAACATGCAGAAATTGAATTTGAACGAACTAACAGACAATTAGACTAACTAACAGAAATTGACGATTAAAAAAAAACAGAAAAAAACAGAAGTTGAATGGGAACCTGGGAGTTGGGAGGATGGGTATGGAAAAGGAAGGAGGGATTGACCGGAATTGAGGGGGGCAGAGGTCAGTGCCGCCGTGGACGGTGGCTGGGAGGATGGGTGGCGGCGGTGGTGTTCGGAAGAATGCGTGAAAGAATGCTGGCGAGAATGTGTGAGAATAAAAGAGAGGGGAGGGGTCGCCGAGGGTTACTGCTGGCAGCGGTGGTGGAACGGCGGCGGTGGCTGCTGCTGCTGTGAGGGTGAGAGATGGAGGCGGAGAGAGGGAGTGGATGAGAGAAAGAGAGAAAACGAGGTGAGTGCAGAAGAAGAGAGTGGAGGTAGGGGAAAGAGGGTGCGCGACTGCGCAGTGAGCGTCGCGCATTAGGGTTATCTCATTTTTGAATTGACGCGAGCGCGCACGGTGCGCGTCCGCGTGCATTGAAGAGTCCAAGGACCTACGCGTGCGCGTACAACGCGCTGAAGCGTGGATTAGCAAAATAGGCAAAGACGCGTGCGCGCACAGTGCGCGCACGCGTTCACGGAGTCGGGCTAGGGGCTTAAAGTTGGCCCAACTCAGGCCTAACTCTCTGGAAAACGGCCTGGAAGTTGCACTACGAGACTTGCGTGCACGCGGCACGTACGCGTCCGCGCGCAGTGGAAAAAATGGAGATTCATGCGTGAGCGTGCAGTGCGCTCTAGCGTGGGTTGGCAATTTAGGCAAACGTGCGTGCGCGTACAGTGCGCGCACGCGTACATGAGATTGGGCCTGAAGCTTAGAGTGGGCATGAGGCATGCCCAACTCTCGGGTTAGAAGCCTAGATTGGTGGCAGCACGTAAGGACGCGCGCGCGGCAAGTGCGCGTCCGCGCTAGTTGAGTTGGGCCTGGGGCTTAAGAATGGCTCAGAGCTGGCCCAACTCTCTGGGGATTGGCTCAACAATTTGCAGCAGCAGATCAGCGCGGACGCGGCTGGTGCGCGTCCGCGCGAATTTCATGTTCTAATAGTTTTCGCGCACGCAGGTAGTGCGCGTCCGCGTGGGTTAGGTTGGGCTCAGGGCATAATGTTTGCCCAAGAGGGGCCCAACTCTCGGGTATGTGGGCGATGTTGAATCCGCACAGGGACGCGTGCGCGTACTTTGTGCGCACGCGTTCACCCCCCCTTTTTTTTCAGAAAAATTATTCTGGGTGTTCTCCATAGTGTTCACAACTCTTATTCACTCAACCATCATACAATTCACAAAAATGCAATTTTGATATTATTCATCTATTACTAAACACAACATGCATGTGACTAAGCTAACAATTAAGTTGTACAAACAAATTTGTATGAAACATCTACCTACAATGGTAACTCAAATCACTTATTAAGTAAATTTAAAAGAGAGTGGAAGGAAAAGACATCACCACCATCACCACTATTATCCTCACCACTATTATCCTCACCCCATTATCATCAACATCTTTATCATCATCAACAACATCTCCCATCATTAGTACCATCCGTAATTTGTAATTTATTTTAAAAAAAATAGAAAGGATAAAAATGTAAATCTATCATGGAGTTTAAGGTATAGAAGAATAACATTGGGAGACAATAGCAAAACAGACATCTAAGACAAAAAAAAGGAGAAAACAAAGATGAAGAAGAAGATGACACATTAAAGAAGCATAATAGTAAAAAATTTGGTTACTAATGAAGAAGAGGATGCTACGCATAAAAACAAAAAAAGAAATGATCGTAGAAAAGACAAAAGTGATGAGGGTAATAATGAAAAAAAAGGTGACAGTGGAAAAGGAGAAGATGCATAACTTAGGAGAAAGAGGTGGTAATGAATAGAAGCCAAAGAAAGAGGAAGAAGTAAGAACGGGTAGAGGTGGGGGTACAGTTAGGGAGAATGAGGGAGTTGGAGGTAGGATTCCTTTTAATTTTGTAATTATTATTTTTACTAATGATAAATTTGTTCAAAATTTAATATTTTATTTTTAAATTATATATATTTGTTTAATCATTTTTACTCGATTATTTTCTACTCTTTAATCATTCACTTCTATATGTTTATTTTATTTTATTTTTTATAGATTTTACGATTATATATTAAGAATCAACTATGCTACATGCAAACTAATTTTAGCCACTGTATACAAATACATACACAAATACAAAAATTAAAAAATTTAAAAACAAACCACACTCTCACTCATAATCTATTCTCACTAATCTCGCTCCTTTTCCCTCTCCATCATAGGTGTAATTTTTGTCAAAATCACACTTGTTTGACTGATTTTTGCTATTTTTTCTCTTTTTTTATTTGATTCTGCATTTTCGTCTCTACATCAAGTTGACTTTCTGCTCCTTGTATTTTTATTTCTACATTTTTTATTTTTGCATTTTAGGTTACATACTTAATATTAGGTCTCTACATTTTTTATTTTTGCTTATACTCAGTCACATGCTTTATTTTTGCCATTTCTTGTATTTGATTTGCTACCTTTTGTGTTGATTTTATGTCTGATTTTGCTACATTTGTCATTTCTATTTTTTTGCATTTCTTTTTGACATTTTTATTTGATTTAGATATTTTTCCTTTTTGAAATGGGTCCATAGATTTCATGAGTCAACACTTTAAAATTTTTTAATTGATTTGATAAAGCAGATAGTATCATTAGGGTTTGGTTATAACATCAGATTTAGCTTTGATTTATGTCTTGTATTTGATTATTGTTGTTTCATTTTTATTTTTGCTCTTAATTTTTACTCACTTTTTTTCTAAAAAATGTGTATTGTTTGGTGTGAATTTGATTGAATTTTGGTTGCTGAAGTTATTTGTAACTTGAGTATTTGATTGAATCTTAGTTGCTGAAATTGGTTTGATTATAGCATAATTGAGGTTTGATTATAGCATAAGTTTTAGCTTTGTTTTAGGTCTTGTGTTTGATTATAGTTGTTAACTCTATTTTATTTTCTGTTTCTTTTATTCCTGTATTTTTACTCTCTAGGAAAATAATTATTGTGTTCATTTGTTTGATGCTACAGAGACCAATTCACAAAAAAATCACATGTAATTAAAATTCAATTTCTTGACAAACCAATTTCTTTTTAATTAACTAATTACCAACTCCTTGGTCAATCAATTAAGAAAAGAGGTTAAGCTCAAATTTGATTTAATTTCAAATGAGATTCAAAAGTTATTCTTATATTGAATTATATGCCACTTATTCAAGCTAATCATGAATAATTGAAACTTATAAGAAAGCACAATTTTCAAAGGTTTTCTAATCCGAATTATATGTCACTTATTTAAATTAGAGCAATTGAAAATTATGAAGTATCGCACACTCTTTGAAACACGATTCCTAATTAAATAAAAATGTTATGAGAAAGAGTTTTCAAGCTAATTCCAATATTAATTTTTCCAAAGTAATATTAGAATCCAAAACGGAGTTAGAATATTTTTCAACAAATCTAATTTTTAGTGATGAAGAACAAAAACTCAATCATAAAATATATCAAAGCATAAACCTCAAATAGAATAAAATACTTAGATTAATAATTCATAAAAGAGATAAACAGAACTCCTAATCTTAACAGAGGAGATTAATTAGTTGCTCATGGTGTAGCAAAAAGAAAAACTTGGATTGTGAAGTGTCATGTAAAAACGGTGATGTTCTCCGAGAAAACTCTTCACATTTATTTCAAAAACTAAACAAAAACCTAAAATTCAAATTCAAACTAAATCAAAATAGAATCAAATCTAATCAAACAAAATGTTTTCCTAATTAATCTTAAACTAAAAGTGATCTTCTTCTCATGATTAAGATTCAAAGCTTGGTGTGTTACTTCATTAAAATCATGAGCTTGCAACTCAATCTTGTGCTTGAGTGAAGTGATGTGGCATTTGGATGATTTGCATGGCTTGCCAAGGAGTTTTGGAAGTCATTGAAAGTTGGCCCAAGGTTGGAAGCATGGGCGTGTAGCTTGGCGTGAGGAAAGTGCCACGCCCATTTGGTGGCTTGTCGCAGGCATGTGGCAAGTGAGGCAAGTGCCATGCCCTTGATGCACCCACTTTAGGTATCCCCTGAAGTAAAGCCCAGCATGTGAGTAGGCGTGAGGGAAGTGACACGCTCCTTGGTGGAAGGGAGTGAAGGCGTGAGGGACGTGGCACATCTTCGAAGGTGGATCTTAGAGGAAGAAGAGGTGGCGTGTGGCAAGTGAGGCAAGTGCCACTTCTTCGTGCTGTTTTTACGAGCTCAAAGGTGAGGGTCGTTTGTGGACCAAATTAAACGTCCATTTTAGACATATAAATACTGTTTTAAAGCTATGGATTTTAGCTTTCTAATGTTACTGGAACTACTTCATTTTGACCTCTATAACTTAAGTTATGATCACTTGAGTATGAAGAGGTCACGAGTTACACCATTTGCTGATTCTCTTTTGAAGGGGTTGCATTTTCTTGGGAGGTTGCTTCCTTTCTTGGTTTCCTGGAAGGTTTCTTTCTTTTGTATGCCACCTTCCTTAGTTCTCCAAGGGGCTTCTTTAGTTATTCTTCTGCTCCTTTGTTTTTGCCTAAGATCTTTCAACAACTTCTTAAACATATCAATCTTCAAAGCAACTCCAAGAAATATTGATTAAAGTACAAAAATCTCAATTAAAATAAGGAAATCACTAACTTTATTTAAAGAAATAATAAAAAAAATAACTAAAGATGCTCATGCATCATGACTCTAGTGCCTCGAGCAGAGTAAACGGCGATGAGGAGATGAAGAGACTCAATAATGATGAGGAGAACGAAAAGAATCAACGATGATAGGGAGAATGAAGAAGCTCAATAACTCCGAGAAGAGGAAGGTGAAGCACCGTGCAGGGAAGAGAAGAAATTGAGGAGTGAAAGTAGTGGCTCCAGCGTGTAAAACAAAGTAAATGGCGATAAGGAGAATGAAGAGACTCAACGGATCTAAAAGGAGGGTGAAGCATTACGTGGATAAGAGAAGAAATTGAGGAGCAAGGAGAAGTGGTGTGATGGTAGAACTGGGTTGGGTGAGTTGTGGTTCTGTTTTGGCGTATCATGTATTCTTAGGCAATTTCTGCATCAACATATCCGTGCACTTGTGTTTTACCGTATTTGTATACAGGGACTGAAATTGATGTATAAATAGCATTTTTTTATTAAAAATTATGATTGCCAAATTGTAAATATTTTTATATTTTTTTTATATTTAAGGTTAAATTACTATGTTAATTCCTATATTTCACTAAATTTGTCTTAAATACACTTTATTTTTTACTTTTAATTAGATCTTTATACCACTTTTAATTTTGTAATAACGTCCTTACCATTCCAAAAACGTTTAATTTAACAGAATATATTGAAGTATATTCTAGTTAAAATTAATTTTAAAAAAATACTTAGTTAATTAATTATATTATCTTTATGCTTTTACAATTTTACCCTTTACTCATTTTCATTTTGCAATTTCATGCTCTATAACCCCTCTTTTTCTCAACCCAACCTCCTCTCTTTTTTTATAGATTCTGTCATTTTCCTTTTCCACCTTATCCCCCTCCACATCCAGATTCATCCACCACCCGACAGGAAACAAACCACAACCACCCAAGACCTTGACTTAGAATATTACAAGAAATATGTTGAGTACCGTCAGAAAAATGAAAAAATCTGATGGTATAAATGTTGCGGGTAACGAGTTACTGTAAAATTTTTTTGTCCATAGGTAATTACCGTTGGATTCTGCGACGAATTACCTGCCCGAAAAATCGTTACTGGCGATTTTTTTCCGACGGTAGCATTGGAGCCACAATATCTTGTTTTCTGCACTATTACCGTCGAATTATGCCCTCAGTAAATCTGACGGTAATGTCAATTTTCTTTTTTAAAAAAATTTGTGACATAATTTTTTTTAAATTTTTTTCTGTTTTAGTTTTAATTTTTTATTTAAATTTAATTTTCACACAATTAGTGGTCAAATTATAAATAATAGAAACTAGTTATATAACATTAAATATCAAATGCTCAAATAAATTAAAATTCAAATAAATAAAATGCAATGAAACAGTAAAAAACAAAGCCATAATCACTAAAGATCCTGGTAGTCGCCATCATCATCATTTTTGTGGTACTGCTGAGGCGGCAGAGAAGCAGTGATGTCTGTATCCCACTAGCAGCACTGCTACCACCAGCAGCGCCGCTATCACTGGCGCACATCTGAACCTGGTACACCGCCATTTGCTGCTCCATCCGCTGAAACTGCTCCAGCTGCTTTCTCCACTCCAGCCTAAGCTCATTCGTGACCGTCACACCTGTTAATATCTCCTGATACCTCTCCCGAATCTCGTTCAGCTCCTGAGATTGTTTGTGAAGGCTCCGGGTGAGCTCCTGCACCTGCAGCCTCAAATCAATGTCTTCTTTGGGATCGACAGCTTGACTAGTGGCAGAGGCGGATGATGGCCTCAACATGGAAGTGCAGCGGTTGTTGGCAAAGAACGACCATAACCCTTATACGCAGTTCTTGTACGACACAGATACAAGGGCTCGTGCTAAAACACATCGGGATCGACGACTAAAGCAGCAGAGCCACTGCTGTCCTCCCCAATTTGCTGAGATTACTGAGTTGCGGTTTTCAATCTCTGCGGGTAGGACTCCCGTGTAACATATGTTATTATGATTAGGATGACAACTGTACAGTTAATTGAAAATTTTATATCACAATATGTTTACTCACATAATGATCCATAGACCGCTGATCAACAAATCTTGCTTTGTTTTCCTTCAAAGTTTGGGTGTAATAAAGGTCTCCACCAATGTCGCATCGTGATCCAACGACTTCGACTATACATATTGCATTAAAACAATATGTTAGGATGCCTACCAATGATATCTGAAAATATATAATTAAGTTAATAACAAAATTAGAGAAGCTACATACCAGCAACGCCTTAGTCTTCATGAAGGTCATTGAGTCACTAGTATGCTTGGACGACCTAGCCGATGCCTTGTTAACTCTGTTTGTGAGACACCGATGCCTGAACCCCTCATCGATCTCCCAATGAACGTATATAGCCTTCTTAATTTTTGGGCGGTGCTAGGAAGTGAGGTGGTCACGCCTCTCACGTACATCCTCCAGCACCTGTTGCAGCCACTTACCTATTCGATGGTCGTATATCTTCCCGATGAGGGTATCGTGCTCCTTGTCCCATATAAAGTTCACATGCACAAAGAAACTTTAAATTTAGTTAATCATCAAAATATATTGTATTAAACAAAATAAAAGATATAAAATAGCTAATGAGGTTTGACTATATTAAGTTTTTACCACCCACAACCATCGCTTTCTGGTCTCAACAGGGATATTCTTATAGCTCGGCCATGGATGATCTATATCAGCTTGATGATGTTGGTCATCTCCAACATACAGGCATTATTGTTTGGCATAAGCCTATCAACAATTCACAAACAAACCAATATGGCAATATAAATGAAAACTTCAAAAGCATATAACCATAATATATAGAGAATTTTTTAGAAATTTTGTCAGAGTTTCATCTATAACTAGAATGCGCCACAAACTCTATCCATCAACAATTTACTTAAACAACACCAATTATCAATAATCAATTAACAACAATCAATAATCAAGTAGCAACATCCATAAATCCACTAAATCTAATAAACTAGAATCAATAATCAAGAATAAAAAATCATGATATATCAAACACTTTCAGCAGTTCAAACCTACAACCTTAAATCCACTAAAACTAGCACCAATAATCAAGAATCACTAATCATGAATTATCAAACACTTTTAGCAAATAAAAGACTTAAAGTAGTACATACGTCATTCTGCCATCAGGCCAAACGGTCATCCGTATGATGGGAGGTGGTGGAGGGGCATCAGCTGGCTGGCTTCCGTGAGATGATTCCGGCATCATGGTATCCGTTACTGATGAGCAGATTGAGGCAGCGGCATCATTGTACGGTGTTGTTGTCAATTTGTCTATTTTTCTCATTTCTATGTACGGGTTAACCACTAAAATCACCTCCAAATTATTCAAATGCGGACAATAATGACAACACTGTTATTATCGACAAAAATAATTGTAATAATTTAAAAACATGCACGAAATATCCATCCGTCAAGAAAGATGTATTCCATTATAGGAAATGTCTGATGTGGCAAATAGAGGGTCTCTATCTTTTTCTCCCCCCTCCATTTTTCCTCTTCATCAAAGGGTATTCCCATCCTTAAAATTGTTAACCCTAAACCCCTAAATTTCTATGATATTCTTCTCTTCCCAATGCCATAGCCACTGTTGTAGCTTCGTCTTCTTTTCTACAGTACAATACCAGAAACTACATCTAGAACTACAACACAAGTACAATCGGAATCGAAAGATAAATGCGATGGTCAAAATTGGAAGGTGAGCACTACAACTGAAACTGAAGGGCAATCACGGCCAGATCTATAAGGCAAACGTGAATGATGAGAGTTGGCTCCACCCTAATTCTCCTTCCTCCATCATTCGTTGCGACAACAATCTCTGCTTCTTCCATCATTTTCCTCACTGTCATTAACTTTTTCACCATCCACTTTTCACTTTGTTCTTACCGTTAAATCTGTTGTTGATATCAGAGTGAGTTGTTATTGGTATTATTATTGTTATTGTTAGTGGTGATGGACTATGAGAGTGGGGCGAGTTTTCAGAGGGGTGACGATGAATATGGAGTGATAGCGGAAATATGATGGCAGCAAGATAGGTGAAAATTGCAAGTTAGATTTCAGATTAGAGTGAGAGGGTTCATGGTGTTACAACAAGTATGAGAAGAGGACGACCATGTGATGGTGGAAAGGTTAAGGATGGAAGTAACGATTCAGGTGGGGTGAGCTTGAGGCTATAGTATAATATTTGGAAGGTTTGAAGGAGTGGTGTGGGGTGGTAGTAGAGAGAGAGAGAGAGGAGTATGTTTCTCCATTTGCCACATTAGACATTTTTGTTAACGGAGTACATCTCTTTTGATGGATGGATATTTTGTGCATATTTTTAAATTATTAAAAATTATTTTTGTCAATAATAAAAATAAGAATAATTATTATCAGCATTTGAATAATTCGAGAGTATTTTTTGTGGTTAACCCTATATGTATTTTAGGTGTGGTAGTTTAGATAAGGCTTATGTGGTGTTCAAGAAAACTTGCGACAAAAATGTGGTTCTGGGGAAGGCAATGATATTAGATTTGATAGCTAATGGATATGGGAGAGAAGCAATTGAAGCATTTGAAGAGATCGATACAGAGATTGGTGAATATTAGGGATGGCAACATGCACCCTACCTACGGGTACCCAACCTGACCCCACCCGATTGGGTAGGGTTGCCAACCCAATCTGCAGTAGGTAGGATTCTCATGCGGGTTGGGTAGGGTGCGGGTTGAGCTTTAACTCTACTCGACCAATCCTCATCATATATATATATATATATATGTTTCAAGTGGATGTTGAAACAAATATCTCTCACTAAATGCAAAAGATCCTTAGCCACTAAAAGATCATTAATTGATAATTTAATACTTTTTTTACATAAAACTCAGTTCTACTTTAAATTATCACCAAGTTATATAATAATGTTGGCCTAGGGGTGTACGCAGATCGGATTGGATCGGATGTGGCCGAAAATTCGATCCGATCCGCACAATTCTCATTGGATCAGATCGGATGTGATATCCACATTTTTTAGTGTCGGATCTGATCCGATCCGATCCGATCCGATCTGCAAATGTGCAGATTGGATCAAATTAGATATCGGATATATCCGCATAATTGAACCTTCTCTTTTTAATCATATTTCTATGTAAAAAATTCAATAAAAATATTTCTTTCACACTTTTAAAATAATGCAATATATGAATAATAATTACTAACTAAAACATACAAACAAGTAAATATAATACCAAACATATATATATATATATATATATATTATTGTGCGGATCTACGGATCGGATACGCAGATGTAGAGCAGATATCCGCGATCCGATCCGTAAAGGGTACGAATCAGATAGTATTCGCAATTTTCGAATCGGATGCGGATATTTACCACGGATCTGTAAATACGATCCGATCCATGAACACTCCTATTGCCTGGTAGTCTCGCGTACGCAGACACAGCTTGTGTACACGAAAATGACCATTTTCGTATTCATGCGCATGCATGAGGCATGTGTACGCGTGGATTCTCTTATGTTTTATACTTCCGCGTACGCGGATGTCGCGTGTGTATGCGACTATGCATGTTTTTGCATTTATGCATACGCATGACCACCTAATTTTGCAAAAGATGTTTTTGAGTTTTTTTAACCATTCTTCGAGCCTTCTGAACCTCTGTAAATCCTTTTATGAGTCTAGAGCCGGTGTAATAGAGGATAGAGAAGTTAAAAATGAGAATTTATGAGTTGAGTTAGTGAATTGAGGATGGATGATTGATTAAGTATAATGGGAATGATTTTGATAATGAGAGATGACGATGAATTGATTATGATTAAGTTTGATGAGAAGGGTTATGATAATGAGAGATGACGGAGATCGATTACAATTAAGTATGATTAAAATGATGATGATAATGAAAGAAATGAACGATGGGTCAAAGCTATTAATAATTGGTGAATGATGATGGAATAGGAAGGTTGAGGATTCCCTCCGAGTTATATGTTATATACGTGAGTGAAGATTTTGACGAGATGATGATTGAGAAGTGTGATGGGCACTATATCCCAGAATGAATAGGCGAGTTGGGGTTAAGGATTCCCTCTCTCTTACTAGGTTTTGAAATGAGTACAAACATATGGAGAGAGTGATATTGATATTGAAGGAGATTGAGGAGTGAGAAACTAAATTAATGATGAGGGCTTATGAGTAGTAAGCTGATTGAATATGAAATTGACTGAGAAAATGAATAAATAGGTGACTTGATGTAGAGGATTCCTTCTCTCGTATTGTGATTATGAATAAAGAGGCAATAATATTTATGTTATAAGGACGGTGGTTTCATCTTGCTCGTGGAATAATGAGTTTAGATATTGGATGAATTTATTTTAATATTTTTTAATATTATAATAAAATGATGAATAAAAGATAGTTTTTTTAGATAACTAGTTGAACTGTTTTTTTAAGTCTTGGCTTGGAGAGATTAAAGTTCAGTGTGTGCTAGTGTCATTGAATTTAGGAAATTAGTTTTTGTTCATAATATTAATTGGCTTGTTTTTTATGATAGTTGGTTTTCTGTGATATATGTATGGGCCCAAATTTCACAAAAAAAAAAAGAGTGAAACGGCTTATAATTACCGTGTCATTAGCATAGTCACCACTCCCTAAGTTTGGACTCGTGCAGTCAACATTTTTATTCAACCCAGTACGTGTCACTTAATTACAGGCTAACTTGGGATAGCCACGCTAGTCACCAAACTTAACTAGTCACCACAGACAGCACCTAGTTAAAATTGTTTCTTTTGATAATAAAAGTAAAAAAAAATATCATTACACGTTTTTTTATAAATTTAGTAATTTTTTTTAGAAATTGTTCTTCATCCAATTTTTTTTAGTAATTTTATGGGGCAAAGCGTTGCTTGCTTCTCTTTCTTTACGTACAAATCCGATCAATCTACGGATCAAATCGTATTCGTAATTTTCGGATCAGATGCGGATATTTACCGCAGATCTGTGGATACAATCCGATCCATGAACACTCCTAAATGTTGCATTCTTTTTGCAACCTACGGACAGGGTCGGGTACCCGCATGTTAAGAACGTGTAGGGTTAGAGTTGAGATATTCTCAACCCGCAAGTAGAATAGGGTTGAGTTTATATAAAAATCTCAATCCGTGGGCAGGGTTAGGGTTGAGTCCAAATTCTACCCTACCCTACCCATCATCACCCCTAGTGAATACGTGAGTATGTTATGTTTATATTAATGTCTTAATAGTAAAATAGTAAAATTATATTTGTAATTTTTTTTTATAAAAGTTTACTGTTAATAGAAATCTAATTACGAATTTAAAATATATAAAAATTTAATTAAAAATAAAAATATAAAAACTTAATTATAAATTTAATAAAATTATAAAAATTGATAAATAATTTATATTTAATATTATTACAAATTTTAAATTTTCGGATATTCTACAGAAATATCCTACTTTTATACTTACTAAGAAAACCTTTTTATTATTTTTACGGTAAAAATGTAAAAGTCATCATCAGCTTCAATTAAGTGAAATATAAATCTTGAACTATTGATTGAATATCCTTATGAAACTAGGACACGTTAAAAATTCACCTCATCTCTTGATCAACTACAGAAATCCTGATTAATATGATGCATTCTCTGTTAAAATAAAAGAGCAATGGCTTGATTCTCCACACATATTACATACTCCTAAATTTGTTCTTGTTCATTCCAAAGCCATATCTCTGGAAATGTGTACGTCCCCAAGTATGATAAGTGTGATCCCCAAATCTTGGAGTGGGGCCGAATAAAACCCTCGAGTCTTAATCTTGATTCATATCATACTCTTCTTTTGTGGCCCCAACTCTCTGGCTCGTTCATGCTTTGGTCGACTCTGTCGGCAATACGTTTTATACGTATTTCGTCGACTCTCTTTGTTCATGATTTTTTTAGTGCGTATATTTTGGGAATTTTTTATTTAAATAAATTAAATAAATATTTTAATTATTAAAAAATAAACAATTATAAAAATTATTATCGAAATTCGTCCTCCAACCTTATTTCGTTTACATATCTCGTTTATACTAAGGTATGTGTGCGTGACACGTACATATCTTATTTACAGTGTAAATGAGACAAGGCTGGAGGACGACTATATATAGATGTCGTTTACAGCGAGATTTTGGACTTAAGTTCGAATCTTTCGACCATTTTTTCTTCTTTTTTATTTCTTTTCTAACCATATTATCAAGTAATAAGAAGATGGTACGCTCAAATATCAACAGACTAGATGCAGGGACGGACTCAGTAACAATGAGGGAGCACTTACCCCACTGTATTTTTATTTTTTTTAAATCTAATTCAATATAATGTGTTCCTACTTTAAATTTTAAATGACTCCACTACAAATAAACTAAACCCAATTAATTAAAGTCCCAAATTTACTTTTTTATTTCTCTATCATTTTGACTATTATTTAATTTAATCAAATTTAGTTTTTGTGTCGTCACTCTTTTATTCCCTTAAATTCTTTTCTTATTTTTATATTTTCAACTTTCTTTTTCTATTCCTTGTCTAGTGGTCATCTTTTCTTCATCAAAAAGTAAATTTTAAATTCTCCATTTTTTATATAGCTCTCATTGACTCTATGTATCTTTCAATTTCATTGTTTCTCTTTTTAATATTTTCAATTACAAATTTTAATTTAAAATATTATAATTTATGTATTAATCTAATATTTTATTTTCTTCATGACTTTATGTATTTTATTTTATTCTCAATTTATTCATCCTTATTACTTATTTTTTATCTTTTGTTCTATTATATGAATCTATGTTGCATATATTTTAAAATGAATTGATTAATTTACTAATTAGAATTTATTTTTTATTTTTAGAAATAGTAATAAAAATATTTTAATTACAATACATAATTAACAGATGCATAAAATCTTTCATGCGTCTAACATTATATCAAAATTAAATTAAAAAATATATAACAAATTTAATTATTTTAAAAAGAAAGAAGGAAAAAATTATAAATTATGTTTCTATTATTTAATATAAACATACTTTTCATATACAGATTTAATTTTTCTAGTATTTATATATAATTTTAATTTCAAATTATAAATACTAGTATATCATTAGGCGTTAATGTGCCAATTGATCCATATATTTAATAATATTTAACAAAATTTAATTTAATATATATATATATTTTTTTCCCTACTCCTAAAATTTTCTAGGTCCGTCACTGGTTGAATGTAACATGGCACTACGCTAGGGCAGGCGACTTTGCGGTTAGTTTTATTATCTTAAGTTTTGTGTAATCTCATATATGTTTAGCCATGGTTAGGGTACTTGCCAAGAACTAAAATAGAATTTGTATCATTAGGAATAGGTTACTGATAGAAATTAGTACTTCTAGAAATGTGGTTATCATTTTTTGGTAATTAAGTTATTAGTAACATAATTATTAATTTAGAGTTTAAATGTTGGAGTAGATGTTTTCTAATCGTTGAGTCTAGTTTATTGGTCACACGTTTCTTAATTTATTAATTTAGTTAGAAACTATCCAAGTTTGATAATTATATTATCACGTTAAGTTAAAGTTTGATATTTAGATTATTAATTATTTTATTGAATATTTTAATTTCACGTAAAGCAATGAGGAAATGTGTCTTAGTTAAGAAAGTACATATTAACAGAATATGTCGTGTTGGAATAAATTCAGTTAGTACATATGTGTAAATTTCTATTAAGCAAATGTATAGAATAGTCAAAACATTTTGATATGTTGATGGACTTATACAAATTTTTAATTTTTAATAATTGTAAAATATTTTTGTTTGTCAGAGGCCTCGCCTACTCTTGCCCCGGCAAGTGGGTCACATGCTTCCTCTACCCAACTCCGTCGTCCCGTATCTGAGGGAGGCTGGATTTGGTGATACGGTCCCTTTCAAGGATTTTGTATTCGACAACTCTCTAATTACGGCATTCGTGGAGCGATAGTGTTCGGAGACCCACACGTTCCATTTTTCGTGGGTTAAGAACACTATCACCCTGCAGGACGTGGCGTACCACCTTGGGCTACGCGCACACGGAGAGCCAGTTGAGGGTGCTTCCATGACTTCCAAAGGTGGTACAGCATGGAGACGTGAGAGTTGGTGGAGCGATTGCTCGGTACCATGCCTCCGATGGTTCCACAGTAGGGGGCGCAGAGGAAGAAGTCCTTCTCGTTGAAGCTTATATGGCTGTGGGACCGTGTTCACCATATACCACCGACGGACGACCCGGGTACACTCCTACAGTATGCGAGGTGTTAGATCTTGTTACTGATTGGAGGCTACCTGATGACGGACAAGTCGAACAACTTGGTCCATCTGCATTGGCTGCTACTGTTTTAGGACTTTGGGCAGTACTGTGCGTTGTCTTGGGGCTCGGCGGTGCTTGTCTGGACATACCATTCACTGTGCTCTGTAGCACAACGAGGCACTGTAGACATTGCCGGCTACACTCCGCTGTTGATGTCCTGGATATATCAGATATTTTCTCAATGGTGTCCACCTGACTGAGGGATTTTCATGTATCCTATGGTTGTGAGGTAACAATTGTTTATGTCTTGCTTATATTTTGAATTTGTAACTGGTTATGACATTCCGCAACATGAACTCATGTTTTTTCTTGTAATTGGTGTTAGGTTGATAGGATTGATGCAGCAGAGCAGAGACTCGCATGTGGCGAGGGTTCTGTGATGGTGTCTAGCGATAGACCAGTTACGTTGGGACGAAGTTAGCACTACGATTGGAACGACCAGTTTTTTAATTTAGTCGTTTATATATACTTTGTTGTCTATATAAATTAAATAAAAATATGTAGTTACTGAATTTTGTGGTTTGGAATATTATTTACTTTTTGGGATATCAAATGTTTATTTATTCTATAATTGTTGTTTCAATTTGTTTAGACGTCGTACGATGACCCTACTCTACAGGATCTGTGCACCCGTGGTTTGTCGAGGAGGTAGAGTAGGGGACATGGATGTCAATTGTTCCCCTCGTTTACTTCAACATCATCGAGTTTTACTAGGTTGTTCAGGTGAAAAGTGCCCCGACCAACATCGACAGGTTTCTAACATCTACAGGCTGGGGTGAGGATATGTGACGGCTTGACAAACTTGATGACTGGTACGCTGGCTAGACGAGACATTTTGAGGAGGGTCGTAGTATCTTCATTCAGATGCTTTGACTACAGGCCGACACGAGAGTACTAGGATTGGTGGCGGGGTGCTTGCCGGGTTAGGAACCTATCAGGCCAGGACGTACTCGTTGATCCGGTGCTAGCCGATTTACCTCCTGACGTCCAGCCTACTACCAACTAGTTGCATGATGTTCTCCACCTTTCTTGGGACATCCCTGATCAGTGTTGGCGTGCGAAGGAGGCCAGAGAGGATACCCAACAACCTACTAAGAAGAAGAGGGGTGTCAGAGAGTGCAGACCAGGCGAAGGGGTTAGGAGGGAGAGGGTCAGGCCTCGCCGGACGCGATTGGATGGAGAGTCAAATGAAGAGGAAGAGTTCGACAGACATGAAGACCATGGAGACATCCCCATAGGCAGTGATGATTCATCCCCCACCACTACCTCTTCCACCTCCCGTACCGCGTGAACCATCTGGTTTAGGAGGTCAGCAACATTTGGGCCATCTGGGACACCTCACCACCCAGATGGCATGATGCTGGGCCATCCAATAATAGCAGGCATTCATTCCAATTTGTCAAGGCTTATTACCATGGTCCTTTCCACACAACCTACATACAAAATTAACCGGTGCCTATTGGGGTCGCTTACCAGCATCTTGCCTTGGCCTGTCACCATTCTCTCCAGTATAGCGAGTAGGAAAATTTCCAATTTGCTAGTTTCTACGCAGTGGTAATCCAGCCATTTTAAAGTTCCTCTTCAATGTAGCCATATACTAATTAAAATTCCTCTATGGAAACCCTTGGCGATTCATCCTTGCTATCACCACCTTTTTTGTACAATCCTCCACCAGTTGACTCTTATTAACCAATTCTGCAAAGTTCTGTGTCTCCAACGGAACCACTAAATTCATTAGATCCTCTTGAAGTCCTCCTTTGAACTTTAAACACTTCCATTCCTCAAAATTTTCTAGATTCTCTCGACAGATCTTTGAAAAATGACACAAAATTCTTTGTATACTTAGCAATAGACATACCTCCCTACCTCAATTGCATTAACTCCATCTCCTTCGCATTACGAGTAGGCCTAGGGTAGTATTTGTTATAAATCACCTCCTTAAAAATAGCCCACGAAATCTCATCATTCTCCTATTGCACCAAGCACTCCATACCCTGCCACCAATGCTGTGTATCCCCTTCCAGCATGTAGGATGGAAACTTCACATACTGTCCTTTCAGAACAAGATGAGCCTACAGAAATCTCTCTATATCCTGAAACCAATTGTCATCCTCAGTAGCAACGATGGTACCTTTAAACTTTGGCATATTTATCTTCAAAAAAGGAGCTAACGACATATGCCTATCATGATGTTGCACATATATATGATTGATACTGCTATTCTCACTGTTTCTCTCTCCTACACAATTGATCGCCTAGGTAGTTGCCGCTATTGTTTCGTGCATGACCTTAGCCATGGTGTTCATAATAATGATAAAGGCTTCCTCAGTCCGCTCATTTCTTGCCGGGGTAATAATGGGAGTTTTTCCTTAAGTGCTTTGTCCCTGTAAACTCATCGTGGTCTTGTTCACACCAAACAATCAACATTAAGGTAATCAGTCTTAACACTTCAAGTTGAGCGTGAACATTTCCAGAATGAATACACAAAGATGATGATGCAGCTCATATCACAAAGATATATTATCCGCATGAGACACAAAAACTGAGCATTCCACTCCCTAGGTTGTACTGAGAACGAACTGCTCTGATATCAAATTGAAACGACTCAATTTCTAACATGTCATTATTATACTAGAAGATAGGCGTTATTAACTTACTTTGATATTTATTAAATAATATTTATTGTATGAGTCTGATTCATTGTTAAAACGCAGTTATTTTTGCTAGGTAATTTTTCTTAAAAACGTTTGGTTCGATAAATAGAAAGACGTACATAAATAAAATTACAAATAATAACAGATAAAGTAATTTAAAACTGTCACGTATATACATTGCATGTTGGTTAACAAGGAGTAGCTAACTATTAACTATTTATACATACATACATACATACATACATACATAAGGCATCCCCTAATCCCTCAAGACTACAAAAGCGAGAGTATAACACTCTAGGTCTTTAAAATCTTGAACCAAGCTAATGCTATCAAAATGCAATATATGATATCTTCCATCACTCCTTCGCACGATCATACGTCATTACTGGGCCGCTGGCACTCCGTCTGGAGTGGAGGAAAAGGGTAAAAACTTGGGGTTCTTAGTAAAGTTGGGGTTGTTAGTTAAGTTCATTAACACTTTGTTGTTTATCAGATAAGTAGTAAAATATAGAAAATAGTATACAAATAGAGAATATAGAAAAATATCACGCAATAGATATTACAGAGAATACATACACTTTCACATAGAGTGCATAACAGAAAAGGATGTGCAAACAAGTATGATGCATGTTTAGTCCTATGCAGGTCATGAGCTCATGTGTCAGTTGCCTATTTTCTCACGACATTACCTGGCACAAATCCTGGATATGGCTTTTCCAGAGCTGTGCACATTACAACGTCTCATCTACCCTCAATGGCAGCTTTGCTTTCCATAGTAGGTCATTTACCCTTAATGGCAGCTCTGCTCTCTTGAGCAGGTAAGAGAAAGGTCTGAAAAGTAGTTCTCATTTGGTGGGCATCTCCATTATATAGTGGCCCGAATTAGCCCAGCCCAAGTCTAAAGGCCCTTGCAATCATTATCTCAGCCATCTTAAAGGCTCTCACGATTATTATCTCATCTCGAGGCTTCCGTGGTCAATGTCTCAGCTCGAAGGCTCTCTCAACATTCACTCACAACATATAGTTTCTTGACAATTTACTCAATATAAGTCTCCTCATATGCTTTCCTAGGTGTTTTATGAAAAGATTCCAGAATTTCAGATTTTAGAATGATCTTTCTACGTCTTTTACTTTGAATGCTGTCGTATTCTTCTTAAATCTTTACGTTGCTTATATCACCTTTTACTTAACTTATTTTTGTATCTCTTAACTTTAAATATTACTATTACATATTACACCTAATCTCAGAATTTTAGTTATTCATAATTTAATCATAAGTTTTAATTAATTACCTTAGCTCTTCAATATTTTATTTAGTTGTATTTTACCTCTGTAACTCTAATAAATTATAAGTCTTCTCTTAATATTTTCAAAATCCTATTTTTTCTTTTATTTTTGGTGCGAAATTTATAACCCACAAATTAACCGGCAAGTGCACCAGGTCGTACCAAGTAGTACCTCAAGTCAATGAGGGCCGATCCCACGAGAATTGATGGACTAAGCAACAATGGTTGATTAAATTACTTAGTTAGACAAACAGAAAAGAGTGTTTGGGTCTCAATTGCATTAAACAGTAAATTCAGAAAATTAATAAAGCAAGCAGTAAACAAGTTGTGAATAATATATGGAGAAAACAGTTAAGGCTCCAGAGATATCTATTTTCCAGATTGATTTTTCTTACTAACTATTTTAATCACGCAAGATTTAATTCCTGGCAAACTATATATGACTAAACTCTAATTCCTTAGACCTTTTTAGTCTCCTCTAAAATTCATCAACCGTCAATTTCTTGGTCAATTAATTCCAATTAGAGGGTGAAGTTCAATTCTAGTTTATATGCTACAGAAATCCTAATTACCCAAATATAAGAGGATTATATATCACGTATCCCGTTAAATCCAGATAATTAAAAATTTAGGAGAATATATTTTCAAGCTATTATTCAAGTAAAGAGCTTTTCCAAGTTATACAAGAACTCAATTAGAAAGAGGGTCATACTTCCGTTCCACCCAATTTCATAAAATAAAGAACAAAAATAATTCTTGAATTATATGAATCAATACATGAATTAAAATAGAAAAAAATAATAGACTCAATCCATACAATAGACAGAGCTCCTAACCTTAACAGTGGAGGTTTAGTTGCTCATGATTTAGAGTGAAAACTAGGATTCTCTAAAACTGTAAGTTTTTGGAATGAGGTAGAATAGAATAGAAGAGAAGAAATTCTTTTTCCTTTTATATCTAATCCTAATTAATGTAAAATATATTTCCTAAAACTAAATAATATCTTTTCCTATTTTTAAATAAATAAAGTTTAAATCAGAATTAATAGGAGATTGCGTGCTTGCTTCTTGGAGAGTTGGGGACCACTTGATTCCTTAATAATTCACGCCTCTCTCAAGTTAGGCGCAGGTTTGGCCGAAGTGATGGAAAAGAATTTTAGACTATTGTATATCGTTAGAAAGTTCTGAAAGTTAGCTTTCCAACATCACTAGAATCACGTCAATTGGATCTCTGTAACTTGAGTTATTTAGGTTTGAGTACAGAGAGATCAGGATTGACAGCATCATTCGCCTTCTCTTTTTCTGCGAAAATTCCATCAAATCTATCCAAATGCTATCTAAAATAAATAGAATTGCACATGACTCAAAGTAGTATCTATAGTGACTAAAAGATAATTAATTCTTGATAAAACTTAACAAATTAAATACAAATTCACTAGAAAAAAAATAAGAAAGATGCTCACGCATCAATTTTTCACAAAGCATGCATGGCTGAGTGCCCAACTCCCACTTGATTAGGTATAAAGGGCACCCAGCGCACAACTCTCAGAGAGGAGAGAGGGCGTCTAGTGCCTAAAAATTACAACTAGAGAACACCCGACGTCCAAGGTTTTAGCCAACAAAAACACATTAAAGCACTACGTAAACACTCAATTTCAAGCAGCAACAATCAACCATCAACTAAGCATCAAAACACAATCAATTCATGATTAATTTGTCAAACCTTACCTCTCGGAGTTAGCTCGCAAAAACCGATTATTCTTTGATGATTTTTAACTCACGTTTTTCCTATTTTTTGTCAAAACAATGCTTAAACCATGATATACATAATAACCGAATCTCGATATCCATCGTAAATTCAAGAAAAAATCTTCACCTTGATAAATTTAACATGATTGTGAAGAGGAGGAAGAAACGAATAGTTTAATTAGTTTAGAATCATTGTTAGAGTTTTTTGTATGAAAGGATCGAACCTCAGAAACTTGTTGACTATGAATCTTCAGCTTTTCTCTGTCGTTCTTCTCTTTTTTCAAGTTATGTTTGAAAAAGAAAAAGGAAATAGGAAGTACTTTTGAGGTTATATATGAAGACCGAAAAATAAGCATGAGGTGGCTGGACGTGGTGAAACTGTGGGAGTTATAAGGTGATTCATATAAAATTAATAATAAAATATTATTATGATAAAAGATTAATATACAAGAATATTATTATCTTAAATATTATTATTTAATAAAATATTATTATTGACTTTTTTACATATTCAAAATCAGCTCGTGAAACCAAATCTAACCGTGTCACTCGGATTTTGTGAATTCCTAATGCATAAAGTCAAGAAATTCGTTATTGAAAATCTAGGTTGTTATACAAACAACTAGCAAAGTGGATGCTGTAGAGTATATTAAAGTTAGATGTTCAGAGATAATTAAGATTATGTAGAGATTCTTCTCATCTAAAGAGACCACTGTTGGTTCCAATACTCTTATTAAGTGGATTTCACCCCAGAAACTTTCTTCAAGCTAAATGTTGATGGTTCCTTCATAGTGCAAAGTAATAATCTGACGTTCGGAGGAGTTATTCGTGACCAACTTGGGAAATATATTCTAGGTATCTCCTGTAATTTTGGAAGCTGCTCTATCATGCATGCCAAACTCTGAAGTATCATAAAAGGAACGCAAATAGCTATTGCTAATGGCCTCTATAAGCTTATCATCGAATTTGACTCCAATATAGCAACAAGCTTCATCAAAGGAGGTTGCATTCCTACTCACCCTTGTAAGACCCTGGTTGATGAAATTGAAATTCTTGCTAGGCGCATACAAAATGTACAACAGAAACACACCCTACGTAAAGCAAAGAGCGTGGCTAATAAATTGGCAAAGAAAGGACAAGAGATGCCTTTAGGTGTTCATATTTTTTACAACATCTCTCGTAATATAGTTCATGCTATTAGTTTTGATCTTTTTGGGACCTTTAGGTCGAGAGGATCTTAGCTTTTTTTAGTTTGGTTTTGTTCTTGTTTTTCCTTTTAGTTTTTTCCGTCCTCTTATTGGTTTGGGTCCTTGACCCCGCTTTTCTCATAAAACAAGATATAAAAATTATTTTATAAAACAAGAAATTAGATGATATATTTTGTAATTATTTTTTAAAATTCAAAATTTAGAAATCGAATGGTTCAACTTTATTTTCTTTAAGATTTTACATTTTTGAAAAAAAAAATAGATGGTGCAATTTCAATTCCCAATTTTTTAAGAATAAAATCGAATGGTGCGATTTCAGAATGTTATAATTTTTAATTTGTAAAAAACTAAATCTAATGGTGCAATTTTATTATTGTAATTTTTAATTTTTTAAATCGGACAATACAATTTTTTTATTGCTAGTTCAAATTCACTTTTCTTCTCTCTCTTTTCAGAAATCGAATCATACAATTTCTCTCTCTTAACACATACCTATAATACACTATCCTATACAATTTGTGAGCAATTTATCATATATGAACTCATAATGAAATTATGTATACTAAACTTGACATTGTGATCATATCTTTTTCCTTCATCAGTAACAGTATATACTATATTAAAAATGTCATTTGTACATTAAAATCAGTTACTAAAATTAACCACTATATATATTTATATATGAAAATATATGCTATTCAATTTATTTTCAATATGTGTATTTTATATTTTAACATATATTTTTTACTATTAATTAATTTTAGTGTACACCTGACATGGTTAATACTATATACCACTAAGGACCCAACTTTTCATATTTTGGTTTTGTTTTTTTTTTCTTAATAAATTTTTTATGTTTTCTAAAATTTTTTTTATCAAATTGTCACTCTTTTATTACAATGGCAACTATTATTTTTTTTCTACCTTACTAGGAGATACCCAATCGGATAGCACCTTCAAAATAAAATATGCTAAATGAGAAAGCGAAGAGATCTTTGTGAAGAGATTGTGAAATGGGCCAACCTTTAGAGAGGTTGGTCAACTGGCTAACCTTGAGGGAGGTCGGTCAACTTTGTCTTTTGTCCAACCTAAACCTTATAGCTCGGTCCAAAGTATGAACACTGCCCCTGCTTGAGCTTCAATCTTTTTCTTGAGATCGTGCTTCTGAGCTTTGATCTCTTTGGGAAGTCGTGTTCAAGCATTAGTTTTGCTGCACTTGATTTGCTCCTTCTTGGGCGAGTCTCGCGTCTTTAAGCGTCGTTTTGATTAATGCGAAGCGTTTTTTGCCTTCGCTCCATAATTGCGGCATTGCTTTCGAGGACGTTAGTTTCTTGGGAGTGTGCAAGCGTCTTTAAAACCTATTAATTGAGCTTTTATTTGTTTTGCCGTTTCTTTTTCGCTCTTTAAACTCTTTGTTTGAAACCAAAGAAGCTATTTTTGTTCTTCTTCATTTTCTTCTTTTGTCTCCAGCTTCATTTTGCTCCTTGCTTCTCTGTGAAAAACTTTTCTCGTCTGGTTCCTTCAATTTTGCCCCAAAGCTTTCTTCTGAAGCTCTTCGAGGCATTCGTGGGTCGTTCGTGCTTCTTTGATGTGCATCTGTCGCTGTTTGCTCCTTTCTTCTTTCGAGGTTGGTATTCTGTTTTCTCGTTCCTTTTCTTGGTCACGATTTCTGCATTTTTGGTGTTAGCTTTTTCTGTTGCATGCTTCTGATTTCGTTTCAAAGTTTCGATCTTGCTTTGCTTTTTGGTTTGAAAAAAGATTGAAACTCTTTGATTTCGTTCCTTTCTTGTTTGTTGGTAGGGCTAGGGTTTTCGACTTCCTGTATCTGCATTGCCTCCAAAGGGTGCCTCTAGGTTTTAGTGGTAATCTTTGATCCTTGGGGCACCCTTTTCACTGTTGCATTCTGTTGTTTGCTGGTTGTTTTTTATTTTCTGATTCTGTCCGTGTTACTTGGTAGTGACCTTTTTTTTTGTTTTCTTGCTGTAGGTGCAATTTCTTATGTCTTTTTGGAAGAATATTGTTGAGATGTCTACAAAGGTCCCTCCTGGTATGGCTGACTGGTTAGATTTCATAGTGTTAATGTGTGTTACTATAGCTGACCCGGAGTATTGTGAGAAGCTTAGGAGGTTTCATAGGATTTGTGGGAGTAGGGAGGATGAAACAAACTACAAGCTGGTGTCGCCCGACCCTGAGGAGAGGGTTAGTTTCTCTCCCTTAAGTCGGGCAGAGCGTCCCTTCTTTTATGCTTATGTGATGAGCGGATAATTTATACGCTTTTTGGCTTTATATTTAGATAATTTTTAGTAGGATCTAGTTACTTTTAGGGATGTTTTTATTAGTTTTTATGCTAAATTCACATTTCTGGACTTTACTATGAGTTTGTGTATTTTTCTTTGATTTCAGGTATTTTCTGGCTGAAATTGAGGGACCTGAGCAAAACTCTGATAAAAGGCTGATAAAGGACTGCTGATGCTGTTTGATTCTGACCTCCTTGCACTCGAAATGGATTTTCTGGAGCTACATAACTTCAAATGGCGGACTCTCAACAGTGTTGGAAAGTAGACATTCAGAGCTTTCCAGAAATATATAATAGTCTATATGATGAGCGGATAATTTGTACGCTTTTTGGCATTGTTTTTAGTATGTTTTTAGTATGATCTAGTTAGTTTTTAGTATATTTTTATTAGTTTTTTGTTAAAATTCACTTTTCTGAACTTTACTATGAGTTTGTGTGTTTTTCTGTGATTTCAGGTATTTTCTGGCTGAAATTGAGGGACCTGAGCAAAAATCTGATTCAGAGACTAAAAAGGACTGCAGATGCTGTTGGATTCTGATCTCCCTGCACTCGAAGTGGATTTTCTGGAGCTACAGAAGCCCAAATGGCACGCTCTCAACGGCGTTAGAAAGTAGACATCCTGGGCTTTCCAGCAATATATGATAGTCCATACTTTGCCCAAGATTTGATGGCCCAAACCAGCATTCAAAGTCACCCACAGAAATCCCAGCGTTAAACGCTGGAACTGGCAC
>NC_029780.3:27659272-27659659 GCF_000817695.3 Arachis duranensis
GTCTACAGACTTATGCTATTCCCTTTTGCTGTAAGAGACAAAGCTAGGATATGGTTGGAATCACAGCCTAAAGAAAGCCTGAACTCTTGGGAAAAGCTAGTCAATGCCTTCTTGGCAAAGTTCTTTCCACCTCAAAAATTGAGTAAGCTTAGAGTGGAAGTTCAAACCTTCAAACAGAATGAAGGTGAATCCCTCTATGAAGCTTGGGAAAGATACAAATAATTAATCAGAAAGTGTCCCTCTGACATACTTTCTGAATGGAGCATCATAGGTATTTTCTATGATGGTCTCTCTGAACTATCCAAGATGTCTTTGGATAGTTCTGCTGGAGGATCTCTTCATCTGAAGAAGACGCCTACAGAAGCTCAAGAGCTGATTGAAATGGTT
>NC_029780.3:27665900-27666917 GCF_000817695.3 Arachis duranensis
AGGTAGCCACTGACAACGGTGAAACCCTTGCATAAGCTTGCCATGGAAAGGAGTAAGAAGGATTGGATGAAGACAGTAGGAAAGCAGAGAGACGGAAGGGACCAAGCATCTCCATACGCTTATCTGAAATTCCCACCAATGAATTACATAAGTATCTCTATCTTTATCTTTATGTTTTATTCGTATATCACCCATATCCATTTGAGTTTGCCTGACTAAGATTTACAAGGTGACCATAGCTTGCTTCATACCAACAATCTCTGTGGGATCGACCCTTACTCGCGTAAGGTTTATTACTTGGATGACCCAGTACACTTGCTGGTTAGTTGTGCGAAGTTGTGTTTATGCCATGGTATTGAACACCAAGTTTTTGGATTCATTACCAGGGATTATTTGATTTGTGAAAAGTATTGATCACAATTTCGCGCTACCACTATACTTTATTCGAGATTAGACGACATAAACTGGCACTCAACGCTAGTTCCATGCTGCATTATGGAGTCAAACGCCAGAAACACATCACGAACCAGAGTTGAATGCCAAAAACACGTTACAACTTGATGTTCAACTCCAAAAGAAGCCTCTGCACGTGTAAATCTCAAGCTCAGCCCAAGCACACACCAAGTGGGCCCCGGAAGTGTATTTCTGCATCAATTACTTACTTCTGTAAACCCTAGTAGCTAGTCTAGTATAAATAGAAAATTTTACTATTGTATTTGGAGTCTTTGACCATTCGGTCTTTTGACCATAGGTCCTTCTCCCTATTTTCAAATTCATATTATATTTTGGGGGCTAGCCATTCGGCCATGCCTGGACCTTCACTTATGTATTTTCAACGGTGGAGTTTCTACACACTATAGATTAAGGGTGTGGAGCTCTGCTGTACCTCGAGTTTTAATGCAATTACTACTATCTCTTATTCAAATTCTATCTTGTTTCTGTTCTAAGATACTACTCGTACTTCAACCTGATGGATGTGATGATCCGTGACACTCATCATCATCCGTCCCTATGAAC
>NC_029780.3:27667036-27667558 GCF_000817695.3 Arachis duranensis
TAAGAAGGATTGGATGAAGGCAGTAGGAAAGCAGAGATTCAGAAGGAGCACAGCATCTTCATACGCCTATCTGAAATTCCCATCGATGATCTACATAAGTATTTTTATCTTTATTTTCAGTTTATTTATTATTATTATTCGAAAACTCTATGACCATTTATTATCCGCCTGACTGAGATTTACAAGATGACCATAGCTTGCTTCATACCAACAATCTCTGTGGGATCGACCCTTACTCACGTAAGGTTTATTATTTGGACGACCCAGTACACTTGCTGGTTAGTTGAGCGAAGTTGTGAAATTATGTTTAGACCATGGTATTAAGCACCAAGTTTTTGGGGCCATTACCTGGGAATCAATTTCGAACAACAATTTAAGTATGAATCACAATTTCGTCCACCAAGTTTTTGGCGCCGTTGCCGGGGATTGTTCGAGTATGGCCAACTGACGGTTCATCTTGTTGCTCAGATTAGGTAATTTTCTTTTTTGTTTTATTTTCAAAAATTTTTCAAAAATCTTTCA
>NC_029780.3:27667566-27673734 GCF_000817695.3 Arachis duranensis
AAAAATTTTTCAAAAATCTTTCAAAAATTTATCACCTATTTTCGAAAATTTTCAGAGTTTTCAAGAATGAATTCTAGAGTTTCATATAACATGTTTTAGCTTGGCTGGCTATTAAGCCATGTCTAATTCATAGGATTTTGATTGAGGACTTTGAATTCATTACTTCTTTTTTCCTATATATTTTTCGAAAAATATAAAATAAAATACAAAAAAATAAAAAATCATAAAAATAAAAATATTTTGTGTTTCTTGTTTAAGTCTTGAGTGAACTTTTAAGTTTGGTGTCAATTGCATATTCATTTTGTTCTTGCATTTTTTAAAAATTCATGTATTCTTAGTGTTCTTCATGATCTTCAAGTTGTTCTTGGTAAGTCTTCTTGTTTGATCTTGATGTTTTCTTGTTTTGTGTTGTATGATGTTTTTCATGTGCATTTTTGCATTCATAGTGTCTAAAAATGAAAGATTTCTAAGTTTGATGTCTTGTATGTTTTCTTTGCATAAAAAGTTTTTCAAAAATATGTTCTTGATGTTCATCATGATCTTCAAGGTGTTCTTGGTGTTCATCTTGACATTCATAGTGTTCTTGCATGCATCATCTGTTTTGATTCATAATTTTCATGTTGTGAGTCATTTTTGTTGTTTTTCTCTCTCATCATTAAAAATTCAAATATATATATNNNAAATTTTAAAAATCTTATCTTTTCAAAACTTTTTCAAAAATCAAATCTTTTTCATTTTTCTTATTAATTTATGAAAATCCTTTAAAATATTTTTCAAAAATCTTTTTCTTAGTTTTATCTTTATTTTCGAAAATTATGCTAACAATTAATATGATTGATTCAAAAACTTGAAGTTTGTTACTTTCCTGTTAAGAAAGGTTCAATCTTTAAATTCTAGAATCTTATCTTTTAGTTTCTTGTTAGTAAAGTAATCAATTTTAAATCATATCTTTCTATCTTATCTTTTATATCATATCTTTTTCAAAATTTTATCTTTTTCAAAAATTTGATTTTAAAATATCTTTTCTAACTTCTTATCTTCTTATCTTTTCAAAATTAATTTTCAAATCTTTTTCAACTAACTATTTGACTTTTTGTTTGCTTCTTATCCTTTTCAAAACCACCTAACTACTCTTCCCTCTCTAATTTTCGAAAATACCTCCCTCTTTTTCAAAAATTCTTTTTAATTAATTAATTGTTTTAAATTTTAATTTTAATTTTATTTCTTATCTTAAGTTTCGAAAATCATTAACTCCTTTTCAAAATTGTTTTCGAAAACTTCTCGCTCATCTTATTCTATTTATTCATTCATTTACTAACACTTCTCTTCATCTCAAATCACTGCCCATATCCTCACCCTTGTGTTTGGATTCTCCTTTTTTTATTCCCTTTCTTCTTCTACTAACAATAAGGAACCTCTTTACTATGACATAGAGGATTCCTCTTCCTTTTCTGTTCTCTTCTTTCTCATATGAGCAGGAACAAGAAAAAAGGTATTCTTGTTGAAGCTGATCCAGAACCTGAAAGGACTCTGAAGAGAAAACTAAAGAGAAGCTAAATTACAACAATCCAAAGACAACCTTGCTGAAATTTTCGAACAAGAAAAGGAGATGGCAGCTGAACCCAACAACAATAATGCAAGAAGGATGCTTGGTGATTATACCACACCTACGTCCAAGTTTGATGGAAGAAGCATCTCAATTCCTGCCATAGGAGCAAACAATTTTGAGCTGAAACCTTAATTAGTTACTTTGATGCAACAGAACTGCAAGTTTCATGGACTTCCATCAGAAGATCCCTACCAGTTCTTAACTGAGTTCTTGCAGATCTGTGAGACTGTTAAGACTAATAGAGTAGATCCTAAAGTCTACAGGCTCATGCTTTTTCCTTTTGCTGTAAGAGACAGAGCTAGAGCATGGTTGGACTCTCAACCTAAAGATAGCATGAACTCCTGGGATAAGCTGGTCACCACCTTCTTGGCTAATTTCTTTCCTCCTCAAAAGCTGAGCAAGCTTAGAGTGAATGTTCAGACCTTCAAAAAAAAGATGGTGAATCCCTCTATAAAGCTTGGGAAAGATACAAGCAGATGACCAAAAGATGTCTTTCTGACATGTTTTCAGAATGGACCATGATAGATATATTCTATTATGGTCTATCTGAGTTCTCTAAGATGTCACTGGACCATTCTGTAGGTGGATCCATTCACCTAAAGAAAACGCCTGTAAGAGCTCAAGAACTTATTGACATGGTTGCAAATAACCAGTTCATGTACACTTCTGAGAGAAATTCCGTAAATAATGGGACGCCTCAAAGGAAGGGAGTTCTTGAAATTTATGCTCTGAATGCCATTTTGGCTCAAAACAAAATGTTGACTCAGCAAGTCAACATGATTTCTCAAAGTCTGAATGGATGGCAAAATGCATCCAATAGTACTAAAGAGGCATCTTCTGAAGAAAAGGCTTATGATCCTAAGAACCCTGCAATAGTAGAGGTAAATTATATGGGTGAACCTTATGGAAACACCTATAATTCTTCATGGAGAAATCATCCAAATTTCTCATGGAGGGATCAACAAAAGCCTCAACAAGGCTTTAATAATGGTGGAAGAAACAGGCTCAGCAATAGCAAGCCTTTTCCATCATCTTCTCAGCAACAGACAGAGAATTCTGAGCAAAATACCTCTAACTTAGCAAATATAGTCTCTGATATATCCAAAGCCACTTTAAGTTTCATGAGTGAAACAAGGTCCTCCATCAAAAATATGGAGGCACAAGTGGGCCAGTTGAGTAAGAAAGTCACTGAAACTCCTCCTAGTACTCTCCCAAGCAATACTGAAGAAAATCCAAAAAGAGAGTGCAAGGCCATTGATATAATCAACATGGCCGAACCTATAGAGGAAGGAGAGGACGTGAATCCCAATGAGGAATACCTCATGGGACGTCTCTCAAGCGAGAAGGAGTTCCTTATTGAGGACCTAAAGAAATCTGAGGCTCATATAGAGACCATAGAGATTCCATTAAACCTCCTTCTGTCATTCATGAGCTCTGAAAACTATTCTTCCTCTGAAGAGGATGAAGATGTAAGTAGAGAGCAGGTTGCTCAATATTTAAGAGCTATCATGAAGCTAAATGCCAAGTTATTTGGTAATGAGACTTGGAAAGGTGAACCTCCCTTGCTCATTAGTGAACTAGATACATGGGTTCAGCAAACTTTACCTCAAAAGAGACAAGATCCTGGAAAATTCGTAATACCCTGCACTATAGGCACCATGATCTTTGAAAAAGCTCCGTGTGACCTGGGGTCAGGTATAAATCTTATGCCACTCTCTGTAATAGAGAAGCTGGGAATCATTGAGGTACAACCTGCCATATTCTCATTACAAATGGCAGACAAGTCAGTAAGACAAGCTTATGAATTAGTAGAGGACGTGTTAGTAAAGGTTGAAGGCCTTTACATCCCTGCTGATTTCATAATCTTAGACACTAGGAAGGAGGAGGATGAATGCATCATCCTTGGAAGACCTTTCTTAGCCACAGCAGGAGCTGTGATAGATGTTAATAGAGGATAATTAGTCCTTCAATTGAATGGGGACTACCTTGTGTTTAAGGCTCAAGGATCTTCTTCTTTAACAATAGAGAGGAAGCATGAAAAGCTTCTCTCAGTACAGAGTCAAACAAAGCCCCCACAATCAAGCTCTAAGTTTGGTGTTGGGAGGCCACAGCCAAACTCTAAGTTTGGTGTTGAATTTCCACATTCAAACTCTAAGTTTGGTGTTGGGAGTCTACAACATTGACCTGATCACCTATGTGGCTCTATGAGAGCCCACTGTCAAGCTATTGACATTAAAGAAGCGTTTATTGGGAGGCAACCCAATTTTTTATTTATCTAATTTTATTTTATTTTTATTGTTCTTTTATATTTTATTAGGTTCATGATCATGTGAAGTCACGAAAAAACACTAAAATTAAAAACAGAATCAAAAACAGCAGAAGAAAAATCACACCCTGGAGGAGAGACTTACTGGCGTTTAAACACCAGTAAGGAGCATCTGGCTGGCGTTCAACGCCAGAACAGAGCATGGATCTGGCATTGAACGCCAGAAACAAGCAACATCCTGGCGTTTGAATGCCAGGAATATACCCTGAGGAAAGCTGGCGCTGAACGCCAGAAACAAGCATGGAACTGGCGTTCAACGTCAGAAACATGCTGCAATTGGGCGTTGAACGCCCAACATAACCATCACTTCGGCGTTTAAATGCTAGAATTGTATGCAAAGGCATTTTACATGCCTAATGGGTGCAGTGATGTAAATTCTTGACACCTTAGGATCTGTAGACCCCACAGGATCCCCACCTACCTCAACTCACCTTCCCTCATCTTCTTCACATTCATCCTCTCTTCCCCATAAACCCCACCTACCTTCAAAATTCAAAATTTCTTTCCCACCCAAACCCACACATCTCCCTCTCCTCCATATCTTCTTCTCCTTCTATTCTTTTTTCTTTTGCTCGAGGACGAGTAACATACTAAGTTTGGTGTGTTAAAAGCATAGCTTTTTTGATTTTCCATAACCATTGATGGCACCTAAGGCCAGAGAAACCTCAAAAAAAAAAAAAGAGAAGAATAAGAGAAAAGGGAAGATAATTGCTTCCACCTATGAGTCATGGGAGATGGAGAGATTCATCTCAAGGGTCCATAGCTCAGTAATAGAGCATTTGACTGCACATCAAGAGGGCATGAGGAATTCCTTCATCAAGAAATCTCTGAGATACCTCAGGGGATACATGTTCCTCCACATAATTATTGGGAGCAACTATGGATAGAAGCACCAAAATTACTAGGGATCAAGCAACAAAGGCAAGGAAGAGACATAGAGGAGCTCAAAAAGCACCACTGGTCCTTCAAGTAGAAAGCGCCACCATCACTAAGGTGGACTCATTCCTTGTTCTTATTTTTTCCACTTTTTCGATTTTATGCTATATGTTTATGTTTATGTCTTTATTACATGATCATTAGTAATTAATAACTATGTTTTAAAGCTATGAATAATTTCATGAATCCTTCATCTCTCTTAAATAAAAATATTTCTAATTCAAAAGAACAAGAAGTACATAAATTTCAAAATTATCCTTGAATTTAGTTTAATTATATTGATGTGGTGACAATAATTTTTGTTTTCTAAATGAATGCTTGAATAGTGCATATTTTTGATCTTGTTGTTTATGAATGTTAAAATTGTTGGCTCTTGAAAGAATGATGAACAAAGAGAAATGCTATTGATAATCTGAAAAATTATGAAAATTGATTCTTGAAGCAAGAAAAAGTAGTGAAAAAGCAAAAGCTTGCGAAAAAAAAAGGCGAAAAAAATTAGAAAGAAAAAGAAAAAGCAAGCAGAAAAAGCCAATAGCCCTTAAAACCAAAAGGCAAGGGTAAAAAGGATCCAAGGTTTTGAGCATCAATGGATAGCAAGGCCCAAGGAAATAAAATCCAGGCCTAAGCGGTGGTGCACGAAATTGTGATCAATACTTTTCACAACTCGAATAATCCCCGGTAATGAATCCAAAAACTTGGTGTTCAATACCATGGCATAAACACAACTTCGCACAACTAACCAGCAAGTGTACTGGGTCGTCCAAGTAATAAACCTTACGCGAGTAAGGGTCGATCCCACAGAGATTGTTGGTATGAAGCAAGCTATGGTCACCTTGTAAATCTTAGTCAGGCAAACTCAAATGGATATGTGTGATATACAAATAAAACATAAAGATAAAGATAGAGATACTTATGTAATTCATTGGTGGGAATTTCAGATAAGCGTATGAAGATGCTTGTCCCTTCCGTCTCTCTGCTTTCCTACTGTCTTCATCCAATCCTTCTTACTCCTTTCCATGGCAAGCTTATGCAAGGGTTTCACCGTTGTCAGTGGCTACCTCCCATCCTCTAAGTGGAAATGTTCAACGCACCCTATCACGACACGGCTATCCATCTGTCGGTTCTCAATCAGGCCAGAATAGAATCCAGTGATTCTTTTGCGTCTGTCACTAACCGCCCAGCCTTCAGGAGTTTGAAGCTCGTCACAGTCATTCAATCATTGAATCCTACTCAGAATACCACAGACAAGGTTAGACCTTCCGGATTCTCTTGAATGCCACCATCAGTTCTAGCCTAT
>NC_029780.3:27674301-27675135 GCF_000817695.3 Arachis duranensis
GAAAAGTGAATTTTAACTAAAAACTAATAAAAATATACTAAAAACTAACTAGATCATACTAAAAACATACTAAAAACAATGCCAAAAAGCGTATAAATTATCCGCTCATCACAACACCAAACTTAAATTGTTGCTTGTCCCCAAGCAACTGAAAATCAAAATAGAATAAAAAGAAGAGAATATACTATAGACTCCAAAATATCAAAGAAACTTAGCTCCAATTAGATGAGCGGAACTTGTAGCTTTTTGCTTCTGAACAGTTTTGGCATCTCTCTCTATCCTTTGAGGTTTAGAATGATTGGCATCCATAGGAACTCAGAACTCAGATAGTGTTATTGGTTCTCCTAGTTAAGTATGATGATTCTTGAACATAGCTACTTTCTGAGTCTTGGCTGTGGCCTAAAGCACTCTGTCTTCCAGTATTACCACCGGATACATACATGCCACAGACACATAATTGGGTGAACCTTTTCAGATTGTAACTCAGCTTTGCTAAAGCCCCCAGTTAGAGGTGTCCATAGTTCTTAGGTACACTCTTTTGCTTTGGATCACGACTTTAACCACTCAGTCTCAAGCTCTTCACCTGGACCTTCATGACACAAGCACATGGTTAGGGACAGCTTGATCTAGCCGCTTATTTTTTTTCGTTTTTCTTTCTTTCTTTTGATTCACTGCTTTTTCTTGCTTCAAGAATCAATTTGATGATTTTTCAGATCCTCAATAACAGTTCTCCTTTTCCATCATTCTTTCAAGAGCCAACAATTTTAACATTCTTAAAACAACAAATTCAAAAGACATATGCACTGTTCAAGCATTCATTCAGAAAACAAAAAG
>NC_029780.3:27676992-27678279 GCF_000817695.3 Arachis duranensis
GCAGGTGCATTGCACAGACCAAAAGGCATCCTTCTGTAGGCAAATACTCCAGAAGGACATGTAAATGCTGTTTTCTCTTGGTCTTGAGGGTCTACTGCAATTTGGTTGTAACCTGAATAGCCATCCAAAAAATAGTAGTATTCATGACCTGCTAGTCTCTCTAGCATCTGGTCTATGAATGGTAAAGGAAAATGATCCTTTTTGGTGACTGTATTGAGCCTTCTGTAGTCAATACACATGCGCCACCCTGTAACTGTTCTTGTAGGAACTAGTTCATTCTTTTCATTATGAACCACTGTTATGCCTCCCTTCTTGGGGACAACTTGGACAAGGCTCACCCAGGGGCTATCAAAAATAGGATAAATAATCCCAGCCTCTAGTAACTTAGTGACCTCTTTCTGCACCACCTCCTTCATGGCTGGATTTAGCCGCCTTTGTGGTTGAACCACTGGCTTAGCATCATCCTCTAATAGGATCTTGTGCATGCATCTCACTGGGCTAATGCCCTTAAGATCACTTATGGACCACCCAAGAGCTGTCTTGTGTGTCCTTAGCACTTGAATTAGTGCTTCCTCTTCCTGTGGATTTAGAGCAGAGCTTATGATCACTGGAAAAGTGTCACCTTCTCCCAGAAATGCATATTTCAGGGATGGTGGTAGTGGCTTGAGCTCGGGTTTAGGAGGCTTATCTTGAGGAAATTTCAGAATTTCTTTTATTTCCTTTAGTTCCTCCAGATCAGGCTGAACATCTTTAAAGATGTCATCTAGCTCTGATTCAAGACTTTCAGTCATATTGACCTCCTCCACCAAAGAGTCAATAATATCAGTGCTCATGCAGTCATTTGATGTATCTGGATGCTGCATAGCTGATGAGCGGATAATTTGTACGCTTTTTGGCATTGTTTTTAGTATGATCTAGTTAGTTTTTAGTATATTTTTATTAGTTTTTAGTTAAAATTCACTTTTCTGGACTTTACTATGAGTTTGTGTGTTTTTTTGTGATTTCAGGTATTTTCTGGCTGAAATTGAGGGACCTGAGCAAAAATCTGATTCAGAGACTGAAAAGGACTGCATATGCTGTTGGATTCTGACCTCCCTGCACTCGAAATGGATTTTCTGGAGCTACAGAAGCTCAATTGGCGCGCTCTTAACCGCGTTGGAAAGTAGACATCCTGGGCTTTCCAGAAATATATGATAGTCCATACTTTGCCCAAGATTTGATGGCCCAAACCGGTGTTCAAAGTCACCCTCAGAAATTCCAGCGTTAAACGCCGGAACTGGCACCAAA
>NC_029780.3:27679661-27681320 GCF_000817695.3 Arachis duranensis
TGGCTGGCTGTGAAGCCATGTCTAATTCCTGGACCGGAGTCTTAGACTAAACATTGCATGATTCCTGGAATTCTCATTAAGAATTTTGATACCTTTTTCCACTTTATTTTCGAAAAAAGCACAAAAAAAATTTACAAAATCATAAAAACCAAAAATATTTTATGTTTCTTGTTTAAGTCTAGTGTCTCATTTTAAGTTTGGTGTCAATTGCATACATTCATTCATGTGTCTTAAGGATCTTCAAGTAATTCTTGATGATTTCTTACTCTGATCTTTGAATTCTCTTGACTTGAGTGTTTATGTGTCTCATATGCATTAGTGTCAGCAGTATACAAACTGCTACGTTTGGTGTCTTGCATGCATTATTATTTGATTTTAGTTGCATTTTGATTATCCCTTATTATTAAAAATCCAAAAATATTTTTAATTTGCGTCTTTTCAAGTCAATAATACAGAGAATTGAAGATTCAGAAAATACTGCAGAGGAATTGCACAGAAAAAGCTGGGCGTTCAAAACGCCCAGTAAGGAAGACAGACTGGTGTTTAAACGCCAGCCAGGATACCTGGTTGGGCGTTTAACGCCCAAAAAGGTAGTGTTTTGGGCGTTAAACGCCAGAATGTGCACCATTCTGGGCGTTTAACGCCAGGATGGCACAAGAGGGAAGATTCTGTTTTCAAATCAATTTTTTTTTCAAGTTTTCAAAGTTTTTCAAAATCAAATCTTTTTCAAATCATATCTTTTCAATCAAATGTTTTCAAAATCAATTTCTTTCTATTTTCAAAGATACTTGCTATCAATTAATGATTTGATTCAACATTTCAGGTATGTTGCCTTTTCTGTTGAGAAAGGTTTAATGTTTGAATCATATCTTTTCTTGATAGCCAAGTCATTAATTTTCAAAATCAAATCTTTTTAAAATATTTTTCAAATCATATCTTCTCAATCACATCTTTTTAAAACCAATCATATCTTCTTAACCACATCTCTTTCAAAATAGCTTTCAATCAAATCTCTTTGATTTCTAATTTCAAATTATTTTTCAAAAATCACTTGATTTCTTTACCACTTTTATTTTCGAAAATCAATTAGTGTTTTTTAAAATCCTTTACTTGATTTTCGAAAATTACTTCCCTTCTTCTCACATCCTTCTATTTATGGACTAACACTATTCCTTAATGCAAAATTCGAACTCCCTCTTCTTTGATAAGTTCGAATTTTCTATATCTGCCTTCTATTTTTCTTTTCCTCTGACACTTCAAGGAATCTCTATACTGTGACATAGAGGATTCCACATTTTCTTGTTCTTTTCTCTTTCATATGAGCAGGAGCAAAGACAAAAGCATTCTTGTTGAGGCCGATCCTGAACCTGAAAGGACCTTGAAGCGAAAGCTAAGAGAAGCTAAGGCACAATTCTCTGTAGAGGACCTAACAGAAATCTTCAAAGAAGAAGAACACATGGCAGCCGAAAACAACAACAATGCCAACAATGCAAGGAAGGTGCTGGGTGACTTTACTGCACCTACTCCCGACTTCTATGGGAGAAGCATCTCTATCCCTGCCATTGGAGCAAACAACTTTGAGCTTAAGCCTCAATTAGTTTCTCTAATGCAACAGAATTGCAAGTTCCATGGACTTCCATTGGAAGATCCTCATCAGTT
>NC_029780.3:27681927-27684485 GCF_000817695.3 Arachis duranensis
ATTACATGGGAGAACCCTATGGAAACACCTATAATCCTTCATGGAGAAATCATCCAAATCTCTCATGGAAGGATCAACAGAGACCTCAACAAGGTTCAACAACAATAATGGTGGAAGAAACAGGTTTAGCAATAGTAAGCCTTTTCCATCATCTTCTCCGCAACAGACAGAGAGTTCTAAGCAGAATACCTCTGACTTAGCAACCATGGTCTCTGATCTAATCAAAACCACTCAAAGTTTCATGACTGAAACAAGGTCCTCCATTAGAAATTTGGAGGCACAAGTGGGTCACCTGAGCAAGAAAATTACTGAACTCCCTCCTAGTACTCTTCCAAGCAATACAGAAGAAAATCCAAAAGGAGAGTGCAAAGCCATCAACATGGCCGAATTTGGAGAGGAGGAAGAGGCAGTGAACGCCACTGAGGAAGACCTCAATGGACGTGCACTGGCCTCCAATGAGTTTCCTGATGAGGAACCATGGGAATCTGAGGCTCAAAATGAGACCATAGAGATTCCATTGGACTTACTTCTGCCATTCATGAGCTCTGATGAGTATTCTTCCTCTGAAGAGGATGAGTATGTCACTGAAGAGCAAGTTGGGAGATACCTTGGAGCAATCATGAAGCTAAATGACAAGTTATTTGGTAATGAGACTTGGGAGGATGAACCCCCTTTGCTCACCAAAGAACTGGATGACTAGTCTAGGCAGAAATTACCTCAAAAGAGACAAGATCCTGGGAAGTTTTCATTAACTTGTACCATAGGCACCATGACCTTCAAGAAGGCCTTGTGTGACTTAGGGTCAAGTGTAAACCTCATGCCTCTCTCTGTAATGGAGAAGCTAGGGATCTTTGAGGTGCAAGCTGCAAAAATCTCACTAGAGATGGCAGATAACTCAAGAAAACAAGCTTATGGACTTGTGGAGGATGTTCTGGTAAAAGTTGAAGACCATTACATCCCTGCTGACTTCATAGTCCTAGAAACTGGGAAGTGCATGGATGAATCCATCATCCTTGGCAGACCCCTTAGCAGACCCTTCCTAGCCACAGCAAAGGCTGTGATTGATGTTGATAGAGGAGAATTGATCATTCAAGTGAATGAAGAATCCTTTGTGTTTAAGGCTCAAGGATATCCCTCTGTCACCATGGAGAGGAAGCATGAAGAGCTTCTCTCAAAACAGAGCCAAACAGAGCCCCCACAGTCAAACTCTAAGTTTGGTGTTGGGAGGCCACAACCAAACTCTAAGTTTGGTGTTGAACCCCCACATTCAAACTCTAAGTTTGGTGTTGGGAGGTTCCAACATAGCTCTGAGCATTTCTGAGGCTCCATGAGAGTCCACTGTCAAGCTACTGACATTAAAAAAGGGCTTGTTGGGAGGCAACCCAATGTTATATTTTATCTATTCTCTTTTGTTATTTTATGTCTTTTTTAGGTTGATGATCATGAGAAGTCACAAAATCAATAAAAAAAGCAAAAACAGAATGAAAACAGAAAGAAAAACAGCACACCCTGGAGGAGAGCTTGCTGGCGTTTAAACGCCAGTGAGGCTAGCTATTGGGCGTTTAACGCCCAGTCTAGCACCATTCTGGGCGTTTAACGCCAGAAAGGGGCACCAGACTAGCGTTAAACGCCAGAAAAGGGCAAGAAGCTGGCGTTAAACGCCAGAAATGGGCACCAGCCCGGCGTTTAACGCCAGAATCGGCTAAAAACGCATTTTTGCATGCCATTTGGTGCAGGGATGACTTCTCCTTGACACCTCAGGATCTGTGGACCCCACAGGATCCCCACCTAACTCACTACTCTCTCTCTTCTTCTTCACCCATTCACCAATCACCTCAACACCTCTTCCCCAAAAGCTCCTCACCTATCAAATCCCATCTTTCTCTTCACCATTCACATCCATCCTTCATAAAACCCCACCTACTTCACCATTCAAATTCAAACCACTTTCCCACCCAAACCCTCCCATACATGACCGAACCATCACCCTTCCCCCACTCCTATATAAACCCTCCTTCACTCCTTCATTTTCACACAACCTAAACCCTACTTCTCCTCCTTTGGCCGAACACAAAGCCATTCCCTTCTTCCTCATTTCTTCTTCTTCTACTCTCTTCTTTCTTCTTTTGCTCGAGGACGAGCAAACCTTTTCAGTTTGGTGTGGTAAAAGTATTGCTTTTTGTTTTTCCATAACCATTTATGGCATCCAAGGCCGAAGAAACCTCTAGAAAGAGGAAAGGGAAGGCAAAAGCTTTCACCTCCGAGTCATGGGAGATGGAGAGATTCATCTCAAAGGTGCATCAAGACCACTTCTATAAAGTTATGGCCTTGAAGAAGGTGATCCCCGAGGTCCCTTTTTCACTCAAAAAGAGTGAATATCCGGAGATCCGACATGAGATCCGAAGAAGAGGTTGGGAAGTTCTTACCAACCCCATTCAACAAGTCGAAATCTTGATGGTTCAAGAGTTCTATGCCAATGCATGAATCACCAAGAACCATGACCAAAGTATGAACCCGGATCCAAAGAATTGGCTTACTATGGTTCGGGGGAAATACTT
>NC_029780.3:27685363-27686300 GCF_000817695.3 Arachis duranensis
TGTTTTCTGAATGTATGCTTAAACAGTGCATATGTATCTTGAAATTGTTGTTCATGAATGTTGGCTCTTGAAAGAATGATGAAAAAGGAGACATGTTACTGAGGATCTGAAAAATCATAAAAAAGATTCTTGAAGCAAGAAAAAAAGCAGTGAATACAAAAAAAAAAGAAAGAGAAAAACGAAAAAAAAAAGAAAAGAGAAAAAGAGAAATAAAGTTGTGATCCAAGGCAATAAGAGTGTGCTTAAGAACCCTGGACAACTCTAGTTGGGGACTCTAGCAAAGCTGAGTCACAATCTGAAAAGGTTCACCCAATTATGTGTCTGTGGCATGTATGTATCCGGTGGTAATACTGGAAGACAGAGTGCTTTGGGCCACGACCAAGACTCAATAAGTAGCTTTGTTCAAGAATCATCATATTTAACTAAGAGAATCAATGACACTATCTGGATTCTGAGTTCCTAAAGAAGCCAATCATTCTGAATTTCAAAAAGATAGAGTGAGATGCCAAAACTATTCAGAGGCAAAAAGCTAAAAGCCCCGCTCATCTAATTAATACTGATCTTCATAGATGTTTTTGGAATTCATTGCATATTCTCTTCTTTTTATCTCACTTGATTTTCAGTTGCTTGAGGACAAGCAACAATTTAAGTTTGGTGTTATGATGAGCGGATAATTTATACGCTTTTCGGCATTGTTTTTAAGTAGTTTTTAGTATGATCTAGTTAATTTTAGGGATGTTTTCATTAGTTTTTATGCTAAATTCATATTTCTGGACTTTACTATGAGTTTGTGTGTTTTTCTGTGATTTTAGTTATTTTTTGGCTGAAATTGAGGGACCTGAGCAAAAATCTGATTCAGAGACCAAAAAGGACTGCAGATGCTGTTGGATTCTGACCTCCCTGCACTCGAAGCGGATTTTCTGGAGCTACAGAAGCC
>NC_029780.3:27688371-27690404 GCF_000817695.3 Arachis duranensis
GGAGAAGCCTGCTTAAGGGGGTTGTTATCATCACTTGCAAGTGTCTGACCCCTTTGTGGCGTTTGAACGCCAAGATTGGGTGCTTTTTGGGCGTTTAACGCCAGATTGCAACCCTTTTCTGGCATTTGAACGCCAGAAGTGGCTACCCATTGGGCGTTTAACGCCACTTTCTTAACCTTTTCTGGCGTTTGAACGCGAAAATCATTCCTCTCTGGGCTCTTACTGTCCTCAGAGGGATTTTGGGTAGTTGGTTGGTCATCCTCTGTCAGTTGTTTCTTTTCTTAGCTTTTTGCTGCTTTGAGTAGATACATTCAATGTCTTCCCACTCCTTAATTTAACAGCTTGGCATTCTTCTGTTATCTGTTTAGATAGTTGCTGTCTTGTCTGATTCAATTGTGCTTCCATATTCTTGTTAGCATTTTTAGTGTCTTGGAGCATCTCTTTAAATTCTGCTAATTGTTTTGTCATAAGGAGTAATTGCTGATTAAGCTCAACCATCTGTTCTTGAGGATTAGGATCAGTGGCTACTGCCATAACTTCTTCTTTTGTAGAGAACTCATTGCTAGAGTACAAATATTGATTTCTAGCAACAGTATCTATAAGCTCTTGAGCCTCTTCAATCATCTTCCTCATATGTATAGATCCACCAGCTGAGTGGTCTAGAGACATCTAAGCTTTTTCTGTAAGCCCATAGTAGAAGATGTCCAACTGTACCCACTCTGAAAATATTTCAGAGGGGCATTTTCTTAGCATACCTCTATACCTCTCCCAGGCATTATAAAGGGATTCATTATCCTCTTGTTTAAAGCCTTGGATGTCTAGCCTTAGCTGTGTCATCCTCTTTGGAGGGTAAAAGTGATTCAGGAATTTGTCTGATAACTGTTTTCATGTCTTTATGCTTGCTGTAGGTTGGTTATTCAACCACCTCTTAGCTTGATCTTTTACAGCAAATGGAAACAGTAATAGTCTGTAGACATCCTGATCCACCTCTTTATCACGTACTGTGTCAGCAATTTGTAAGAACTCTGCCAGAAACTCAGTAGGCTCTTCCTGTGGAAGACCGGAATACTGGCAATTTTGCTGCACTATGATAATGAGTTGAGGATTTAGCTCAAAGCTACTTGCTTTGATGGGAGATGTACAGATGCTACTCCCATATGCAGCTGTAATGGGGTTAGCATAAGACCCCAGAGTCCTTCTGGACTGTTCAATTCTACTTAGGTCCATGATGGATAAAGGGAAATGATATGGATTGCAAGTAGATAAAAATATATTTATTTTATATTTTTTTTGAATTAACCGAAAAAATTAAAATAAAACAAAAGGAAAATAAAATAAAATAAATGGAAAATAAATAAAATTTCAAAAACTGAAAAAAATAAGATCAAAGCAAATTGAAAGCTAAATCAATTAGTTAATTAAAAAGAATTTAGAATTAGCAATTAAAAAGATATGATTGAAAATATGATTGCAATTAAAAAGATTTGATTTTTGAAAAAGATTTGAAAAGATCAATTTTTGAGATTAGAATTTTGACTTGACTAAAAAAAAGATATGATTTTGAAAATCTTTGACTAAATTAATGCAAAATTTCGAAAATTATGAGTAAAATAAGGAAAGGATATTTTTTTGATTTTTAAATTTTAATGAGGAAAGAGAAAAACAACAAAACAACACTAAACTTAGAAATTTTAGATCAAAACAAAGAGAACAAACAAGAAAACTTTGAATGTCAAGATGAACACCAAGAACACTTTGAAGATCAAGATGAACACCAAGAACAATTTTTTTTATTTTAAAATTTAAGTAAATAAAAGCACAAAAGACACCAAACTTAAAATTTTTAGAAAATCAAACACAAATTTTCGAAAACTTAAAGGAAAACACAAGGAAGACACCAAACTTAAAATATGAAACTAAAATCAAATAAAAGACTCTAAACCAACAAAAATAAAACAGTCCTAATCTAAGCAACAAGATAAACCGTCAGTTGTCCAAACTCAACAATCCCCGGCAACGGCGCCAAAAACTTG
>NC_029780.3:27691353-27712293 GCF_000817695.3 Arachis duranensis
TCTTGGAGTTAAACGCCAGCTTTTATGCCAGTTTGGGCGTTTAACTCCAATTTTTATGCCAGTTCCAGCGTTAAACGCTGGGAATTCTGAAGCTGATTTGCAACGCCGGTTTGGGCCATCAAATCTCGGGCAAAGTATAGACTATTATATATTGCTGGAAAGCCCAGGATGTGTACTTTCCAACGCCGTTGAGAGCGCGCCAATTGGGCTTCTGTAGCTCCAGAAAATCCACTTCGAGTGCAGGAAGGTCAGAATCCAACAGCATCTGCAGTCCTTTTTAGTCTCTGAATCAGATTTTTGCTCAGGTCTCTCAATTTCAGCCAGAAAATACCTGAAATCACAGAAAAACATACAAACTCATAGTAAAGTCTAGAAAAATGAATTTTAACTAAAAACTAATAAAAATATAATAAAAACTAACTAAAATATACTAAAAACATACTAAAAACAGTGCCAAAAAGCATATAAATTATCCGCTCATCAAGCGGCTAAATCAAGCTGTGGTTAAAGTCGTGATCCAAAGCAAAAAGAGTGTGCTTAAAAACTCTGGACACCTCTAACTGGGGACTTTAGCAAAGCTGAGTCACAATCTGAAAAGGTTCACCCAGCAATGTGTCTGTGGCATTTATGTATCCGGTGGTAATACTGGAAAACAAAGTGCTTAGGGCCACGGCCAAGACTCATAAAAGTAGCTGTGTTCAAGAATCAACAAAATTAACTAGGAGAATCAATAACACTATTTAAAATTCTAAGTTCCTATAGATGCCAATCATTCTAAACTTCAAAGGAGAAAGTGAGATGCCAAAACTGTTCAGAAACAAAAAACTACAAGTCCCGCTCATCTAATTAGAATTAATATTCATTGATATTTTGGGATTTATAGTATATTCTCTTATTTTTATCCTAATTGATTTTCAGTTTCTTGGGGACAAGCAACAATTTAAGTTTGGTGTTGTGATGAGCGGATAATTTATACGCTTTTTGGCATTGTTTTTAGATAATTTTTAGTAGGATCTAGTTACTTTTAGGGATGTTTTCATTAGTTTTTATGCTAAATTCATATTTCTTGACTTTGCTATGAGTTTGTGTGTTTTTCTGTGATTTTAGGTATTTTCTTACTGAAATTGAGGGACCTGAGCAAAACTCTGATAAATGGCTGACAAAGGACTGCTGATGCTGTTGGATTCTGACCTCCCTGCACTCAAAATGGATTTTCTGGAGCTACATAACTCCAAATGGCGCGCTCTCAACGGTTTTGGAAAGTAAACATCCAGAGATTTCCAGAAATATATAATACTCCATACTTTATTCGAGATTAGAAGACGTAAACTGGCGCTCAACGCCAGTTCCATGCTGCATTCTAGAGTCAAACGCCAGAAACACGTCACGAACCAGAGTTGAATGCCAAAAACATGTTACAACTTGGTGTTCAACTCCAAAAGAAGCCTCTGCACGTGTAAAGCTCAAGCTCAGCCTAAGCACACACCAAATGGGCCCCAGAAGTGGATTTCTGCATCAATTACTTACTTCTGTGAATCCTAGTAGCTAGTCTAGTATAAATAGAACATTTTACGATTGTATTCGGAGTCTTTGACCATTCGGTATTTTGACCATAGGTCCTTCTCCCTATTTTCAAATTCATATTACATTTTGGGGGCTGGCCATTCGGCCATGCCTGGACCTTCACTTATGTATTTTCAACGGTGGAGTTTCTACACACCATAGATTAAGGGTGTGGAGCTCTGCTGTACCTCGAGTTTTAATGCAATTACTACTATCTCTTATTCAAATTCTATCTTGTTTCTGTTCTAAGATACTACTTGTACTTCAACCTGATGGATGTGATGATCCGTGACACTCATCATCATCCATCCCTATGAACGCGTGCCTGACAACCACTTCCGTTCTACAAGTGAGAGCTAGAGTGTGTATCTCTTGGATTCCTGATGCACGATGCATGGTTGCCCTCGCCTGACAAAACAAACAAATATTCCTTCATTTCGAACTTCTCATTCATAGGTTCACAGGAGGACAGAAATGTATGAAAACTTGCTTGGGTTCTTTAACGGCTTTTATTTCATCCAATGCTTTCAACTAGCAAATCTTACAAAGCTGGGGAAATTGTCAAAACTAATCAATCAGATTGATTAGTGAAATTCCCTTCTGGGGTATTCCGAAGGTGTAACCTAGGCAACGAAAGAAAAAGGGGCCCGATACTTCAACTAGAGGAGCGACATGTTGGTTCACCAAACCCCGACCCAGCGTTACACGTTCTCCAGGTCCGAAGGGATCCAATGCTTAACTACCGACTCCTTCCGGAATTGCGTTATCGGAGCCGAGCCAGGAATGGCCGTTAGTGGACACCCACCACTTTTCACCGGTTAGAGAGGCCCTCTTTAATACATTAAGAAAAGATGTTCACAGGGGCCAGAAAGACTCGGTCATAGGAACTTCCATCCCGTGAGATCAGAGTCTTCGTGGTATAAGCTATAATTGATGGCAGCATTCATGAGAATCCGGAAAGTCTAAACCTTGTCTGTGGTATTCTGAGTAGAATTCCAGGATTGAATGACTGTGACGAGCTTCAAACTCGCGATTGTTGGGCGTGATGACAAACGCAAAAGAATCAAGGGATTCTATTCCAACATGATTGAGAACCGACAGATGATTAGCCGTGCCGTGACAGAGCATTTGGACCTTTTTCACTGAGAGGATGGGATGTAGCCATTGACAATGGTGATGCCCTACATACAGCTTGCCATGGAAAGGAGTAAGAAGGATTGGATGAAGGCAGTAGGAAAGCAGAGATTCAGAAGGAGCACAACATCTTCATACGCCTATCTGAAATTCCCATCGATGATCTACATAAGTATTTTTATCTTTATTTTCAGTTTATTTATTATTATTATTCGAAAACTTTATCACCATTTATTATCCACCTGACTAAGATTTATAAGATGACCATAGCTTGCTTCATACCAACAATTTCTGTGGGATCGGCCCTTACTCACGTAAGGTTTATTACTTGGACGACCCAATACACTTGCTGGTTAGTTGAGCGAAGTTGTGAAATTATGTTTAGACCATGGTATTGAGCACCAAGTTTTTGGGGCCATTACCTGGGAATCAATTTCGAACAACAATTTAAGTATGAATCACAATTTTGTCCACCATTATGACTATTTCTTTACCCAATTAGGTATTACATTTCCTTTTACCGCATTTGAGTTCGACATTCTGTGGAACTGTAACGTGGCCCCTTCTCAGCTTCACCCAAGCTCTTGGGCATTTATGAAGATTTTTCAGTTGTTATGTCAAGAGCTGGGTGTCCGACCTACCCAATTCCCTTTTTCTTTTTCTGTTTGTGATGACCAAATTGGGGGCGGCCAAGAAGAAGGCTTCTTTGAATCTCTTTTCGGGCTACTCAGGAAAAGAAAGTATTTTCTATGTTTGATGACTCTTTTTGAGATTTTAAAAACTTTTATTTCAAAGTCCGGGCTGTTGAGGATGTTCGCGCCTTCTTCCTGGATGAGAATGAGACATTTCCCCTATGGTGGCAGAAAGATCATGTAGTCCTTAAGTATTTGTGGGAGAGTCTAGATGAGGTAGAGAGGGCCTTTGTAGGTGTCTTGGAGGAGCACTGGGGAGAGCCTCCTCATTTGGACACGAAGAAGTTTTTGGGAGATCCTGCTCTCCTTCGTTCCGAACTAGGTAGTGCCCGACTTCTTTATAAGGCAGTCTTTCTTGTTTGTTTGTTCACATATTTTTTTATATCCATCAATTGTATAACTGTTTCTGTGGTAGCTTTCTTCTTTTTCAGAGATGGTGGCCAATTCTGATTCGATGATCCTCAGGAAGACTAAGAAAACAGTGGCTGCTCAAAATATCTAGAATAAGATGCCGGGAGAGGGTCCTAGCCAAGTTTCTCTGAAGAAGCTGGAGTCTAATCCTCAGGGTCCGAGGAAGGTCATACCAACCCCCCGAGTTCGGGAGGCTTCTACTGATCTGCCCTTGGCGACTTCTGGTGCTGCCTCCTCTCCTACTTCAGCTGGTCCTCCTCCCAAGAGGTTGAAGACTGTCGGGACTTATGTCTTGACGATAAGGATTTTGACGGTGTGGCTTTTGCTACAGAGCTTATTACTTCTTATGGAAAGGTCCTGACCGATGATGTGTCGATCCTCCACCATCTCGATTTTATATCCAGCAATAGTATTCGAACGGCTAATCTCTGTGCTGCCCTATCTCAGGTCATCAAGGAAACTCCGGTCCGTGCTACTCGGGCTTTTCTTGAGGAGGCTAACATTAATTATGATAGGGTGGAGAGTTTGAAGCTTGAGTTAAAGGCCAAGAATGTTGGGTTGGAGTTTGCTGCGGAGAGGGAGAAAGCCTGAGCTACTGCTGCGGAGGCGGCTGCAAATCTGGCGGAGGATATGGCCAAGAAGGCTAAGGAGAGCTACCCTCAGACTTATGGCGAGCTTTTGGAGACTAAGGAGAGGCTTCAGTCTGCTTATGACGACTATGCTGAGCTTCAGGGCCATGCAGTGAATGGTATGACTGCTTTGTATGAGAATTTGAAGTCCCAAGTTTGGGTTATTGCTCCTGACGCCGACCTCGGTCTGTTTAGCATGGATAATATTGTGGAGGATGGCAAGATTGTGACTGCCCCTGATGATGATGAGGCTCTTCCTTCTGTGTCAATGGCTAAGGCTTCTACAGCCCCTCCTACCGAGACGTCCTAGCCCGAGGTGGATCCTGATCTAGAGATATTGAATGGACCCAATGGTGTGGTCGGTGTTGTCCCGATCTCTGTCATCCCTCTTGACTCTCAGGATGCAGCGACTGGAGCAAAGCTGGACCCTTTGTGATTCTTTCCCTTATCTCTCTTTTTATGATTTATTGATATGGTCTGGCTTGTGGACCTTTTGAACTGCTTGTGTAGCTTTTTCGACACTTTATTAGTTGCTTCCCAGCAACTTTTGTTTTTTAATCAAAACACTTTCGCTCTTGGGTTGGGTAACTCTTGAGTCTTTAATGTTTTAATTTTGTGTTTGGCTTTGGTGAGTATTTGATTTTGGCAAAGTACTTTCATCTTTAGGTTGTTTTCTTCAACCTCTGTACATTTTTATGTTTGGCGATGGCATTCTTTAAGCATTTGGAGCTTTCTAGGCTGGCATCCTTTGAGGTAGTGTTCGTTCTATGAACTTCAACCTTTGCCTTTCGGACCATGCCTTTTCTTAGTTGTGTCAACAACCTTCTGCTTTGGCGATATTATTCTTGTGGCTTGTTGCTCGGGATTCCAGTCGACTTCCAATAACTTTCTAGGTAGTATTCTTTATGTAGAACTTTTTTTTAGTTTATTTAGACGACTTTTTGGCCCTGTTTGGGTTTCGAGAGTGCCTTTGCTTTTCAGGTAATGTCCTTTTTTAGACTTTCACCTTTCTAGCTTAGCACTTTTGGCACTAGGTTTTCCAACCTTTTTGACCCTTGTATGGTATTTTTCCCTTTTAGTTATCCTTTTATCAGTCCGACTTCTCTGTCGGGCTTTCTTAAGTTATTTTTAGTAATCCCGCTTTAGTCTGACCTCGTCAGGCCACTTTATACAGGTTACCTTTTATAATTTCTCGCATTAACTCGGGCTATGTCGCTTCACCTTGCCGACCTTTCTTGGTCGGGCGATGAATTTTGCATTATTTTGAACGTAAATTAATGCGTCTTAGCAGGAAAAGTTTTTAGGGAAACTTAAATTTTTATTCAAGTAGTAAAATAACCAGACAAAATATAAATATGAGTATGTACATATGAAGGCTTACCTTGCTATTCGGGCAGCTTTTAGGTCTTGGCCTGGTGCCTCATTAAAAATACCTTTAGAGGAAAAAGAGCGCGCCTTGGCCTAAGATCTTTTCTAGCTGCAGTACCTTCTTAGGTTACAGGCATGCCATGACCTCGGGAGCTCCCGCCCTTGGAAGTCGGCCACCCTATAGTAACCTTTTCTTAGTACTTCTGTGACTCGGTGTGGTCTTTTCCAGTTGGCTGCTAGCTTCTATTCTCTTGACCGACCTGCTCCGATATCATTCCGGATGAGGATGAGGTCGTTGGTAACGAAGCTTTGTTGGACTACCCTTCGATTATATCTTAAGGCCATTCGACGTTTTAGGGCTTCCTCCCAAATTCGAGCTCTTTCTCAGACCTCTAAAAGCAGGTCGAGCTCTCCTCTTTATACTTGGGAGTTGGTATCCTCGTTGTAGAAGATCATCCTAGGGGATCTTTTCTTTACTTCTATGGGGATCATTGCCTCCATCCCATAAGCAAGTCGGAAGGGTGACTCTCCGGTAGTAGAGTGTGGCGTCGTCCGGTATGCCCATAGGACTTGCGGGAGCTCTTTTGTCCAGGCTCCCTTTGCGTCCTACAGACGATGTTTTAACCCGACTATTCCGAGGGTTACCTAAAACGGAGAGATCGATCTCAGACGAGATCCTCTGATATGGACTGGGCTGCCACGTCCGACTTGTTGGCGCAGGAGATGCTGTTGGTCCTTGGTCACTGGAGGGTGGTAGTGCCTACAAGAGACTCCGATGCTTAAGTCAATATGGGCTTTAGGCAGGTTTTTTGTAGAATTAGAGTATCAATTATACCTGAATGCTCCAGTGTATTTATAGTAGTGTTTGATGACCTTCCCTTGAGATAAGTTTGTTATCTTATCTTATCTTTTATGGATGAGATCATTATCTTTTGGCCAGCCACCTTCTAGTGGGCAATGACTCCTCTTTTTTGGGCCTCTTTGGGCCTTTCTTGGGTCTCCTGTGGCAGTTCGTCCGATCTCTTTATAGAGAGGTCGGTGGTTGACTAACACAGTAAGAGGTCGGCCAGTTTGTTTTAGTCCAACCCAGATGTTATAGCTCGGTCCGGGGTATGAACAGTGCCCCTACTTGAGCTTCGATCTTCCCATGAGGTCGTGCTTCCAATGCTTCGATCTCTTTTGAGGGAATCGTGTTCATGCATCTATTTGGTTGTGTTTGGCCTGCTCTTCCTCGTGCAAGTTTTTGCATCTTTAATGCTTTTGAAACGCGAGACGTTTCTACCTTCACTTCTTTAATTGGGCATTGCTCTCGAGGATGTTAGTTCCTTGGGAGTATGCAAGCATTTTAAAGCCTATTGATTAAGCTTTCATTTCGTTTTGCCATTTATTTTCTCTCTATAAACTTTGTTTGAAATCAAAAAAGGGGTTTTACTCTTTCAGTTTCCTTTTTTCTTCTGCTTTCTTGATGCCGACCTCAGCCTGTTTAGCTTGGATAATATTGTGGAGGATGGCAAGATTGTGCCTGCCCCTGATGATGATGAGGCTCCTCCTTCTGTGTCGATGGTTAAGGCTTCAACAGTCCCTCCTACCGAGTCGTTTGTAGCTCCTTCTACCGAGGTGCCCCCTCCTGAGCCTGAACCCGAAGTGGAAATCTTGAATGGCCCGGATGGTGTTGTTGGAGTTGTTCCGATCTCAGTCATCCCTCCTGGCCCTCAGGATGTTGCGACTGGGGCGAAGCTGGATCCCTTATGATTCCTTCTTTTATCTCTCTTTTTATGATGTATTGGTACGGTCCGACTTGTGGACCTTTTGAATTCTTGGTTCTGTAACTATTTTCATAACTCTTTTGAAGTTTTGTAGTTGCTTCTTAGCAACTTTTGGTTTGAAAAAAAAACACTTTTACTCTTGGTATTGCCGTTTTGCAGCCTTTGAGTTTTGAATGTTTTAATTTCTGTTTTTGTCTGTTCTGGTGGTGCACTGACTAGCTTTGGTGAGGTGCTTTTGTTTTGAGGTTGTTCTTTCAGCCTTTGTACGACCTTATATTTTGGCGATGGCATTCCTTCATGGGCTCTTATGCCCTTGGGATTTAGATGTTCGGAGTTTTGTGGTTTGACATCTTTTGAGGTAGTGTTTGCTTCACGAATTTCTACCTCTGCCTCTTGAACCACGCCTTGTTTTAGTTGTGTTGACAATCTTCTGCTTTAGCGATGTCATCCTTGCGGCTTGTTGTTCGGGCTTTTAGTCGATTTTCAATAACTTTTTAGGTTGTTTAGACGACTTTTTAGCCCTGTTTTAGGTTTGTGATCATGCTTTGCTCTTTTAAGTAGCGTCCTTTTTTAGAGTCATACCCTTTTAGCTAAGCACTTCAGCACTAAGTTTTTCAACCTTTTTGACCTTTGTGTGGTGTTTTTCCCTTTTTAGTGATCCTTTTCATTGATTCGACTTCTCTGTCGGGCCTTTTTAAGTTATTTTTAGTAATCTCATTTTAGACCGACCTCGTCAGGCCCCTTTATATGGGTTGATTTTATAACTTCTCGCATTAACTTAGACTTTGTCGCTTCACCTTGTCGACCTTTCCAAGTCGGACGATGAATTTTGCGTTTATTTTGAGCGTAAATTAACTTAGAGTATGTACGTGTGAGGGCTTACCCTACTAGTCGAGCAGTTTTTAGGTCTTGGCCTGGTGCCTCATTAAAAAACCCTTTAGGGGGGAAAAAGAGTGCGCCTTGGCCTGAGACCTTTTTTCTAGCTGTAGTACCTTCTTAGGTTACAGGCATGCCATGACCTCAGGAGCTCCCACCCTTGGAGGTCGGCCACCCTATAAAAACCGTTTCCTAGTGCTTCTATGACTCGGTATGGCCCTTTCCAGTTGGCTGCTAGCTTCCCTTCTCCTGACCGAACTGCTCCGATATCATTTCAGATTAGGATGAGGTCGTTGGTAGCGAAGCTTTGCTGGATTACTTTCTGGTTATACCTTGAAGCCATTCGACGCTTTAGTGCTTCTTCTCTAATCCAAACTCTTTCTCGGACATGGTTGAGCTCTTTCCTTTGTGCTTGGGAGTTGGTATCTTCATTGTACAGGATCACCCTAGGGTATCTTTCTTCTACCTCTACGGGAATCATTTCCTCCATTTTGTAAGCAAGTCGGAAGGGTGATTCTCCGGTGGTGGAGTGTGGCATTGTTCGGTATGCCCATAGGACTTGCAGGAGCTCTTCATCCCAGGCACCTTTTGCATCCTATAGTCTCTGTTTTAACCCGACCAATATGACTTTGTTGGCGAATTCCGCCTGTTCGTTGGCCTGTGGGTGTTCCACGGAGGTGAACTGGTGCTTGATTTTCAGATCAGCTACCAAGTTCCTGAAATGTCAGTGAACTGAGTGCCATTGTCCATGGTGATGCAGCATGGGACCCCAAACCTTGTAACAATGTTTCTGTATAGGAACTTCTGACTTCTTTGGGCGGTGGCGGCGGCCAATGGCTCTGCCTCGATCCACTTTGTGAAGTAGTCTATTCCTATAATGAGGAACTTGACTTGCCCAAATCCCTGGGTGAATGGTCCGAGGAGGTCGAGCCACCACTTTACGAACAGCTAGGGTGAAGTGACAAAGATGAGCTCATTGGGTGGGGGGATATGAAAGTTGGCGTGCTTATGGCATGGGGGGCATGTTTTGACGAACTCTGTTGCTTCCTTTTGTAAGGTCGGCCAGTTAAAGCCAACTTGGAGTACCTTTTTGGAAAGAGCTCGCGCCCCAAGGTGGTTGTTGCACATGTCACCGTGGACTTCTTCTAGGACTTCCATTGTAGCGGAGGTCGAGATGTATTTTAGGAGGGGTGTTGAGATCCCCCTCCTGTATAGGACGTCGTGTACTATAGTGTAATAATGTGCTTTTCGTACGAGCCTTTTTGCCTCATTTTTATCTATGGGGAGTGTTTCAGACTTGAGGTAGTTGATTATGGGAGTCATTGATGCATGGAAACTTGTCTCTCAACAAATCTCCCTTCGGCAAGTATACCGAATTATCGTCAAGTAAAACTCACTATAGAGTGAGGTCGAATCCCACAAGGATTGATTGGTCAAGCAACTTTAGTTAGAAGAATATGCTAGTTGAGCTAAACAGAATTGAGATTGAGATGCAGAAATTTAAATGACTAGAAATTAAATAGTAGAAATTAAAGTGCAGAATCTTAAATAGGGAATTGGGGTAATGCTCATAAAAGTAAATCGCAGAAACTAAAGAAAATGGGTAAGATCAGAAATGGGGAGATCATTGGGTTTAGGAGATGTTGCAATTCTCCGGATCAAATTCATTCTCATCTCTTCCTCAATCAATGCATTCATTGATCTCCTTGGCAATCTTAAGTGATTGGATTCCAATTCCTTGGTAATCCAATCTCTCAAATCTTGAACAATAGCCAATTCCTTGGTCAATTGCTCATGAGAAGAGATGATGTATGGTCACTGATTATACCACATACATTTCCCAAATCAAGTATTGGTAGGATTATAGTCACATATCCATCCAAACCCAAATTGGTCCAGCATGAGAAAGCATTTCTATCATGATCTCTTCATTCCTCTTCCAAGGTTCCGAAGAGATCCAATTATGGAGAGTTTCTTTTCCAATACAACTAACCAATGGAATTAAGATTGAAAGCTTTCTAGTAAAATCAAGAAAAAAGATAGAAGAAGAAGAATGAAAACTAATATTGATCCATCAAATTACAGCAGAGCTCCCTAACCCAATGAAAGGGGTTTAGTTGTTCATAGCTCTAGGAATCAAAATTGGCAGAAAAGAAGAATCCATGCTAGAAGTACAGAAAAGTAAAATATGCAGAGAGTAGTTCCCCAAAAGTCCAAAAGCTCCTATCTAGTTCAAAACTACTCCTATATATACTACTCTTCATGATCTTCTAGTGAGTTCTTTAAGTCTTGGATGTAGGCTTTGGACCTTGAGTTGAAGCAATTCTCATCTTTAGTGGGCCCAGCTTGCAGAGAAATATGAATTAGGCTTGGGCATTTAGTGAGATTAACGTGGAATACATTTCTGGGTGCGAGAACGTTAGTGGCATTCACCTTTTCCACTAACGTTCCACCTTTATATGCCCACGTTATTCTCAACGTTAGAAGTCTTCCTTCTCAATTCTTGGCCAACATTAATGGGACTCACTTTTCCCATTAACGTTGGCTTGTGCCCCTTTTCGCAAACATTAATGGGAATCACTTTTCCCATTAACGTTGCTTGTCTCTTGCCCCCCTACGTTAGGTCTCACGTTAGCTTAGCTAACGTAGCTCTTAACATGGGCATCTATCACCTTTGAGAGCGTTAGTGACACTCACCTTTGTCACTAACGCTCCAATTGCCTTAAGCCCCTACGTTAGAACCCACGTTAACTAAGTTAACGTGGCTCTTAACGTAGTAATGAAGCCCTCTCCCAACGTTAGTGACAAAAGTGAGTGTCACTAACGTTGGCTCTTTGAACCCCACTCCACGCTAACTTCCATGTTTACAATCTTAGCGTGAGATTTAACGTAGGCAATGCTAATGATCCAACGTTAGTGACAAAAGTGAATGTCACTAACGTTGGCATTGTTGATCCTCTTCCACGTTAGAGTTCATGTTAACTTAGTTAACGTGACTCTTAACGTGGAGCATTGCCTAGTTTCCCAATGTTAGTGGTGTTCACTTTTACCACTAACGTTGAGGAGAAACGTTATTGGAGTTCACGTTTCTCATTAACGTGGAGTCCTCTTTTTCTTCTACGTTAAGTACCATGTTAACTTAGTTAACGTGGCTCTTAATGTAGGCTATGAATGGCTTCGCAGGCGTTATTGGTGATCACTTTTCTCATTAACGTTGCAAGCTATTTGCCATCCCACGTTAGTAGTCAGGTTAACTAAGTTAACGTGAATGCTAATGTGATTCTTCCATGCTTCATTTGTCCTGAAATCAAGCAATTAAAGTGCATCAAAGCTCTAGCCAAAGTCATGAGATTATGCATCATTAAATTATCATGCAATTCTGGCAAAAATCTCATGAAATCATGCAAAAATTCTCAATAGTTGCTAAAATGAAGGTGTAAGTGTATTTTCACCCAAAACTTGCCTTGTTTACTAGGAAAATGCATGAAACTACCGTAAAACAGTAAAGAAAAGGTCAGTGAAACTGGCCTAAATGCCCTGGCATCAGTCATCCACCCTTGGTTCTGGTCCGATATGTTTAGGACCTACGCTTCTTTCGAGGTTGACAAGTTTTGTAGTATTTCTTGGATGAGGCTTCTATTGTTGCCCCTTGATTTGGTGTTGGCTAGTTGATAAACCCTATTTGTAGGGTTTATCTTATATTTCATTTAAGGGATTTTATGACCTTTTACCCGCATTTATTCAATGAAATAGTATGGTTTCATGATTGTCTCCCAATTTGTGCTTAAGTGTGAAAACATGCTTTCTAGACATTAAATTAGTTAATTTTAATTCACCTTTGATTCCACTAGATTCCTTGATTTGTTTGTTAAGTGATTTCAGGTTGAAAGGCTAGGAATGAATCAAAGGAGTGAAAGGAAAGCATACAAAGTGGAGAAGATCATGAAAAGTCAAAGAATTGAACTCGCCCATGGACGCGCGCGCGCACCATGCGAATTACCCCATGGACGCGTACGCGTGCTGTGCGCGTACGCGTCGGCTGGTATATGATTTTTTAATGAAAACGTGGCCATCAAATTCAGAAGTGTTGTGGGCCCAATCCCAACCAACTTTGGCATCAAAAATGCTATTTAAAGCCAAGGATTGAAGAACAAAGGGGATTCCATCATTCACACACATTAGGATTAGTTTAGAGTTAGTTTTAGAGATAGAAGCTCTCACTTCTCTCTAGGATTAGGATTAGGATTAGGTTTAGTTCTTAGATCTAGGTTTTAACCTTTGCTCTCATCTACTTCTACCTTTCAATTCCTTTTTGTTACACTCATTCTTCTTCTATTCTTTTGTTGTAATCTCCTTTATGTTGCTTCTATATTTTGTTGTAGATCTACTCTTGGTCCTTCGATTTTCTTTCAATTCTATTTGAGGTAATTCATAATAATTGTGTTCCTTTTGATTGTTGTTGTTGATTTCTTACATTCAATTGTTGTTAGATTCTACTCTTGTTATCAATTTACTATGCTTTTCTTTTATGCCTTCCAAGTGTTTGATAAAATGCTTGGTTGGATTTTAGTATAGATTTTGTTCCTCTTGGCTTTGGTTGAGTAATTAGTGACTCTTGAGTTATCTAATTCCCTTGTTGATTGATAATTAGAAGTTGATAATTGATTTGAATGCCTCTAAAGCTAGTCTCTCCTTTAGGAGTTGATTAGGACTTGAGGAATCAAGTTAATTCATCCATTTGACTTTCCTCTATGGTTAGAGGTTAACTAAGTGGTAGCAAGGAACAATTTGTGGTCACAATTGAGGAGGATAACTAGGATAGGACTTCTAGTTCTCATATCTTGCCAAGAGCTTAATTAGTTGTTTGTTTATTCTCTTTGCCATTTATATTTCTTGTCTAAAATCTTAAAAACCCCAAAATACCTCATAACCAATAACAAGACACTTTATTGTAATTTCTAGGGAGAACGACCCAAGGTTTGAATACTTCGGTTTATAAATTTTAGGGGTTTGTTACTTGTGACAAACAATCTTTTGTATGAAAGGATTATTGATTGGTTTAGAAACTGTACTTTACGAGATTTCATTAGTGAAATTCTAAACCGTCAAAAATCCAATCATCAAAATGGCACTGTTGCCGGGGAGTTGAAATGGTGTTAGGTTATTGGTTATTGTATATATGTGAATAGTGTGAATATGTTTGCTTATGTGAGCTCTTGCTAGTTTTAGGATTTAGTTTTCTTTGCTTCTTATTTGATTTTATATTTTTTTGCTTTTCTCTTGCTACCATGAATGCTCACTTTGGCTATGAGGTCGATTATCAACATGTTGTAGGAAATGGAAGCTTCAATGAGGATGTGTATCAAGGATGGGATAATCAAAGGTGGGAGGAGCCATATGCATATGATCAATCTTCATGGAAACAACCTCCACCAATAAACTATGAACAAGAGCCACTCTTTGATGCATATCAATCCAATGGCTATGGTGAATCTCCTTGTGACTTTCAAGAACCACCACCATATGCCTATGAGTCATATCCTCAACATGAACCATACTCACAAGCTCTCTACCACCAAGCACCTCCATATGACCATAATCTATATCCATCCTACCAACCACCTTTTGAACCATATGAGCCATGCATGGAACCACCATTCCAATATCCATACTCCCAAGAACCACCTCAATATACACCACCATACCCCTACCAAGAAGAACCACCTTCCTATTATGAACCCTCTCTCCAAGACAATGAACCCTCCTATCTACCCCAATTCTCAATGGATGAAATTCTTAGCCTTATACTTCAAGGGCAAGGAGAAATGCAAAGGGAGACACTAGAATTTGTGGCTACTTTGACCAAGGTAGTAAGCACCTTAGCCTCCTAATATTTGAGCACTCAAAGCACTCCCATGGTCACATGTGGAGGATTAATTAAAGAGCAAAGCATGAAGGAGAGGTTGGAAACTTCGGTGGAGAAGGAGGAAGGCCACTTTGTGTTGGAACAATTGGAGGAGCCTATGATCATCGAAGAAGAGAAAGAAGTGGTTGAAGACTTAGGAGATGCGGAACCTCCATGGGAACCTCAAGTTGAAGAAAATTCCTCCAAGAAGATCGAGTTTGATGTTGAGAAGGAATGTGCACAACCTCCAAGACAAATTTTGAATGAAGACTTGGAGGGAATGAAGCAAGAATTGAGTTCCCTTGGTGATGAAGATCATACATCCACTCTTCTTGGTGGTGAATCCTTTGAATTTGACGAACCTTCTCCCAATGAGATAGAAAGTAATGTGGAGGTATATTTTTCTCTTCCTCCCATTTACGATTTGAGTGATGGAGAATAGTTAGATGAAGTTGATGAACAAAGGATAGAGAATGAAGAAGTTTATGAAGAGGTGGAGATTGACAAGAAAAGCAAACAAGGGAGTAGAGTTTGCAAGGACATTGGAGATACCTCTCCCCAAGCCACCACCATTCATTCTCTCATTCAAGTGGGTAAATTCCTTATACTTAAGCTTTATTATTCCCCTTGAATATGGTTTACTTGAGATGGATGGTCAACTTAGACATATTTGTGGCTTTAAGAGTAAAAGGGAGATGGTTAGTGGTTGAAAACATCATTCTAGGTTCATTATGGTTGTATGCTCAAAGCTTAATTGCAAGGTTTGGTGTAGAACTAGATTGCTTAGGTTTAGAAGGATGTTTGGTCACTCTATTGAGAACTCATCTTGCTTATCACGCGGATGGACTAATAATGAGAATCAACTTCAAGACGGGTGTGAAAATAAAGTGTGGGATCCCGGATCACAAGACGAGGATCAACTTTGGGAGCCCCAAGCTTGTGTAGAACTCCATCAACACTTGGTGCAAGAAATAAGAAATCTTGGGGCACAATGGAGAACCAATCATTGGTGGGAGTTCCAAGATGAATTCAAGCACAAGCCACCTTGAGAGGAGCTCCCCATAAGTCCAACTTAAGGACAATAAACAAAAGTGCTAGGTGGGAGACACGCCACCATGGTAAATTCTTTTCATTTTTCTCTTTTGTACATATTGGTAATTAGGTTAATTTCATGTTTTTTTTTGTTGTTGAGTTTATTTGGTAGTTTAGTATGTTAAATAAGGTTTTAGGGTGTTTTGGTAGCTGTTTGGAGGTTTGGAATGTTTGGTTTGGTGCAAGAACTTGGAAAAATTTTTGAAAAATAGAGCACCATCCATGCGTACGCGTACAGTGCACGTACGCGTGCCCAAGCTTTTTTGCCATTCCACGCGCACGCGTACATGATGCGTCCACATGGATGCAGAAGTTCCACCCCCAGCCAATGACCCAAGAGTTGCGCCTGCACTGTGCGAACTTTGTGCCTGAGGCACAAACATCAACCCGCGCGTAGGCACGATGGACGCGTGCGTGCCTCATCTCCGGTTTACCATGCACGCGTATGCGTCGCACCCATTCCACTACCATCCACGCGCACGCGGCATGCGCGCATACGTGTGGATGACTCTCCTTCACTACATTTCTTTTCCGCTCTTCTTTCCATTTCTTTCCTCCTCCTTTCTTCTTCCTTTCTTCTAACCCTCATCCAACACTCCCAAACACCATTGATAACCATTTATTTTAGTTAGTTAATTAGTTAGTTAGTTAGTTGATTAGTTAGTTTTAGTTAGTTTAATTTTTATTTTTTTCTCTTTTTCATTGTTAGTATTGGATTGTTAATTTTTGTTTACCATTAATTGCTGCTGGATAATGAAAAGAATGTTATCTTTACATCATTATGTTTATAATCTTTGTTGGATTCTATTGTTGAGGTTATACCTTGCTACTTGGTTTTGAGTTTTTCATGCTTACTTTTTAAGAATACCAAGTGATGAGAAATGCCTTCAAGCATGTTTAATCTTTTTGAATTGCAAGAGTTGGCCACCATGTGATTTGAATCCTTTTCTTTACCTAGGCAATCTCTTGATGGATGATGTTGTGCAATTACTTCAATGCATTGTGCTTCTTATTCATATGCATCTATATGTTTTTAGCTTGAATGCTCTCATGCTTCTTTAATACTTTTTTTACCTTACAAGTTCACTTAAAGCATCTCAATCACACTAGGATAAGTGAAGTGCATGCTTCTTTCGTGACATAACTTTTATGCTAATGTGTGTTCTAAACCGCGTAATTTAGAAGTCACATACCTAATATTTCTTAATATCACACTAATTCACTCACCTCATTCTAGTGATTTACCTCATTCCAACAATGTATGCTTCCTTGCTTTTGTTTTCTCATCTTATGGTGTTATTTTCTACTTTTCATGATGGATGCACCACAAGCAATAATGGAAGCAAGACTAAGAACACGCATCACCGGTTGACCTACCAGCTGAATGTAGCAATCCGGAGAGTCGCCGTACCCCCTTGCTCATCTTTGAGTGCACCGAGGACGGTGCAAACTTTTAAGTGTGGGGAGGTCGTCCGACCAATCGGCGATTTTGGGTGACAAATTTCTAATTCCAACACTTTTTGCATTTCATTTTTTAGGTTTTTAAGATTTTTGTTGCATTTTCTTAAATTTTGCATATATATACACAATAAGCTTAGTCAAAATAATGAAAATTTTCAAGATTTCTATCTATAGGATATCTCAATTGGTTTGAGTGAAAAACTTTTTCATAGAACTTGCTTGAATTATATATATTGTGGAACATGGTTTTTGAGCTAAGAACACAAGCTTGTGAGATTTGAGCCTAATGGTGTGGTTACATCTTATAACCACTTATTTTTCCTTCTTGTGTGCATTATTCTCTTTCTATGATTGTAAACTTTGATTTGTTTGATTCTCTATTTCCATTATTTTGTGTATTCATGCATTTATATGATTGAACCCATCATTTCATTTAGCTCACTTACCCGAATGGCCTTACCTTTTATCTTCTATTGTTAGCAAATTTGAGCCTATGCTTAACCCACTTTGTTCTTAATTTAGCACATTACAAGCCTTAAAGCAAAAAATAATAAATGTCCTTATTTGGATCTTTGATTAGCTTAGGCTAGTGTGTGTGTAACATTCAAGTGTGGGAAATCTTGGGACATTGGGTGAATAAAAGGGTAGTTTTGTATTGTTATTGAAAATATTGGGAATTGGTACATACTCATGTATTGATCAAATGTAAAACCTTATGCATTGATGCTCTTGTATATAGAAAGAAAAAAATGAGAAAAACAAGAGAAAAAGAAAAGAAAAAGAAAAATAATATGGAAAAGAAAAGAAAAAAATAGGAAAAGAAAGAAATAAAAAAGGGACAAAATGCCCTAAAGCAAAGTGAAGCTCAATAAAATCAATGCATATGTGTTGTGAAATGAAAAGAAAATATATGAGTATGTGAAAAAGTAAAAAATGGGAAGTTGGGTTAGAACTTAATTGTATAGGATGTCATAAGTTAGGTGGGAAGTTTAAGCTTATCAAAGATTCAAATTTCAAGCTCACTTGACCATATATATGCATCCTACCTTGACCCTAACCCCATTACAACCTAAAGAAAAGACCTCATGATAGATGTATGCATGCATGAAATATATGTTGATTGTTAGAAGAAGAATAAATCTTGGAAAGCATGATTAGGGGAGAATTGAGTGAATTGACCCTAAACACTTGAGCGAATAGAGTGCAAACACATCCGGTGAGGGTTTGATTGCTCGATTATATGTTTCCGCCTACAATCATCACTTTTCATGCAAGTTTGTAAAAATAGTTAATAACTCAATCCAATTGTGGATTAGACTTGCTAGTTCTTAGCCCTTGTGCATATATGCTTCTTGGGGATTGATTTATTTTGTCCAAGCAATTGTATTCATTTAGATAGTTGCATATAGGTAGATTGCATTTAGTTAGTTTCCATTGAATAAATGCCATACCCTTACTTCTTTCTTAGTTTAAGCGTGAGGACATGTTTAGTTTAAGTGTGGGGAGGTTGATAAACCCCATTTGTAGGGTTTATCTTATACTTTATTTAAGGGATTTTATGACCTTTTACCCACATTTATTCAATGAAATAGCATGGTTTCATGATTATCTCCCAATTTGTGCTTAAGTGTGAAAACATGCTTTCTAGACCTTAAATTAGTTAATTTTAATTCACCTTTGATTCCACTGGATGCATTGATATGTTTGTTAAGTGATTTCAGGTTGAAAAGGCTAGGAATGAATCAAATGAGTGAAAGAAAATTATACAAAGTGGAGAAGATCATGAAAAGCCAAATAATTAAACTCGCTCATGGATGCACGCGCACCTTACGAATTACCCGATGGACGCGTATGCGTGCTGTGTGCGTACGCGTCGGTGCTGGTATATGATTTTTTAATGAAAACATGGCCAGCGAATTTAGAAGGGTTGTGGGGCCCAATCCCAACCAACTTTGGTGCCAAAAATACTATTTAAAGCCAAGGATTGAATAGCAAAGGGGGATTCCATCATTCACACACATTAGGATTAGTTTAGAGTTAGTTTTAGAGAGAGAAGCTCTCACTTCTCTCTAGGATTAGGATTAGGATTAGGTTTAGTTCTTAGATCTAGGTTTTAATCTTTGCTCTCATCTACTTCTACCTTTCAATTCCTTGTTGTTACACTCATTCTTCTTCTATTCTTTTGTTGTAATCTCCTTTATGTTGCTTCTATATTTTGTTGTAGATCTACTCTTGTTCCTTCTATTTTCTTTCAATTCCATTTGAGGTAATTCATAATAATTGTGTTCCTTTTGATTGTTGTTGTTGATTTCTTACATTCAATTGTTGTTAGATTCTACTCTTGTTATCAATTTACTATGCTTTTCTTTTATGCCTTTCAAGTGTTTGATAAAATGCTTGGTTGGATTTTAGTATAGATTTTGTTCCTCTTGGCTTTGGTTGAGTAATTAGTGACTCTTGAGTTATCTAATTCCCTTGTTGATTGATAATTAGAAGTTGCTAATTGACTTGAATGCCTCTAAAGCTAGTCTCTCCTTTAGGAGTTGATTAGGACTTGAGGAATCAAGTTAATTCATCCACTTGACTTTCATCCATGGTTAGAGGTTAACTAAGTGGTAGCAATGAACAATTTGTGGTCACAATTGAGGAGGATAAATAGGATAGGACTTTTAGTTCTCATATCTTGCCAAGAGCTTTGTTAGTTATTAGTTTATTCTCTTTGCCATTTATATTTCTTGTCTAAAATCTCAAAAACCCCAAAATACCTCATAACCAATAACAAGACACTTTATTGTAATTCTTAGGGAGAATGACCCGAGGTTTGAATACTTCGGTTTATAAATTTTAGGGGTTTGTTACTTGTGACAAACAATCTTTTGTATAAAAGGATTATTGCTTCGTTTAAAAACTATACTTTACAACGAGATTTCATTAGTGAAATTCTAAACCGTCAAAAATTCAATCATCACTAGTTTTAAAAGTGCATCAGCTCGGGCGTTTTGTTCCCGAAGTATATGTCGGACCTCGTATCCCATGAATTTTTTGAGCTGTTCTCTGGTCTTATCTAGATATTTTTTCATGGTGGGATCTGATGAGCGGATAATTTATACGCTTTTTGGCATTGTTTTTAGGTAGTTTCTAGTAAGTTCAAGCTACTTTTAGGGATGTTTTCATTATTTTTTTTGTTAAATTCACATTTCTGGACTTTACTATGAGTTTGTGTGTTTTTCTGTGATTTCAAGTAATTTTTGGCTGAAATTGAGGGACTTGAGCAAAACTCTGAAAAAGGCTGACAAAAGGACTGCTGATGCTGTTGAAATCTGACCTCTCTGCACTCGAAATAGATTTTCTGGAGCTACAGAACTCCGAATGGCGCGCTCTCAACGGCGTTGGAAAGTAGACATCCAGAGCTTTTCCGCAATGTATAATAGTCCAACATTTATTCGGAAATTGACGACGTAACTTGGCGTTGAACGCCAAGTACATGCTGCTGTCTGGAGTTAAACGCCAGAAATACGTCATGATCCGGAGTTAAACGCCCAAAACATGTTATAACTTGGAGTTCAACTCCAAGAAAAGCCTCAGCTCATGGATAGATCAAGCTCAGTCCAAACATACACCAAGTGGGCCCCGGAAGTGGATTTATGCATCAATTACTTACTCATGTAAACCCTAGTAGCTAGTTTAGTATAAATAAGACTTTTTACTAGTGTATTAGTCATCTTTTTGACCACGTTACATCTTTGGTCTCAGTTTTGTATTATTCTTCATCTTAAGAGGCTATTGATCACGTTTTAGGGGGCTGGCCATTCGGCCATGCCTGAACCTTTTACTTATGTATTTTCAACAGTGGAGTTTCTGCACACCATAGATTAAGGGTGTGGAGCTCTGATGTACCTCAAGTTTCAATACAATTACTATTACTTTCTATTCAATTCTCTTTTATTCTTATTCCAAGATATACGTTGCACAACACTTTGATGAATGTGATGATCCGCGACACTCATCATCATTCTCACCTATGAACGCACGTGACTGACAAC
>NC_029780.3:27712611-27713131 GCF_000817695.3 Arachis duranensis
GGATCGACCCTTACTCACGTAAGGTTTATTACTTGGACGACCCAGTACACTTGCTGGTTAGTTGAACGGAGTTGTGAGCTTCTCTAACAGTGCCTGAAACTCTTTTATCACAATTTCTTCCACCAAGTTTTTGGCGCCGTTGCCGGGGATTGTTTGAGTTTGGACAACTGACGGTTTATCTTGTTGCTCAGATTAGGTAATTTTCTTTTCAAAAATCTTTTTCAAAATTTTTCTTTTCTTTTTTTCGTTTTTCTAACCATATTTTTCGAAAAAATTAAAATTAAAATACAAAAAAATTAATAAAATCATAAAAATCAAAAATATTTTGTGCTCCTTGTTTGAGTCTTGAGTCAAATTTTAAGTTTGGTGTCAATTTCATGCTTTAAAAATTTTTCTTGCATTTTTCGAAAATCTCATGCATTCATAGTGTTCTTCATGATCTTCAAGTTGTTCTTGGTAAGTCTTCTTGTTTGATCTTGATGATTTCTTGTTTTGTGTTGTTTGTTGTTTTTCATGTGCA
>NC_029780.3:27713294-27720926 GCF_000817695.3 Arachis duranensis
TGTTCATCTTGACATTCATAGCATTCTTGCATGCATTCATTGTTTTGATCTAAAAATTTCATGCATTGAGTATTTTTGTTGTTTTTCTCTCTCATCAATAACAATTTCAAAAATCAAAAAAATATCTTTTTCTTATTTTTCTCATAATTTTCGAAAATTTGAGTTGACTTAGTCAAAAATTTTTAAAAATTAGTTGTTTCTTACAAGTCAAGTCAAATTTTCAATTTTAAAAATCTTATCTTTTCAAAATCTTTTTCAAAAACTATATCTTTTTCATTTTTTTATTTTTTGAAAATTTCAAAAATCTTTTTCAAAATATTTTCAAAATCTTTTTCTTATCTTTACATCTAATTTTCGAAAATTAGCTAACAATTAATGTGATTAGTTCAAAAATTTGAAGTTTGTTACTTTCTTGTTAAGAAAGGTTCAATCTTTATGTTCTAGAATCTTATCTTGTAGTTTCTTGTTAGTTAAGTCATTTTAAAAATTTAAATCTTTTTATCTTTTATCTTATCTTTTTCAAAAATTTTATCTGTTTCAAAATTTGATTTCAAAATATCTTATCTAACTTCTTATCTTTTTATCTTTTTCAAATTTGATTTTAATATCTTTTTCAACTAACTAATCAACTTTTTGTTTGTTTCTTATCTTTTTCAAAACCACCTAACTATCTTTTCCCTCTCTAATTTTCGAAAATATCTCATCTCTTTTTTAAAAATTCTTTTTGTTTTAAATTTTAATTTTAATCTTATCTTATCTTTAATTTTCGAAAATTACTAACCCCTTTTTCAAAATTATTTTCGAAATTCTCCCTCTCTTTTCTTATTCTATTTAATTATTTAATTACTAACACTTCTCTTCACCCCTCTCCACCTAATATCCGAATCCCCTCTTCTACTTTCTTTCCCCTTTCTTTTTCTACTAACATAAAGGAATCTCTATACTGTGACATAGAGGATTCCTCTTTCTTTTCTTGTTTTCTTCTCTTTCATATGAGCAGGAACAAGAAAAAAGGCACTCTTGTTGAGATTGATCCAGAACCTGAAAGGACTCTGAAGAGGAAGTAAATAGAGACTAAAAATCAACAATTTAGAGAAACCTCAAAAAAAAAGAAAAAAAAAAAGAGAAAAGGGAAGACAAAAAGCTTCCACCTCCAAGTTATGGGAGATGGAAAGATTCATGTAAAGGGTCTATAGCTCAGTGGTAGAATATTTGACTGCAAATCAAGATATCCCTGAGATACCTCAGGGGATACATTTTCCTCCACACAATTATTGGGAGCAACTAAGGATAGGAGGACCAAAATCACTGAGGATCAAGCAACAAAGGCAAGGAAGAGACATAGAGGAGCTCAAAAAGCACCATTGGTCCTTCAAGAAGGCGCCACCCTCACTAAGGTGGACTCATTCCTTGTCATTTTTTTCTGCTTTTCGTTTTTTTTATGTTATATGTTTATTTATGTTTTGTGTCTCTACTTTATGATCATTAGTAGTTAGTAACTATGTCTTAAAGCTATGAATAATTCCATAAATCCTTCACCTTTCTTAAATGAAAAATGTTTTAATTCAAAAGAACAAGAAGTACATGAATTTCGAATTTATCCTTGAAATTAGTTTAATTAAATTGATGTGGTGACAATACTTTTTGTTTTCTGAATGAATGCTTGAACAGTGCATATTTTTGATCTTGTTGTTTATGAATGTTAAAATTGTTGGCTCTTGAAAGAATGATGAACAAAGAGAAATGCATATTTTTTGATCTTGTTGTTTATGAATGTTAAATTTGTTGGCTCTTGAAAGAATTATGAACAAAGAGAAATGTTATTGATGATCTGAAAAATCATAAAATTGATTCTTGAAGCAAGAAAAAGCAGTGAAAAAGCAAAGGCTTGCGAAAAAAAACTGGCGAAAAAAAGAAAGAAAAAGAAAAAGCAAGCAGAAAAAGCTAATAGCCCTTAAAACCAAAAGGCAAGGGTAAAAAGGATCCAAGGCTTTGAGCATTAATGGATAGGAGGACCCAAGGAAATCAAATCCAGGCCTAAGCGGCTAAATCAGGCTGTCCCTAACCATGTGCTTGTGTCATGAAGGCCCAAGTGAAAAGCTTGAGACTGAGTGGTTAAAGTCGTGATCCAAAGCAAAAAGAGTGTGCTTAAGAGCTCTGGACACCTCTAACTGGGGACTCTAGCAAAGCTGAGTCACAATCTGTAAAGGTTCACCCAGTCATCTGTCTGTGGCATTTATGTATCCGGTGGTAATACTGGAAAACAAAATGCTTAGGGGCACGGCCAAGACTCATAAGTAGCTGTGTTCAAGAATCAACATGCTTAACTAAGAAAGTCAATAACATTATCCAAAATTCTAAGTTCCTAGAGAAGCCAATCATTCTAAACTTCAAAGGAAAAAGTGAGATGCCAATACTGTTCAGAAGCAAAAAGCTACAAGTCCCGCACATCTAATTAGAATTAATATTCATTGATATTTTGGAATTTATAGTATATTCTCTTCTTTTTATCCTATTTGATTTTCAGTTGCTTGGGGACAAGCAACAATTTAAGTTTGGTGTTGTGATGAGCGGATAATTTATACGCTTTTTGGCATTGTTTTTAGGTAGTTTCTACTAAGTTCAAGCTACTTTTAGGGATGTTTTCATTATTTTTTATGTTAAATTCACATTTCAGGACTTTACTATGAGTTTGTGTGTTTTTCTATGATTTCAAGTAATTTTTGGCTGAAATTGAGGGACTTGAGCAAAACTCTGAAAAAAGGCTGACAAAAGGACTGCTGATGCTGTTGGAATCTGACCTCTCTGCACTCGAAATAGATTTTCTGGAGTTACAGAACTCCGAATGGCGCGATCTCAACGGCGTTGGAAAGTAGACATCCAGAGCTTTTCCGCAATATATAATAGTCCATACTTTATTCGGAAATTGACGACGTAACTTGGCGTTGAACGCCAAGTACATGCTGCTGTCTGGAGTTAAACGCCAGAAATACGTCATGATCCGGAGTTGAACGCCCAAAACACGTTATAACTTGGAGTTCAACTCTAAGAAAAGCCTCAGCTCGTGGATAGATCAAGCTCAGTCCAAACATACACCAAGTGGGCCCCGGAAGTGGATTTATGCATCAATTACTTACTCATGTAAACCCTAGTAGCTAGTTTAGTATAAATAACACTTTTTACTAGTGTATTAGTCATCTTTTTGACCACGTTACATCTTTGGTCTCAGTTTTGTATTATTCTTCATCTTAAGAGGCTATTGATCACGTTTTAGGGGGCTGGCCATTCGGCCATGCCTGAACCTTTTACTTATGTATTTCCAACAGTGGAGTTTCTGCACACCATAGATTAAGGGTGTGGAGCTCTGCTGTACCTAAAGTTTCAATACAATTACTATTACTTTTTATTCAATTCTCTTTTATTCTTATTCCAAGATATACGTTGCACAACACTTTTATTCTTATTCTCTTTTATTCTTATTCCGATTCTATTCCAACCTGATTGAGAACCGACAGATGATTAGCCGTGCTGTGACAGAGCATAGGAACGTTTTCACTGAGAGAATGGGATGTAGCCATTGACAACGGTGATGCGCTACATACAGCTTGCCATGGAAAAGGAGTAGGAATGATTGGATGACTGTAATAGGAAAGTAGAGATTCAAGAGGAGCACAGCATCTCCATACACTTATCTGAAATTCCCACTATTGATTTACATAAGTATTTCTATCCCTTTTTATTTTCCATTTATTATTAATTTTCGAAACCCAAAACCTTTTAATCTGCCTAACTGAGATTTACAAGGTAACCATAGCTTGCTTCATACCAACAATCTCTGTGGGATCGACCCTTACTCACGTACGGTATTACTTGGATGACCCAGTACACTTGCTGGTTAAGTTGAACGTAGTTGTGATCACATATGCCAAAGAGCCATTAAATAAATCTCATGCAAATACAAAGAGGGCAATCACAATTTCGTCCACCAGGATCCTTTGCCTAGTAGCTTCCTTTTATTTGCGAGGTGACTACTTGTGAATCGCTGAAGATGGTATGCTTTTGGGCTCTGACTTTCCTAGCCAGCTTCAAACCAGCCAGTAGGGCTTCGTACTCAGCTTGGTTATTTGAGGCAGGAAATGCAAACCTTAAGGGGAGTTCGAGTTGGGTTCCCTAATCACTTTCTAGGATAACGCCCGCTCCACTTCTGGCTCTGTTTGATGAGCCATCAACGTAGAGTTTCCAGTCAATGGGGGTTCCCGGGGTGCCGGTGTACTTTGCGATGAAGTTGGCCAGGTACTGAGACTTTATGGCTGTTTGAGCTTCGTACTTAAGGTCAAATTCGGACAACTCGACCGCCCGTTGTAGGATTCTTCCAGCTAAGTCGGTTTTTTACAGGATACCTTTTATGGGTTAGTTGGTCCGTATTCTGATGGTTTGGGTTTGAAAGTATGGTCGAAGTCGTCGAGAAGTAAATATGAAGGGCGTAGGTGAACTTTTCTATTTTTTGATAGTTTAGTTCGGCCCCTTGTAAAGCCTTACTGATAAAGTAAATGGGTTGTTGTCTGTTCTTGTCTTCTCTGACTAGGGCCAAGGCTATTGCTCGACTTCCCACGGCAAGGTATAGGATCAGTTCTTTTCCTTGTCGAGGTTGGGTTAGAATAGGTGGTTGCCCCAGGAATTTTTTAAAGTCTCAGAAGGCTTGTTCACATTCTGGGGTCCATTCGAACCTCTTTTCTTTTCTCAGGGTTGCATAGAAAAGGAGAGATCTTATGGCCAATCCGGCTAGGAATCTAGATAGGGCTGCTAGCCTTTTGTTTAGCTACTGTACCTCCTTAACGCAAGTTGGGCTTTTCATGTTGAGTATAGCTTGGCATTTGTCTGGGTTTGCCTCAATCCCTCTCTGGGTGAGCATGAACACTAGGAATTCGCCAGCTTCTATCGCGAAAGTGCATTTATGGGATTTAGTCTCATCCCGTGCTTTCTTATGGTGATGAATACTTCAACAAGGTCAGGTAATAGCGTTTCTTCCCTTTGTGTTTTTACCAGCATGTCGTCTACGTAAACTTCCATCAATTTTCTAATGTGGTCGGCGAATACTTTATTCATCAACCTCTGATATGTGGCCCCCACGTTCTTGAGTTTGAACGGCATGACTATGTAGCAGTAGCTTGCTTTCGGGGTTAGGAACGAGGTTTTTTCCTGGTCGGGTTGATGCATCGGGATTCGGTTGTATCCCAAGTAGGCGTCCATGAAGGAGAAGTACTTGTATCCCGATGAGGCATCGACTAGGGTGTCGATGTTTGGGAGGGGGTAGGGGTCTTTTGGGTAGGCTTTGTTGAGATCGGTGTAGTCGACACACATTCGCCACTTTTCATTTGGCTTTTTTACCAATACAATGTTGGCCAACCATAGTGGGTACATGACCTCCCTTATGAACCCTACCCCTAGTAAGGCTTGTACTTGCTCCTCCATGACTTGTGATCTCTCCGGACCGAGCTTTCTATGCTTCTGTTGTACAGGCTAAGATCCGGGGTACATTGCCAGTTTGTGGCACATTAATCTGAGGTCTATACTACGATGAGCTGATTTAAGGTCGTCCGGCCTATAGGGGCGTTGTATACAGAATTCACGTCAACTACGATGTAGTCTATACTCAGTGTTCTAGACCGGGTTCCCTTTTCGAAGGTTGTGTATAATGGGATGTACCCGAGGGGCTGGTTCGGGCATCTCTGAGCCCAAACAGGCTATTGGGATATGCTCTGAGCTCTTTTTCTTGCAGACCGAGCTTGTTGAAGGAGGATTTGAATAGGATGTCCGCGGAGCTTCCTTGATCAACCAGTGTTCGGTAGAGCTTGGCATTAGCCAGTATGATGGTGATGACCACGGGATCATCATGGGGACGATGCCCATGGCATCTTCTTTGGTGAAGGCAATAGTGGGGAGGTCGGATGACGTATCCCTTTTCCTGAGATGGTACACTTCTTTAAGGTGTCTTTTCTGGGATGATTTGGAGACTCTTCATGCTGCGAATCCTCCGTTAATCATATGAACGTGCCTTTCTAGGGTGTGAGGAGGTCGTTCAGTTTGTCCCTCCTCTTCATCCCTTCTTCTCTTTTTTGGCTCATCCGTCTTGTTGGCCAGGAATCGGTCTAGCCTTCCTTCTCGAGCCAGTTTTTCTATGACGTTCTTTAAGTCATAGCACTCATTAGTGGGGTGCCCGTAGATTCTATGGTATTCGCAGTACTCGGTCCGACTTCCTCCCCTTTTGTGCTTTATTGGTTGGGGTGGTGGGATCTTTTCTATGTTTCATATTTCTCGGTAGACATCCACAATGGATACTCGAAGGGGGTGTAGTTATGGTATTTCCTGGGCTTCTTTGCAGATTGGTCTTCTTTTTCCCTGGACTCCTTATCCTTATCCCGAGGTGGATAGGAGAATCTGGTTTTGGAGGTTTCTCCTAATCGGGAGTTCTCCTCCATATTGATATATTGTTTTGGCCCGTTCTTGTACCTCGTTCAGAGATGTTGGATGCTTCTTTGATATAGAGTGACTAAAGGGTCCTTCTCATAGGTTGTTGATGAGTCACATAATGGCCACTTCTGTAGGGAGATTTTGTATGTCAAGGCATGCTTTATTGAATCTTTCCATGTAGTTGTAGAGGCTTTCCTGATCTCCTTATTTATTCCCTAGCAGGCTTGGAGCGTGTTTGGCTTTGTCCTTCTAAATGGAGAACCTGGCGAGGAATTTCTTGGCGAGGTCATCGAAGCTTGTGTTCGATCTTGGTGGCAGGATATTGAACCACTTTATTGCCATCTTGGTTAGAGTGGTCAGGAAGGCCTTGCAACGGGTTGTGTCCGAGGCATCCGTGAGGTACATCTGACTCCTAAAGTTGCTGAGATGATGGCTCAGGTCGGGTGTACCATTGTACGGGTCCATGTTAAGAGCTTTGAAGTCCTTTGGGACTTTAGCTTTCATGGTTTTCTTCATGAATGGGTCTTGGTCCTTGTGAGGGCTTTCTTCGCGGTTGAATCGAGTGGTTTTAGTTTTGAGGTCAGCTTCAAGCTTTAGGAGTTTTTCTTCTAGCTCTCGACGTTGTCTTCTTTCTCTCCGGAGGTCTCGCTCGGCCTCTCGTTGTCGTTCGGCCTCTTGTTCGAGCTGTTTGAGGTGATCATATTGTTCACATATGGTATCTAGGATTTCTGCGTTCTAGGGTTGCTTATCTCCTTTGGAGTGGTGTGAATCCCTTGGGGAGGTTGGTATGGCATCTGTGTCCTTTCTTGGTGTTCCTTCTTCTAGTTTGGAGGTGTGGTCGTTGGTAAGAGGGTTGTTTGCCATGTTGATGGGATGACTTCCAGGTTTCCCAACAACGGCGACAATGTTCTGAGGGTTACCTGAAACGGAGAGGTCGATCTCGGACGAGACCCTCTAATCTGGACTGGGCTGCCACATCCGATTTGTTGGCACAGGAGATGCTGCTGGTCCTTGGTCACCAGAGGGTGGTAGTACCTGCAAGAGACTCCGATACTTAAGTCAGTATAGGGTCTAGGCAATTTTTTTGTAGAATTGGAGTATGAATTATACCTGGGTCCTCCAGTGTATTTATAGTAGTGTTTGATGACCTTCCCTTGAGAC
>NC_029780.3:27721026-27721925 GCF_000817695.3 Arachis duranensis
CAATTAAGCACGTTTTTATTTAAGAGAGGTGATGGATTCATAGGACATTCATAGCTTTAAGGCATAGACACTAAGACACTAGTGATCACAAGACACAAACATAGATAAACATAAGCATAAAATTCGAAAAACAGAAGAATAAAGAACAAGGAAATCAAAGAACGGGTCCACCTTAGTGATGGCGGCTCTTTCTTCCTCTTGAAGATCCTTTGGAGTGCTTGAGCTCCTCAATGTCTCTTCCTTGTCTTTGTTGCTCCTCCCTCATGATTCTTTGATCTTCTCTAATTTCATGGAGGATGATGGAGTGTTCTTGGTGCTCCATCCTTAGTTGTCCCATGTTGGAACTCAATTCTCCTAGGGAGGTGTATAGTTGCTCCCAATAGTTTTGTGGAGGGAAGTGTATCCCTTAAGGAATCTCAGGGATCTCATGATGAGTGAGGTCTCTTGTGTGCTCCATCCTCTTCTTAATGATGGGCTTGTCCTCATCAATAGGGATGTCTCCCTCTATGTCAACTCCAACCGAATAACAGAGGTGACAAATGAGATGAGTTGAAAATACATAAGAACAAGGTCTAGGCATGGCCGTGAGGCCAGCCTCCCAATGATCTAAGAACTAGATGTCCAAAGATGAGAATACAATAGTAAAAGGTCTTACTTATAGAGAACTAGTAACCTAGGGTGTACAGAGATGAGTAAATGACATAAAAATCCACTTCCGGGACAACTTGGTGTGTGCTTGGGCTGAGCAATGAAGCATTTTCGTGTAGAGACTCTTCTTGGAGTTAAACGCCAGCTTTTATGCCAGTTTGGGCGTTTAACTCCCATTTTGGTGCCAGTTCCGGCGTTTAACGCTGGAATTCCTGAGGGTGACTTTGAACGCCGGTTTGGGCCATCAAATC
>NC_029780.3:27723918-27724195 GCF_000817695.3 Arachis duranensis
CGGGTTCACACTTTGATCATGGTTCTTGGTGATCCATGCATTGGCATAGAACTCTTGAACCATCAAGATTCCGACTTGTTGAATGGGGTTGGTAAGAACTTCCCAACCTCTTCTTCGGATCTCATGTTGGATCTCCGGATATTCACCCTTTTTGAGTGAAAAAAGGACCTCGGGGAACACCTTCTTCAAGGCCACAACTTCATAGAAGTGGTCTTGATGCACCCTTGAGATGAATCTCTCCATCTCCCATGACTCGGAGGTAGAAGCTTTTGCCTTC
>NC_029780.3:27724228-27724632 GCF_000817695.3 Arachis duranensis
GAAGCTTTTGCCTTCCCTTTCCTCTTTCTAGAGGTTTCTCCGGCCTTAGATGCCATAAATGGTTATGGAAAAACAAAAAGCAGTGCTTTTACCACACCAAACTTAAAATGTTTGCTCGTCCTCGAGCAAAAGGAGAAAGAAGAGAGTAGGAGAAGAAGGAAAGAGGAGGAAGGGAATGGCTTTGTGTTCGGCCAAAGGGGAGAGAAATGGTGTTTAGGATGTATGAAAATGAAGGAGTGAAGGAGGGTTTATATAGGAGAGGGGGAAGGGTAGGGTTCGGCCATTTGGGGGTGGGTTTGGGTGGGAAAGTGGTTTGAATTTGAATGGCGAGGTAGGTGGGGTTTTATGAAAGATGGATGTGAGTGGTGAAGAGAAAGATGGGATTTGATAGGTGAGGGGTTTTT
>NC_029780.3:27724844-27725145 GCF_000817695.3 Arachis duranensis
CAAACAAAATCACGTTTTTAGCCATTTCTGGCGTTAAACGCCGGGCTGGTGCCCATTTCTGGCGTTTAACGCCAGCTTCTTGCCCCTTTCTGGCATTTAACGCCAGTCTGGTGCCCCTTTCTGGCGTTAAATGCCCAGAATGGTGCCAGACTGGGCGTTAAACGCCCAACAGCTAACCTCACTGGCGTTTAAATGCCAGTAGGTGCGTCCTCCAGGGTGTGCTATTTTTCTTCCTGTTTTTTATTCTGTTTTTGCTTTTTTCATTGATTTTGTGACTTCTCATGATCATCAACCTACAAAG
>NC_029780.3:27726898-27727098 GCF_000817695.3 Arachis duranensis
ACCATGTTCTAGCTCTGTCTCTTACAGCAAAAGGGAATAGCATAAGTCTGTAGACCTCAGGGTCAACCCCATTAGTGTTGATAGTGTCACAGATTTGCAAGAACTCGGCTAAAAACTGATGAGGATCTTCCAATGGAAGTCCATGAAACTTGCAATTCTGTTGCATTAGAGAAACTAATTGAGGCTTAAGCTCAAAGTTG
>NC_029780.3:27727281-27727642 GCF_000817695.3 Arachis duranensis
CCTCTAAAGAGAGTTGTGCTTTGGCTTCTCTTAGCTTTCTCTTCAAGGTCCTTTTAGGTTCAGGGTCAGCCTCAACAAGAAAGCTTTTGTCTCTGCTTCTGCTCATAAGAAAGAGAAGAGAACAAGGAAATATGGAATCCTCTATGTCACAGTATAGAGATTCCTTGAGATGTCAGAGGAAAAGAAAAGTAGAAGACAGAGGTAGATAATTCGAACTTATCAAAGAAGATGGAGTTCGAATTTTGCATTAAGGAATAGTGTTAGTCCATAAATAGAAGGATGTGAGAAGGAGGGAAGTGATTTTCAAAAATTAAGTAAAAAATATTTTGAAAACATTTTTGAAAAACATTACTTAATTTTT
>NC_029780.3:27727970-27728151 GCF_000817695.3 Arachis duranensis
TGGAAAGAAATTGATTTTGAAAAAGATTTGATTGAAAAATTGATTTGAAAAAGATTTGATTTTGAAAAAATTTTGAAAACTAAAAAAAAAATTTGATTCGAAAACAAAATCTTCCCCCTTTAGCCATCCTGGCGTTAAACGCCCAGAATGGTGCACATTCTGGCGTTTAACGCCCAAAACA
>NC_029780.3:27728230-27729118 GCF_000817695.3 Arachis duranensis
ACCCTGGCTGGCGTTTAAACGCCAGTCTGTCCTTCTTCACTGGGCGTTTTGAACGCCCAGCTTTTTCTGTGCAATTCCTCTGCTGAATGTTCTGAATCTTCAATTCTCTGTATTATTGACTTGAGAAGACACAAATTAAAAATATTTTTGGATTTTTAATAATAAGGACAAACCAAAATGCAACAAGAATCAAATAACAATGCATGCAAGACACCAAACTTAGCAGTTTGTATACTACTGACACTAATGAGAATGCATATGAGACACACATAAACACTCAAGTCAAGAGAATTCAAAGATTAGAGTAAGAAATCATCAAGAATTATTTGAAGATCCTTAAGACACATGAATGAATGCATGCAATTGACACTAAACTTAAAATGAAACACTAGACTCAAACCAGAAATTTTTGGGTTTTATGATTTTGTAATTTTTTTGTGCTTTTTCGAAAATTAAGTGGAAAAATGTATCAAAATTCTTAATGAGAATTCCAGGAATCAGTGCAATGCTAGTCTAAGACTCCGGTCCAGGAATTAGACATGGCTTCACAGCCAGCCAAGCTTTCAAAGAGAGCTTCGGTCTAAAACACTAGACATGGCCAATGGCCAGCCAAGCCTTAGCAGATCACTGCTCCAATAGCAAGATTGATAGAAATCAACAAGCTATTGTGATGATAAGTTGAAATCTCGGTCCAATGAAATTAGACATGGCTTCACAGCCAGCCAGATTTCAACAAATCATCATAAAACTCTAGAATTCCTCTTCAAGAATTTCGAAAAAAATAAATACCTAATCTAAGCAACAAGATGAACCGTCAGTTGTCCAAACTGAACAATCCCCGGCAACGGCGCCAAAAACTTGGTGCACGAAATTGTGATCAATACTTTT
>NC_029780.3:27730120-27730291 GCF_000817695.3 Arachis duranensis
CGTTTAACTCCCATTTTGGTGCCAGTTCCGGCGTTTAACGCTGGAATTCCTAAGGGTGACTTTGAACGCCGGTTTGGGCCAACAAATATTGGAAAAAGTATGGACTATCATATATTGCTGGAAAGCCCAGGATGTCTACTTTCCAACGCCGTTGAGAGCGCGCCAATTGGG
>NC_029780.3:27730399-27760399 GCF_000817695.3 Arachis duranensis
CAACAGCATCTGCAGTCCTTTTTAGTCTCTGAATCAGATTTTTGCTCAAGTCCCTCAATTTCAGCCAGAAAATACCTGAAATAAAAAAAAACACACAATCTCATAGTGAAGTCTGGAAAAGTGAATTTTAACTAAAAACTAATAAAAATATACTAAAAACTAGCTAGATCATACTAAAAACATATTAAAAACAATGTCAAAAAGCGTACAAATTATCCGCTCATCACAACACCAAACTTAAATTGTTGCTTGTCCTCAAGCAACTGAAAATCACTAAAATATCAATGGAAAGACAACAGCTGCAGGATGGTCCAATCAAGAGGAGAGCACAAGAATTCCTCCCAGAACTCCCTCAATTCGAATATTGGGAACATCTTGAGGCATCTGTTTCCAAGCTGCAAGAAGTTATGAACCAAATAAAGGAAGAACAGAACAATCAAACTAGCATGCTTTGCAAACTGCTTAAGGAACAGGAAGAGCAAGGGCGCGACTTAAGGGAGCTGAAGCGCCAGAAATTAATCCTTGAAGGACCAAGCACCCCATAGCTCAGAGGAACATCCACTTCCCAAAATACAGGTTGTTGAGTTCTAATTTTAGCTTTAACTCTGTGATAGTGTTATTATAGGAATTTACCTTAGAAGTTATACAGTAGTAGTAGTAATTAGCATATCTATTCTGGTTTTATTTCCAATTAAGTTATAATTTATTTTTCTCATCATCATCAAACATGAGTAAAATAGTAGATAATTAGAATAAAGAAGTAATTTATATTTTTCGAGTTCTTAATAATAAAAATTATAATTAATTATCTGTGGTGGCAATACCTTTTGTCTTCTAAATGAATGCTTAAACAGTGCATATTTTTTATCTTGAATTTTATGAATGTTAAAATTGTTGGTTCTTGAAAGAATGAGGAACACGAAAAATATTATTGATGATTTGAAAAATCATGAAATTGATTCTTGAAGCAAGAAAAAGCAGTTCAAAATAAAATAAAATAAAATAAAATACAAGGAATCATTGGATCAAGAAAAAGAAGAAAAAGCCAATAGCCCTTTAAACCAAAAGGCAAGGGTGAAAAGGATCTAAGGCTTTGAGCATCAATGGATAGGAGGGCCCAAGGAAGTAAATCCAGGCCTAAGCGGCTAAATCAAGCTGTCCCTAACCATGTGCTTGTGGCATGCACGTCCAAGTAAAAAGCTTGAGACTGAGTGGTTAAAGTCGTGATCCAAGGCAAAAAAGTGTGCTTAAGAGCTCTGGACACCTCCAATTGGGGACTTTAGCAAAGCTAAGTCACAATCTGAACAGGTTCACCCAATTATGTGTCTGTGGCATTTATGTGTCCAGTGGTAATACTGGAAAACAAAGTGCTTAGGGCCACGGCCAAGACTCATAAAGTAACTGTGTTCAAGAATCAACATACTACACTAGGAAAATCAATAATAATATCGGAATCCTGAGTTCCTACGGATGCCAATCATTCTGAATTTCAAAGGATAAAGTGAGATGTCAAAACTGTTCAGAAACAAAAAGCTACTAGCCCCGCTCATCTAACTAAAACCTGAGCCTCACTTGAAAATCTGAGATATTATTGCTTCTTAACTTCTTTTTATCCTATTTTATTCTTCTAGTTACTTGGGGACAAGCAACAGTTTAAGTTTGGCATTGTGATGAGCGGATATTTTATACGCTTTTTTGGGGGGTAATTTCATGTAGATTTTAGTATGTTTTAATTAGTTTTTAATAGAATTTTATTAGTTTTTAGGAAAAAATCATATTTCTGGACTTTACTATGAGTTTGTGTATTTTTCTGTGATTTCAGGTATTTTCTGTCTAAAATTGAGGGAGCTGAGCAAAAATCTGATTTAGGCTGAAAAAGGACTGTTGATGCTGTTGGATCCTGACCTCCTTCCACTCGGAATGGATTTTCTGGAGCTACAGAAGTCCAATTGACGCGCTCTCAATTGGGTTGGAAAGTAGACATCCAGGGCTTTCCACAAATAGATAATAGTTCATACTTTTCACAAAGATAGATGACGTAAACTGACGTTCAACGCCAGTTCCATGCTGCAGTGTGGCGTCCAGCGCCAGAAACAGGTTACAAGTTGGAGTTCAACGCCCAAAACACGTTACAACCTGGCGTTCAACTCCAGAAACAGCCCAAGCACGTGAGAGGCTTAAGTCTCAGCCCCAGCACACACCAAGTGGGCCCCAAAAGTGGATTTCTGCACCAATTATCTTAGTTTACTCATATTCTGTAAATCTAGGTTACTAGTTTACTATTTAAACAACTTTTAGAGACTTATTTTTGTACCTTATGAGTTTTTCAGATCTGAATTTTATACACTTTGACGGCATAAGTCTCTAAACTCCATTGTTGGGGGTGAGGAGCTCTGCAGCGTCTCGATGAATTAATGCAATTGTTTCTATTTCTCCATTCAAACGTGCGTGTTCCTATCTAAGATGTTCATTCGCGCTTAACTATGAAGAAGGTGATGATCCGTGACACTCATCACCTTCCTCAATCCATGAACGTGTGTCTAACAAACACCTCCATTCTACATCAGAATGAATGAGCTTCTCTTAGATTCCTTAATCAAAATCTTCGTGGTATAAGCTAGAATTGATGGCGGCCACTCTTGAGGATCCGGAAAGTCTAAACCTTATCTGTGGTATTCCGAGTAGGATTCAAGGATTGAATGGCTGTGACGAGCTTCAAACTTGCGATTGCGGGGCATGATGACAAACGCAAAAGGATCAATGGATCCTATTCCAACATGATCGAGAACCAACAGCTGATTAGCCGTGCTGTGACAGAGCATCTGGACCGTTTTCATTGAGAGGATGGGAGGTAGCCACTGACAATGGTGACACCCTACATACAACTTGCCATGGAAGGAACTTTGCACTTTGGAATTGAGTTAAATATTACATTACAGAAATTCAGAAGACAAAGCATCTCCAAAACTCCAACATATTCTCCATTATTAAAGTAACAATTATTTATTTCACGCTCTTTTATTTTTCTAATAATTCCAACTGATAATTTTAATTGATATCCTGACTAAGAATAATAAAATAAACATAGCTTGCTTCAAACCAATAATCTCCGTGGGATCGACCCTTACTCATGTAAGGTATTACTTGGACGATCCAGTATACTTGCTGGTTAGTTGTGCGAATTGTCAAAGAGTGGGATTGCATTTCATGCACCAGCCAGCCACCTTCTAGTGAGTGATGACTCTTCTTTTTGGGGCCTCTTTGGGCCTTTCTTGGGTCTCCTGTGGCAGTTCATCCGATCTCTTTGTAGAGAGGTCGGTGGTCGACTAACCCAGTAAGAGATCGGCCGGTTTGTTTTAGTCTAACCCAGAACTTATAGCTCGGTCCAGGGTATGAACACCGGCTAATATGACTTTGTTGGCTGCTTTCGCCTGTCCGTTGGCCTATGGGTGTTCTACTGAGGTGTACTGGCGCTTGATTCTCAGATCAGCTACTAGGTTTCTGAAGCCCATGTCAGTGAACTGAGTACCATTGTCCGTGGTGATGAAGTAGGGAACCCCAAACCTTGTGACAATATTTCTATATAGAAACTTCTGACTTCTTTGTGATGTCATGGCGGCCAATAGCTCGGCCTCAATCCACCTAGTGAAGTAGTCTGTTCCTACAATGAGGAATTTAACTTGTCCTAATTCCTGGGGGAATGGTTCGAGGAGGTTGAGTCCCTATTTTGCGAACGGCCATGGTGAAATGACGCAGATGAGCTCTTCGGGTGGGGCGATATGGAAGTTGGCGTGCTTCTGGCATGGGGGGCACATTTTGACGTACTCTGTTGCTTTCTTCTGTAAGGTCGGCCAGTAGAAGCTGGCTCGGAGGACCTTTTTAGATAGAGCCCGCGCCCCGAGGTGGTTACCGCACATGCCACTATGGATTTCCTCCAGGACCTCCTTTATGGCGGATGTCGGTACGCACTTGAGCAGGGGTGTTGAAATCCCTCTTCTGTATAAGATGTCGTCTACCAGGGTGTAACATTGTGCTTCCCTTATGAGCTTTTTTGTCTCCTTTTTGTCCGTGTGAAGTGTTTCAGATTTGAGATAGTTGATTATGGGGGTCATCCACTCTCGGTCCTGGTCGGATATGTTTAGAACCTTCTCTTCCTCCGAGGTTGATGGATTTTGTAGGGTTTCTTGGATGAGGCTTCTGTTGTTACCCCCTGGTTTGGTGCTGGCTAGTTTTGAAAGTGTCAGCCCGGGTATTTTGTTCTCGAGGTATATGCCGGATCACATATCCCATGAATTTCTTGAGCTGTTCTCTGGTTTTGTCTAGGTATTTTTTTATGGTGGGATCTTTTGCCTGTTAGCTTCCATCTATTTGTGAGGTCACTACTTGCGAATCGCTAAAGATGGTGAGCTTTTGGACTCCGACTTCCCTAGCTAGCTTCAAACTGGCCAGTAGGGCATCGTACTTGGCTTGATTATTTGAGGCGGAGAACTCAAACTTTAAGGAGAGTTTGAGTTGGGTCCCTTGATTGCTTTTTAGGATAACGCCTGCTCCACTTTCGGCTTTGTTTGATGAGCCGTCAACATAGAGATTCCAATCAATGGGGGTTCTGGGGTGTTGGTGTACTCTGCGATGAAGTCGGCCAGGTACTGAGACTTGATAGCTGTCCGAGTTTCGTACTTGAGGTCAAATTCGGACAACTCGACAGCCCATTGTAGGATTCTTCCAGCTAAGTCGGTTTTCTGCAGGATGCCTTTTATGGGTTAGTTCGTATTTTGATGGTGTGGACTTGAAAGCATAGTCAGAGCTGTCGAGAACTAAGTATAAGTGCGTAGGCAAATTTTTCTATCTTTGGATAGTTTAGTTTTGCCCCTTGTAAAGCCTTGCTGATGAAGTAGATGGGTTATTGTCTGTTGTCATCTTCTCTGACTAGTATTGATATTATCGCCCGACTTCTAACGGCGAGGTACAGTATTAGTTCTTCTCCTTGTCTAGGTCGGGTCAGAATAAGTGGTTACCCCAGAAATGTTTTGAAGTCTTGGAAGGCTTGTTCGCATTCTAGGGTCCATTTGAACCTCTTTCCTTTCTTTAGTGATGTGTAGAAAGGGAGAGATCTTAAGGCTGATCCAGATAGGAACCTAGACAGGGCCGCTAGTCTTTCGTTTAGCTGTTGTACCTCGTTGATGCAGGTTGGGCTTTTCATGTTGAGTATGGCTTGGCATTTGTCTGGGTTTTTCTCCATCCCTCTCTAGGTAAGCATAAACCCTAGGAATTTTCTGGCTTCTCCCGCGAAAGTGCACTTTGTGGGATTTAATCTCATCCCGTGCTTTCTTATGGTGCCGAATACTTTGGCAAAGTCGGGTAGCAGCATTTCTTCCCTTTGTGTTTTTACCAACATGTCATCTACGTAGACTTCCATCAGCTTTCTGATGTGGCCGGCGAAGACTTTGTTCATCAATCTCAGATATGTAGCCCCTATGTTCTTGAGTCCGAATGGCATGACTACGTAACAGTAGTTTGCTTTCGGGGTTAGGAACGAGGTCTTTTCTTGGTCCGGTTGATGCATCGGGATCAGGTTGTACCCCGAGTAGGCATCCATGAAGGAAAGGCATTTGTATCCCGATGAGACGTCGACTAGGGTGTCGATATTCAGGAGGGGGTAGGGTTCTTTTGGGCAGCCTTTGTTGAGGTCGGTATAGTCGACACACGTTCGCCACTTTCCATTTGGGTTTTTGACCAGTACGACATTGGCTAGCCATAGTGGGTATTTGACTACCCTTATGAACCCTACCTCTAATAAGGCCTGTACTTGTTCCTTGATGAGCGGATAATTTATACGCTTTTTGGCACTGTTTTTAGTATGTTTTTAGTACATTTTTGTAAGTTTTTAGTATGTTTTTATGAGTTTTTATTTAAAATTCACTTTTCTGGGCTTTACTATGAGTTTGTGTGTTTTTCTGTGATTTCAGGTAATTTCTGACTGAAATTGAGGGACCTAAGCAAAAATCTGATTTAGAGGCTGAAAAAGGACTGCAGATGCTGTTGGATTCTGATCTCTCTGCACTCGAAGAGGATTTTCTGGAGCTACAGAAGCCCAATTGTCGCGCTCTCAATTGCGTTGGAAAGTAGACATCTTGGGCGTTCCAGCAATGTATAATAGTCCATACTTTTCCCAAGATTTGATGGCCCAAACCGGCGTTGCAAATCAGCCTCAGAATTCCCGGCGTTTAACGCCGGAACTGGCACAAAATTTGGAGTTAAACGCCCAAATTGGCATAAAAGCTGGCGTTTAACTCCGGAAAAGTCTCTACACATGAAAGCTTCAATGCTCAGCCCAAGCACACACCAAGTGGACCCCGAAAGTGGATTTTTATGTCATTTACTCATTTTTGTTTATCCTAGGTTACTAGTTCACTATAAATAGGATCTTTTGACATTGTATCTGTACCTCATGACACTTTACACATTCCATATTGTACCTTCTACGGCATGAGTCTCTAAACCCCATGGTTGGGGGTGAGGAGCTCTGCTGTGTCTTGATGGATTAATGCAATTACTACTATTTTTCATTCAATCACGCTTGCTTTCATTCTAAGATATCACTTGTTCCTCAACTTGATGAATGTGATGATCCGTGACACTAATCATCATTCTCACCTATGAACGTGTGCCTGATAACCACCTCCGTTCTAATTTAGATTGAGTGGATATCTCTTGGATTCTTTAACCAGAATCTTCATGGTATAAGCTAGAATTGATGGCGGCATTCAAGAGAATCCAGAAGGTCTAAACATTGTCTGTGGTATTCTGAGTAGGATTCAGGGATTGAATGACTGTGACGAGCTTCAAACTCATGATTGTGGGGCGTTAGTGACAGACGCAAAAGAATCACTGGATTCTATTCCGACATGATCGAGAACCGACAGATGAATAGCTGTGATGTGACAGAGCACGTTGAACATTTTCACTGAGAGGATGGGAGGTAGCCATTGACAACAGTGAAACCCTACATAAAGCTTGCCATGGAAGGAGCCTTGCGTGCATGAAGAAGAAAACAGTCGGAAAGTAGAGATTCAGAAGATAGAGCATCTCCAAACCCTCAACCTGTTCTCCATTACTGCAAAACAAGTATTTATTTCAGGTTCTTTTACTTTTCACAATTAAACCTGAGAATTATTGATATACTGACTAAGAGTTACAAGATAACCATAGCTTGCTTCAAGCCGACAATCTCCGTGGGATCGACCCTTACTCACGTAAGGTATTACTTGGACGACCCAGTGCACTTGCTGGTTAGTTGTGCGGAATTGCAAAAGTGTGATTGCAATTTCGTGCACCATTCCTCCACGACATGTGACCTTTTCGGGCTGAGCTTTTTGCGCCTCTGTTGCATTGGTCGAGATCTGGGGTACACTGCCAGTTTGTGGTACATTGAGCCGGGATCTATGCCGAGCATATCTACGGCCTTCCACGTGAATAGGTCGGAATTCTCCTTTAGGAACTTTATCAGTAGCTCCTTTAGGTCTACTTAGGTTTGGACCTATGTTTGTTGTTTTATCTTAAGTATCTCTGACTTGGACCTCTTCGGTCTCGCCTTCTGGTTGAGGACAAAATTCTTCGCGAGCCTGGGTTTCCCCGAGTTCAATAGTATTGGTCTCTTTTCCTCTTGGGTCGTCTTTGAGGTTCAAATTTTTGTTGTAACAGCATTGCGCAAGTTTTTGGTCTTCTTTTATGGTGGCTATCCCTTCTGGATTTGGGAACTTCATACATAGGTGTGGAGTGGAGACTACAGCGGCGAGCTGATTTAGTGTTGTCCGACCTATGAGGGCGTTGTATGCGGAGCTCATGTCGACTTTGATGTAGTCTATGCTCTGCGTTCTGGACCGCGTTCTTTTTCCGAAGGTCGTGTGTAGTAGGATATACCTGAGTGGTTGGATTGGGGCATCTCCCAGTCCGAACAGGCTGTTGGGGTATGCTTTGAGCTCCTTTTCTTGTAGTCCGAGCTTGTCGAAGGCGGATTTGAATATGATGTCCGCGGAGCTTCCTTGGTCGTCCTGCATTTGGTGGAGATTGGCATTGGCGAGTATGATGGTAATGACCATGGGGTCATCATGCCCAGGGATGATTCCCGCAATGTCTTCTTTAGTGAAGGTGATAGTGGGGAGGTCGGGTGACCTATCCCCTTCTCTGACATGGTATACCTCTTTAAAGTGTCTTTTGCGAGATAATTTGGAGATTCCTCCTTCTGCGAATCCTCCGTTGATCATATGGACGTGTCTTTTCGGGGTGTGATGAAGGCGTTCAGCTCGTCCGCCCACCTTATCCCTTCTTCTCTTTCTTGGCTCGTTCATTCTGCTAGCTAGGAATCAATCTAGTCTTCCTTCTCGGGCCAGTTTTTCTTTGACATTCTTCAAGTCGTAGAACTCGTTCGTGGGGTGCCCGTAGATTCTGTGGTATTCGCAGTACTTGATCCGACTTCCTCCCTTTTGTGTTTAATTGGGCGAGGAGGTGAGATCTTTTTTGTGTTGCATATTTCCCGGTAGACGTCCACTAAGGATACTCGAAGAGAGGTATAGTTATGGTATTTCCTGGACTTCTCTATGGATTGGTCTTCCTTTCTCTGTGACTCCTTATCTTTGTCCCGAGATGGGTAGGAGAGCCCAGTTTTGGAGGTTTCTCCTAATCGGGAGTTTTCCTCCATGTTGATGTATTTCTCAGCCTATTGTTGCACTTCATTCAGGGATGTGGGGTGTTTCTTAGATATGGAGTGGCTAAAAGGTCCCTCGCATAGACCGTTGATGAGTCCCATGATGGCTGCTTCTGTCAGGAGGTTCTATATGTCGAGACATGCTTTATTGAATCTTTCCATGTAGCTGCGGAGGCTTTCCCGATCTCCCTGTTTGATTCCTAGAAGGCTTGGAGCATGTTTGGTCTTACCCTTTTGTATGGAGAATTTGACTAGAAATTTTTGGGCAAGGTCGCCGAAGCTTGTGATTGATCTTGAGGGCAAGCTATCGAACCACTTTATTGCCGTTTTGACTAGTGTGGTCGAGAAGACTTTGCAATGAGTTACATCTGAGGCATCCGTGAGGTACATCTGACTCCTAAAGTTACTGAGGTGATGGCTTGGGTTGGATGTACTGTCATATAGGGTCATGTCGGGAGCTTTAAAGTCTTTTGAGACTTTAGCCTTCATGATTTCCTTTGTGAACGGGTCTTGATCTTTGTGGGGGCTAGTTTCGCGGTTGGATCAAGTGGCTCTAGTTTTGAGGTCGGCTTCGAGTTTTCAGAGTTTTTTCTCCAATTCCCGATGCCGTCTTGTTTCTCTCCGGAGATCTTGTTCGGCTTCTTGCTGTCGTTCGGCCTCTTGTTCGAGCTATTTGAGGCGATCCTGTTGTTTATCTGCGTTATGGGGTTGCTTATCTCCTTTGGAGTGGTGTGCATCCTTTGGGGAGGTTGGTATGGCATCCGTGTCCTTTCTTGATGTTCCTTCTTCTAATCTGGAGGTGTGGTCCTTGGCAAAGAGGTTGTTTGCCATGACGTTGGGATGACTTCTAGGTTCCCCGACAACGGCGCCAATGTTCTGAGGGTTACCTAAAACTGGGAGGTCGATCTCAAACAGTTTCAAGGTTACCGTGTCTGATTTGTTAGAGTGGGAGGCGCTGCTGATCCTCGTTCACCAGAGGGGGGTGGTACCTGCAAGAGACTCCGATGCTTAAGTCAATACGGGCTTTAGGCAGGTGTTTTTGTAGAATTGGAGTATGAGTTATACCTGGGTGCTCCAATGTATTTATATTGGTATTTGACGATCTTCCTTTGAGATAAGTTTGTTATCTTATCTTATCTTTTGTGAGTGAGATCATCTTCTTGGCCCAACCGTCTTATAGTAGTCGGTGACCCTTATGTTTTGGGCCTTTGCAGGCCTCCGTGATGATCTTCCGAGCTCTTTGTGAAGAGACCGTAAAATGGGCCAACCTTTAGAGAGGTCGGTCAACTGGCCAACCTTGAGGAAGGTCGGTCAACTTTTTCTTTTGTCCAACCCGGACCTTATAGCTCAGTCCGGGATATGAACACATAGAGATTACTCATTTGTTCTCAAAGTTATATCTCGGATAAGGGTTACTCATCTATACCTAAAGCCATTGATCAATATCTCATTCATTCTCAAATTCCTCGAGCTAACTTCAAAATTGTTTTTGAATTTAAACTCTTTTCAAAAGACATATATCATTTCTTAGTTAAACTTCTCAGTATGGCCTCTAGACTTTAGGGAAGCGACAACCAATCTCATTTCAAAACCAAATCATTTAAACCCAAACATAATTCATTACTTTCTTAAATAAATCAAAATTAAATAAAACAATTCTTCAATCAAAATTATCCAAAATAAAACTTCTCAAAATTCTTCTAAAAATTTTAGCAGCACCTCCCCTAAAGCTCGGATTTTGCCACCCTGCGCAGGTCCTATCCAAACTATTACTCAAATTCCTTTCAAATCGTTTCCAATAAATCAAACCAATTCCAACAGCAAAATCATTTTCAATAAATTAAAACCATTTCTAATATCAAAATATTTATAAAATCAAACCAATTAAAAATTAAACCGCTTACAAAATAAATCATTTTCATGTCTTAAATCATATCCAATCCTCAGAATCATTTCTGACAAATCAAACAAACCAATTTCAAGAAACCAGTCCAACAACGACCAACTCAATAAAACTAAATCAACAATTAGAATAACCAGCATCCTCAAATAATTCAATAAATCAATAAGATAAATAATCATATCCATCCAATACAGTTCAGTTTAACCATAAAAATCACGTTATCATAAAATCCATTTTCATATTATTATCGACTTATAACAATTCTTAAATGTAAAAAGAATTTAAGAAAACCTCCTTACCTCATTCACGGCTCAATCAAGCGACAAAACTTTGTTTTCTCTCAACCCAGTATGGTGGCAACCGCAACCTTAGCTCCAAACTACTTTCGCAGCAACCAGAGCAACTCTAATCGCAACATATAATAACTGAAACTCAATTTTATACCATTAATGTTGCCAAAACCTCAGCTAAGATAACAGAACATCGACAAAAGAACATTTTGGAATGAAAAGCTTACTGCAACTAAGAAAAAATAGAACCAAGTAGCGGTAGAATGGCTCAACGGCAGCAAAATGGTGATGGAACACAGCTCCTTGAATGGCAAGAGAAGAGGCTCATGGCAGCGGAGCTGGTGTTAATCTGTGGCAGAAATGGAGGCAACAGCAATGGCATCTCAGCAACAGTGACGGCAGAGGAACGATGACTTCAACCACATCAACAACGGTGCAAGATTTCACTCTCATCGCGATTTGTTCCCCTCGCGTTGAGCTCCATTTACCGGCGAACCTATATTGATGGAGACGATGAACAATGGTGGTTACTGGCGCGACGACAATGACTGGGCGTAGCTCTTCCAGCTCGCGTCTTCTCCCTTCTCTCGGCGGCACTGACGCAACTCGTGGTTCCATGGATGGCGGCAACAAGGTGCGAGCTCTCCCTCTCTTCTTATGCGTGATGACAGCAGCAGCTCAGTGGAACAGTGGCGACGGCTCCACGGTGGTGACGTAGGCGCGACGGGGTGCGGTGGTGATGCGGCTCCCTCTCCTCTTCTCCCTTCTTCTCCGTTCTCTCTCTCTCTCTTATTTCTTTGATTCATGGTGTGTGTGTGTGTGTGTGTGTGTTTTGTGTTGTTGAGTGTCGTTGAGAGTGTGAAAGGGAGTTGGGGTGGCGGTGAGGTGGTGGAAATTTTAGCATTTTGTGTGTGTATGTCTGTTTTGAAATTAAAGTTCGGGTTAGGGTAGTTTAGGTAATTTTGATAAAAGTAGCAATAATTGAGTAATTAAAAATAAATTTTAATCCAATACTAATATTTATAAATAGGTTTAATTACTCGTTTGTCCTTATAGTGTCACAAAATTTTTAATTAGGTCTCTATACTTTTTTTCCTTTCAATTGAGTCCTTGCACCAATTTTTTTTAATTAGGTCCCTATACTTTTTTTTCCTTTTATTTGGGTTTCTGCACCAATTATTTTTTAATTGGGTCCCTATACAATTAAACCAATTACTGTCAAGAGGGACCTAATTGAAAAAAGATTTGGTGCATGGACCAAATTAAAAGAAAAAAAAGTATTGGGATCTAATTAAAAATTTTGCGAAACTATAGAGACCAATAGAGTAATTAAACCTTATAAAAATACCAATTATCAAATTACAATTTATTTTCAAAAAAATACTCTAATCCAATAATTAGAGATAATAAAATTAATTTCCTTTAAAATCATAAAATAAAGCTCAAAATCTAAATATTCAAAATTAAACATATAAAATTTTCATTATTTCTCAATCACCAAAGCTTTAAATCAACAATAAGAAAATATCTAATTAATATAAAAATCTCTAAAAATATAATCTTAAATAAATATAATAAATTATACAATAATTTGTTACTAAATTTTAAAAAAGCTGGAGTCTTACAACAATGATCAAATTGTTGTGAGCATATGGGTAATGCTCTATTTGACAAACTCAGGTGATGATATGAATTGATTCCAAATCGAATTTAGAACCTTACATCTACTTGCAATTTTGGGCTCACACCTCACAAGGATCTACCATATGATTTCATCAGAAAATTTTGACAGTTTCGTGAGATGGCTTGTGGATGGAGGATTAGTCATCTTTGGAAGAATGCAGCAAAAGTTAAGAAGTTTGTTATATTTCATAGTGTATTAGAATATGTTTGTTAGGAAGGTTGGAGGGTTTAGTGTAGTGAGAGTGACTTAAGAAACCATGAACTTGTGATGTTTAGAAGGCATAATGGAGAATTCTGGGTAGCATCTGATGGTATCTTTATAGGAGAAAGTTATATGGAATCCACACTTTTTCTCGTACTCTGAATATTATTGTAATATTTTATGGTTCGTGGTTGCATGTATAAAAAGTAATGGTGATGTCTTCTATTAATTTGTTAGATTTATAATAGATATACCTGAAAGTGTAGATACATATTATATGATCCTGTTGGATTTTACATAGCGTAGTTGATGAGCGGATAATTTATATGCTTTTTGGCATTGTTTTTAAATAGTTTTTAGTAGGATCTAGCTACTTTTAGGGATGTTTTCATTAGTTTTTATGTAAAATTCATATTTCTGGACTTTACTATGAGTTTGTGTATTTTTCTGTGATTTCAGGTATTTTCTTGCTGAAATTGAAGGACCTGAGCAAAACTCTGATAAGGAGGCTGACAAAGGACTGCTGATGCTGTTGGATTCTGACCTCCCTGCACTCAAAATAAATTTTCTGGAGCTACAGAACTCCAAATGTCGCGTTCTCAATGGCGTTGAAAATTAGACATTCAGAGCTTTTCAGCAATATATAATAGTCCATACTTCATTCGACATTAGATGACGTAAACTGGCGTTCAACGCCTGTTCCATGCTACATTCTGGAGTCAAACGCCAGAAACACGTCATAAACCAGAGTTAAACGCCAAAAACACGTTACAACTTGGTGTTTAACTCCAAGAGAAGCCTCAACATGTGTAAAGCTCAAGTTCAGCCCAAGCACACACCAAGTGGGCCCCGGAAGTGGATTTCTGCATCAATTACTTATTTCTATAAACCCTAGTAACTAGTTTAGTATAAATAGAACTTTTTACTATTATACTAGGTGTATTTTGACAATACAGTCTCTTGACCATTCGGTCTTTTGATCATTCATGGGGGCTGGCCATTCGGCCATGCCTGGACCTTCATCACTTATGTATTTTCAATGGTAAAGTTTCTACACACCATAGATTAAGAGTGTAGAACTCTGATGTACCTCGAGTTTTAAAGCAATTACTACTATTTTCTATTCAATTTAGCTTATTCTTATTCTAAGATATCCGTTGCACTTCAACCTGATGGATGTGATGATCTGTGACACTCATCATCATCCATCCTTATGAACGCGTGATTGACAACCACTTCCGTTCTACCTTAGAACGAGCGCATATCTCTTGGATTCCTTGATCAGAATCTTCGTGGTATAAGCTATAATTATTGGCGGCCATTCCTGAGAATCCGGAGGTCTAAACCTTGTCTGTGGTATTCTGAGTAGGATTTAGGGATTGAATCACTGTGACGAGCTTCAAACTCGCGATTGTTGGGTGTGATGACAAACGCAAAAGAATCAATGGATTCTATTCCGACATGATCGAGAACCGACAGATGATTAGCCGTGCTGTGACAAGAGCATTTGGACCTTTTTTACTGAGAGGATGGGAAGTAGCCATTGAAAGATTGGATGAGAGCAGTAGGAAAGCAGAGATTCAACAGGAATACAGTATCTTCATGCGCTTATCTGAAATTCCCACCAATGAATTACATAAGTATCTCTATCCTTATTTTTTGTTTATTTATTATTATATTCGAAAACCACTGTAACTATTTGAATCCGCCTAACTGAGATTTACGAGATGACCATAGCTTGCTTCATACCAACAATCTCTGTGGGATCGACCCTTACTCACGTAAGGTTTATTACTTAGATGACCCAGTGCACTTGCTGGTTAGTTGTGCGAAGTTGTGAAGAAAGTGCTGAGTTATAAACGCGCATACCAAGTTGAGCGCCATTGTTAGAGATCACAATTTCGTGCACCAAGTTTTTGGCGCCGTTGTCGGGGATTGTTCGAGTTTGGACAATCGATGGTTCATCTTGTTGCTCAGACTATGTAATTTTCTTTTCAAAAAGTTTTCAAAAATCTTTCAAAAAATTTTCTCTTTTTCGTTTCTCTAAAGATTATTTTCGAAAAATCCAAAAAAAAAAGAAATTTTCAAAAAAACCCAAAAAAATTTAATAAAATCATAAAAATAAAAAACATTTTGTGTTTCTTGTTTGAGTCTTAAGTCAATTTTTAAGTTTGGTGTCAATTGCATGTTTTTAAAATTTATGCATTTTTTCGAAAATTCATGCATGTGTTCTTCATGATCTTCAAGTTGTTCTTGATAATTTTCTTTGTTTGATCTTTGCATTTTCTTGTTTTGTGTCTTTTGTTGTTTTTCATATGCATTTTTGCATTCATAGTGTCTAAGCATGAAAAATTGCTAAGTTTGGTGTCTTGCATGTTTTTTTTTCTTGAAAATTTTTCAAAAATAAGTCTTGATGTTAATCTTGATCTTCAAAGTGTTCTTGGTGTTCATCTTGACATTCATAGTGTTCTTGCATGCGTCATGTGTTTTGATCCAAAATTTTCATATTTTGGGTCATTTTTTGTTTTTCTCTCTCCTCATTAAAAATTCAAAAATAAAAAATATATATTTTCCTTTTTTCTCTCAAAATTTCGAAAATTTGAGTTGACTTAGTCAAAAAATTTTAAAACTTAGTTATTTCTTATGAGTCAAGTCAAATTTTCAATTTTAAAAATCCTATCTTTTCAAAATATTTTTCAAAAATCAAATCTTTTTCATTTTTCATTTATGATTTTCGAAAATTTAAAATTATTTTTCAAAATCTTTTTCTTATCTTTATTTCAAAATTTCGAAAACCTTACTAACAATTAATGAGATTGATTCACAATTTTGAAGTTTGTTACTTTCTTGTTAAGAAAGGTTCAATCTTTAAATTCTAGAATCATATCTTTTAATTTTTAAAAATTAAATCTTTTTCAAAATATCATTTTCAATCATTTCTTTTAAAAATATCTTTTTTCAAATCATATCTTTTTCAAAATCAATTTCAAAATATCTCTTCTAACTTCTTATCTTTTTAAAATTGATTTTTAAATCTTTTTCAACTAACTTATTAACTTTTTATTTGTTTTAAAATTCATATCTTTTTCAAAACCACTTAACTACTTCCTCCTCTCTAATTTTCGAAAATTCCTCCCTCTTTTTCAAAACTTTCTTAATTAACTAATTGTTTCAAATTTTAATTTTAATTTTAATTCTTCTCTTAATTTTCGAAAATCACTAACCTTTTTTCAAAATTAATTTTCGAAATTCTCTCCCTCTTATCTTCTTCTATTTATTTATTTATCTACTAACACCTCTCTTTCCACTCAAGAATTCGAACCCACTCTTCCCCCCTTGTGTTGGATTCTTACCTTTTCCTTCTTCTATTCTTTTATTCTTCTACTCACATAAAGGAATCTCTATAATGTGGTAAAGAGGATCCCTATTATTATTATTTTTTGTTCCCTTCTTTCTCATATGAGCAGGAGCAAGGACAAGAATATTCTTGTTGAAGCAGATCCTGAACCTGAAAGGACTCTGAAGAGGAAACTAAGAGAAGCTAAATTACAACAATCCAGAGACAACCTTACAGAAATTTTCGAAAAGGAAGAGGAAATGGCAGCCGAAAATAATAATGCAAGGAGGATGCTTGGTGATTATACTACACCTACTTCCAAGTTTGATGGAAGAAGCATCTCAATCCCTGCCATTGGAGCAAATAATTTTGAGCTGAAACCTCAACTAGTTACTCTAATGCAATAGAACTGCAAGTTCCATAGACTTCCATCAGAAGATCCCTATCAGTTTTTAACTGAGTTCTTGCAGGTCTATGAGACTGTTAAGACTAATGGAGTAGATCCTAAAGTCTACAGGCTCAGACTTTTCCCTTTTGCTGTAAGAGACAGAGCTAGAACATGGTTGGACTCTCAACCTAAAGATAGCCTGGACTCTTGGGATAAGCTGGTCACGGCCTTCTTGGCTAAGTTCTTTCCTCCTCAAAAGCTAAGCAAGCTTAGAGTGGATGTTCAAACCTTCAAACAAAAAGTTGGTGAATCCCTCTATGAAGCTTGGGAAAGATACAAGCAGATGACCAAAAGGTGTCCTTCTGACATGCTTTCAGAGTGGACCATTCTGAATATATTCTATTATGGTCTATCTTAATTCTCTAAGATGTCACTGAACCATTCTGCAGGTGGATCCATTCACCTAAAGAAAGTTCCTGCAGAAGCTCAAGAGCTTATTGACATGGTTGCAAATAACCAGTTCATGTATACTTCTGAGAGGAATTCCGTGAATAATGGGACGCCTCAGAGGAAGGGAGTTCCTGAAATTGATGCTCTGAATGCCATATTGGCTCAGAACAAAATGTTGACTCAGCAAGTCAACATGATTTCTCAAAGTCTGAATGGATGGCAAAATGCATCCAATAGTACCAAAGAGGCATCTTCTGAAGAAGAAGCTTATGATCCTGAGAACCCTGCAATGGCAGAGGTAAATTATATGGGTGAACCTTATGAAAACACCTATAATTCATCATAGAGAAATCATCCAAATTTCTCATGGAATGATCAACAAAAGCCTCAACAAGGCTTTAATAATGGTGGAAGAAATAGGCTCAGCAATAGCAAGCCTTATCCATCATCTTCTCAGCAACAGACAGAGAATTCTGAGTAAAGCACCTCTAACTTAGCAAACATAGTCTCTGATCTGTCTAAGGCCACTTTAAGTTTCATGAGTGAAACAAGGTCCTCCATCAGAAATTTGTAGGCACAAGTGGGCCAGCTGAGTAAGAAAGTCACTGAAACTCCTCCTAGTACTCTCCCAAGCAATACTGAAGAGAATCCAAAAAGAGAGTGCAAGGCCATTGACATAATCAACATGGCCGAACCAAGAGAGGAAGGAGAGGACGTGAATCCCAATGAGGAAGACCTCATGGGACGTCTCTCAAGCGAGAAGGAGTTCTTTATTGAGGACCTAAAGAAATCTGAGGCACATATAGAGACCATAGAGATCCCATTAAACCTCCTTCTGCCATTCATGAGCTCTGAAGACTATTCTTCCTCTGAAGAGGATGAAGATGTAACTGGAGAGCAAGTTGCTCAATATCTAGGAGCCATCATGAAACTGAATGCCAAGTTTTTTGGTAATAAGACTTGGGAAGGTGAACCTCCCTTGCTCATTAGTGAACTAGATACTTGGGTTCAGCAAACTCTACCTCAAAAGAGACAAGATCCTGGTAAATTCTTAATACCATTACCATGGGCACCATGACCTTTGAGAAGGCTCTGTGTGACCTAGGGTCAAGCATAAATCTTATGCCACTCTCTGTAATGGAGAAGCTGGGGACCATTGAGGTACAGCCTGCCATATTCTCATTAGAGATGGCAGACAAATCACAAAGACAAGCTTATGGATTAGTAGAGGACGTGTTAGTGAAGGTTAAAGGCCTCTACATCCCTGCTGATTTCATAATCTTAGACACTAGGAAGGAGGAGGATGAATGCATCATCCTTGGAAGACCATTCCTAGCCACAGCAGGAGCTGTGATTGATGTTGACAGAGGAGAGCTAGTCCTTCAATTAAATGGGGACTACCTTGTGTTTAAAGCTCAAGGATCTTCTTCTGTAACCATAGAGAGGAAGCATGTAAAGCTTCTCTCAATATAGAGTCAAACAAAGCCCCCACAATCAAACTCTAAGTTTGGTGTTGGGAGGCCACAACCAAACGCTAAGTTTGGTGTTAAACCCCCACATTCAAACGCTAAGTTTGGTGTTGAGAGTCCACAATATTGACCTGATCACCTGTCAGGCTCCATGAGAGCCCACTGTCAAGCTAGTGACATTAAAGAAGCGCTTATTGGGAGGTAACACAATTTTTATTTATCTAATTTTATTTTTATTATTCTTTTATGTTTTATTAGGTTCATGATCATGTGGAGTCACAAAACAAATACTAATATTAAAAACAGAATCAAAAACAGCAGAAGAAACAGCACACCCTGGAGGAAGGGCTTACTGGCGTTTAAACGCCAGTAAGGAGCATCTGGCTGGCGTTCAATGCCAGAACAGAGCATGGATCTGGCGTTGAATGCCAGAAACATGCAGCAATCTGACATTTAAACGCCAGGATTGCTCACTGAGGAAAGCTGGCGTTCAACGCCAGAAACATGCTGCAGATTGGCGTTGAACGCCCAAAACAAGCATAGAACTGGAGTTTAATGCCAGAAACAAGCATCAATCTGCCGTTAAATGCCAGGATTGCATGCAGAGGACGTTTTACACGCCTCATTGGTGTAGGGATGTAAATCCTTGACACCTCATGATCTGTGAACCCCACAGGATCCCTACCTACCTCAACTCACCCTCTCTCTCTTTTTCACACAATCCAATAAACATTCTTCTCCAAAACCCTTCACCAATCACCTCAAATCTCTCTTCCCCATCACCTCTTCACCACTCACATCCATTCACTCTTCCCCATAAACCCCACCTACCTTCAAAATTCAAAATCTCTTTCCCAACCAAACCCACCCTAAATGGCCGAAACTACTCCCTCTCCCTTCCCTATATAAACCCCTCTATCCTTCTTCATTTTCACACACCACAACCCTCTCTTCTTCACCTTGGCCGAAACCACACACATCTCCCTTTCCTCCATATTTTCTTATTCTTCTTCTTTTCTTTCTTCTTTTGCTCGAGAGCGAGCAATATTCTAAGTTTGGTGTGGTAAAAGCATAGCTTTTTTGTTTTTCCATAACCACTTATGGTACCTAAGGCCGGAGAAACCTCTACAAAAGGGAAAGGGAAGACAAAAGCTTCCACCTCTGAGTCATGGGAGACGGAGAGATTCATCTCTAAAGCCCATCAAGACCACTTCTATGAAGTTGTGGCCAAGAAAAAGGTGATCCCTGAGGTCCTTTTCAAGCTCAAGAAAAATGAGTATCCGGAGATCCAACATGAGATCCAAAGAAGAGGTTGGGAAGTTCTGACCAACCCCATTTAACAAGTTGGAATCCTAATGGTTCAAGAGTTCTATGCCAATGCATGGATCACTAGGAACCATGATCAAAGTATGAACCCGAATCCAAAAAATTATCTTACAATGGTTCGGGGAAAATACTTAGATTTCAGTCCAGAAAATATGAGGTTGGCATTCAACTTGCTTATGATGCAAGAAGATGCATGCCCCTATACTAGAAGGGTCAAGTTTGATCAAAGGTTGGACCAAGCCCTTATGGACATATGTGTGGAAGGAGCTCAATGAAAAAGAGACTCAAAAGGCAAGCCGGTTCAACTGAGAAGACTGGACCTTAAGCCTGTGGCTAGAGGATGGTTGGAGTTCATCCAACGCTCCATCATCCCCACTAGCGACCGATCTGAAGTTACTATATATCGAGCCATCATGATCTATAGCATCATGATTGGAGAGGAAGTAGAATTTCATGAAGTTATCTCTCTTGAATTCTACAAAGTAGCCAAAAAGCCCTCCACCATGGTAAAGCTAGCTTTTCTTCATCTTATTTGCCTTCTATGCTACTCAGCTGGAGTTATCATAGAAGGAGACATTTTTATTGAAGAGGATAAGCCCATCACCAAGAAAAGGATGGAGCAAACAAGAGAGGCCATCCATGGATCTCAAAAGATGCATGAGGAAGCTCATCATCAAGGAATCCCTGAGATACCTCAAGGGATGCACTTTCTTCCCAACAACTATTGGGAATAACTCAACACGTCTCTAGAAGACTTGAGTTATAACATGGACCAACTAAGCGTGGAACACCAAGAGCACTCAATCATTCTCCATGAGATTAGAGAATATCAAAGAGCAATGAGGGAGGAGCAACAAAGGCAAGTAAGAGACATAGAATAGCTCAAGGACATCATTGGTCCTTCAAGAAGAAGGCGCCACCATCACTAAGGTGGACTCATTCCTTGTTCTTATTTCTCTGTTTTTCAGTTTTTAAGCTTCATGTTTAACTATGTTTTGTGTCTTTACTTCATGATCATTAGTAACTATGACTTAAGGCTATGAATAATTCCATGAATCCTTCACCTCTCTTAAATGAAAAATGTTTCTAATACAAAAGAACAAGAAGCACATGAGTTTCGAATTTATCCTTGAAATTAGTTTAATTATATTGATGTTGTGACAATACTTTTTGTTTTCTAAATGAATGTTTGAACAGTGCATATTTTTTTATCTTGTTTATGAATGTTAAAATTGTTGGCTCTTGAAAGAATAATAAATAAGAGAAATGTTATTGATGATCTGAGAAATCATAAAATTGATTCTTGAAGCAAGAAAAAGCAGTGAAGAACAAAAGCTTGCGAAAAAAATGGCAAAAAAAATTGTTATAGAAAAAAAAAGAAAAAGCAAGCAGAAAAAGCCAATAGCCCTTAAAACCAAAAGGCAAGGGTAAAAAGGATCCAAGGCTTTGAGCATCAATGGATAGGAGGGCCAAGGAGGTAAATCCAGGCCTAAGCGGCTAAATCAAGCTGTCCCTAACCATGTGCTTGTGGCATGCAGGTCCAAGTGAAAAGCTTGAGACTGAGTGGTTAAAGTCGTGATCCAAAGCAAAAACAGTGTGCTTAAGAGCTCTGGACACCTCTAACTAGGGACTTTAGCAAAGCTGAGTCACAGTATAAAAAGGTTCACCCAGTCATGTGTCTGTGGCATTTATGTATCCGGTGGTAATACTGGAAAACAAAGTGCTTAGGGCCACGGCCAAGACTCATAAAAATAGCTGTGTTCAAGAATCAACATACTTAACTAGGAGAATCAATTAACACTATCTGAACTCTGAGTTCCTATAGAATCCAATCATGCTGAACTTCAAAGGATAAAGAGAGATGCCAAAATTGTTCAGAAGCAAAAAGCTACAAGTCCCGCTCATCTAATTAGAACTAATATTCATTGATATTTTGGGATTTATAGTATATTCTCTTCTTTTTATCCTATTTGATTTTCAGTTGCTTGGGGACAAGCAATAATTTAAGTTTGGTGTTGTGATGAGCGGATAATTTATACGCTTTTTGGCATTGTTTTTTGGTAGTTTTTGATCTAGCTACTTTTAGGGATGTTTTCATTAGTTTTTATGTAAAATTCACATTTCTGGACTTTACTATGAGTTTGTATGTTTTTCTGTGATTTCAGGTATTTTCTGGCTAAAATTGAGGGACCTGAGCAAAACTCTGATAAGGAGGCTGACAAAGGACTGCTGATGCTGTTGGATTCTGACCTTCCTGCACTCGAAATGGATTTTCTGGAGCTACAGAACTCCAAATGGTGCGCTCTCAATGGCGTTGGAAATTAGACATTCAGAGCATTTCAGAAATATATAATACTCAATACTTTATTCGATATTAGATGACGTAAACTGGCGTTCAACGCCAGTTCCATGCTGTATTCTAGAGTCAAATGCCAGAAACACGTCATAAACCAGAGTTAAACGCCAAAAACACGTTACAACTTGGCGTTTAACTCCAAGAGAAGCCTCTGCACATGTAAAGCTCAAGCTCAGCCCAAGCACACACCAAGTGGGCCCTGGAAGTGGATTTCTGCATCAATTACTTATTTTTGTAAACCCTAGTAACTAGTTTAGTATAAATAGAACTTTTTACTATTGTATTAGGTGTCTTTTGACAATACAGTCTCTTGACCATTTGGTCTTTTGATCATTCATGGGGGCTGGCCATTTGGTCATGCCTAGACCTTCATCACTTATGTATTTTCAACGGTGGAGTTTCTACACACCATAGATTAAGGGTGTGGAGCTCTGCTGTACCTCGAGTTTTAATTTAATTACTACTATTTTCTATTCAATTCAGCTTATTCTTGTTCTAAGATATCTATTGTACTTCAACCTGATGGATGTGATGATCCGTGACACTCATCATCATCCATCCTTATGAACGCGTGATTGACAACCACTTCCGTTCTACCTTAGAACGAGCGCATATCTCTTGGATTCCTTGATCAGAATCTTCGTGGTATAAGCTGAAATTATTGACAGCCATTCCTGAGAATCCGGAAGGTCTAAACCTTGTCTGTGGTATTCCGAGTAGGATTCAGGGATTGAATGACTGTGACGAGCTTCAAACTCGCGATTGTTGGGCGTGATGACAAACGCAAAAGAATCAATGGATTCTATTCCGACATGATCGAGAACCGACAGATGATTAGTCGTGCTGTGACAAGAACATTTGGACCTTTTTTACTGAGAGGATGGGAAGTAGCCATTGACAACGGTGATGCCCTACATACAACTTGCCATGGAAGGGAGTATGAAGGATTGGATGAGAGCAGTAGGAAAGCAGAAATTCAACAGGAATACAGTATCTTCATGCGCTTATCTGAAATTCCCACCAATGAATTACATAAGTATCTCTATCCTTATTTTTTGTTTATTTATTATTATATTCGAAAACCACTATAACTATTTGAATCCGCCTAATTGAGATTTACGAGATGACCATAGCTTGCTTCATACCAACAATCTCTGTGCGATCGACCCTTACTCACGTAAGGTTTAATACTTGGACAACCCAGTGCACTTGCTGGTTAGTTGTGCGAAGTTGTGAAGAAAGTGCTGAGTTATAAATGGGCATACCAAGTTGAGCACCATTATTAGAGATCACAATTTCGTGCACCAGTAGTACTATTTTAGTTATTTTGGATTGTGATTAATAAATGCATATCCTTTAATTTCTTCGATAGTAGATAGTATACGACTGATGTATAGTATTAAATTTGAATTTATATATTTAGTAAGACTTGGGTGATAATGCATCTATGTAGCATAGAGTTATGATTAAGACTAACAATTAGGTATTAGAACCTAAACTATAGAAAATCTTTTGTGTTGTAATATAAAAAATTTTCTGTACGAATATGATATTTGAATTAAAATACCTTTCACTGATAAGAAAATGCATTTCATGCTTGGATAGTACATAATTAATGAGTCTACCTTCGACTGTATTAAGCCTAAAAAAAAGGTCTAGTGTCATTGAAAATGAAGTATGTGATGAACGTATTAGTAGTATCTGAAATTGCTGGAGCTAGTATCTTATTTACATTCTGGATATATGAATTATAGTAAAAATTGGATTCTTCTATTCATTTGCATCTATTAATTGCTTTCTTATCTGTTGTTGTCAAAGTATTAGTTGCTAACTTATTGAGATCTTGTTTGTATAATTTGTTTCTATATAAATATAATTATTTAAAAACAAACTTAAAAGGAGAATCACATAATGAATCTTTTGAAAAAAAAATTATAGGAAGATGGAATCTGCTAAAACTAACATGAAATAGAATTAGTAAAAATCAAATAATATTTTTGAGATAGTATTTTACAAATTGGTAGCTTCCACGAAGAGGTTCAGGTAGTTTTAAACAATAACAGTAACTAATATTTTCAATTAAATTTTTATATTTAAGAAGAAAATATAGTAGTATGTGTCCAAGACGAATTAAAATTTGTGTTACTTCTTCTGTATCTAGTCATTTAAATAGTTTATTAATCAGTGTATTATTAGTAGATATCTATTGAGACTGTTTACTAATAGTACTGTGAGGTCATGATATTGGAATTTAATTCACAAAATCTTAGTCGTTAGTAAGAATTATTTTTCTGACCTATTAGACAGTCCAAAAAAATTTATTTCATTCTTCATTCATGAAGCACTATAACTTAGAACACGTAAAGGGTGGTTGATGAAAAAAAAATGTCATTTTACAGCAATAACCCAATAAATTGTGTTGAAGATGTAGAGATAACAAAAAATAGTATAATATATATATATATGTCAAATTTAGTGACGCAATTTGAATAAAAGTAGAAGCTATAAATACTTTAACATTTATTTTTTAAAATTTTTTATTTAATGTTTCCATTGAATCACATCAATATAATGACAAGTTTGATGCAAAAAATAGGATCAAGATATGATAATATAGAGGAAGATATTTTAAGATATTATGCATGTATAATGCATGATTCATGAGTTAACCTTAGATTATATTGAGTCTCATAGAATAAAAGGTCTACTACCATTAAAAATTTAGTATATGGTAATTTTATTGGTAGTATCTAAAGTTTCTTGAGCTAGTATCTAAAATATTCATGGACTGCCCATTAAGATACATTAAATATTGGAGGTGCTTTCTTCTAAAAATAGAGGTGGATTCATTAGTTTCGTACTACACTTAGTTTTTTGTATTAGTAGATCTACATATAAAATTTTATTTTCTACAATTCAGGTAAGATTTTTCAATCCAACTATTATGTTAAAAGATATCTATTGATATTGTTCACCCATATTAGTGTGAGGTTAAGACATTAAAATTTGATTCACAAAATCTAAATCTTTATTAAGAAATCTCTTTTTTGACCTATTAGACAGTTGAGAACATTTATTTCATTATTTATTCATGAAGGTCTATAACTCATAACTGTCAAGGATCATTGATTAAAGAAAATGTCACTTCACAATAGTAATCCAATAAATTATATTGAAGATATAGGTATAATAGAAAATAGTAATAAGAGTATCATCGAATAAGATAGATAATTAAATTCATAGTTAGCTAAAAATTAATAAAGACAAAATTTTTGTAACATGAATTAATGTTTATATATTTCTTTAACATATACAGAATAATGTAATATGTGCTCGTATTGCTTTTTTTACTTTTGCTCAAAATTCTTTTTTCTTGCTCTAAGTTAATTGACTTGTTGCATATTAGTTTCATTTATTAATTCAATTATAGTAATTTTATATTATTGTCGGTGTAAATTATATGGCTTAATTTAATTCAATTATTGCCATTTTAATATCTGAAAGACAAAAAAATTTGGAACACAACATAACAGAGTTAAAATATTTTTTAAATATTTATACTTAACTTGAATGGATGTGAATTTTTAAATATATACTTCAAAATCTAGCACTGATTCATTTGTTGTGATATTGTTAGGAAATGTTATAAATAAATTATGCTATCAAAAAAATAGTATTAGGTATATATTAACAAAGTGGGGATTTGCTATTCAATGAAGATGTAGTAACTTTACTTAACTCTTCCATTTTAAATTTTACTGAACATTATTTTCTCATTTTATATCTGGATTTCATTAACTATAAGATTTGATTGTATTTTTAATAGATTTTTTTTTAATTTTGTGAATCATATACTCATTTATTATGATTAAATTGTTATAGGCTAACAATTTATGGAGCAACTGAGAAAAAGTGAAAGCTATGTTAAATATGAATTAGACATGAAAAGATACGTTGTATTGAGTTGGTGATATTTGGTGAGAGTTATTGAAAAATATATGTGAATATAACTCAAGCACTCTAATATTTTTGTGCCTTTTGAAAAGCTAGTACTTTTATATTTGAAACTTTTTTTTTGTTTAGAGTGCTTCAATTGTGAACAATATTTATATTTATATTTTTTAGTGTTAAATATATACTTTAAATTCTTTTTTAAATTTTGTACAATGTTTTATTATTCTTTGATAAGATTTGGTAATTCTATTTCTTTAATGAAACAGAGACAATTAAAGCTAATAAGAGGCTTAGAGACAACAATAGGTAAAAACTAATATTCGATATTAATATATAAACAGCCAATTGATTGATTCATCATCAAATAGTTATAGACTTAGTTCTTAAAGGAAGCTACATAACACAATAAAGAAAGACAAAGATCATAAACATCTGATGCTAAATTTCATAAAAGTCTATCTTGATTAAGAAATTATAAATAAATCCTAAACTATGCCTTCAAAATAAAACATAAAGTAGTGCTAATAATATCTTAAAAAATAAAGCTCTGGCTGTTGTCATAATACTAACATAGTAACATATTCAATCTCTAGTCCATAATTTTTTTGTCTTTCCTCTTTAACACCTTTGTAGCAGATGTTTGTGGGCATTTGTCTTTGTCAAGATCAACAACAACTTGTTGTATAACCTCACTTGAAAGTCTCTTTTGTGATGACCTAAGACTACCGATGGTAATTATTTTATTCACTGACTCCTATAAATGATGATAGAGATGTTGGGTTATTTTATTTCACCAAAGAAAGATAAATTATGATTTGTGTTCTTATCTAAAATTTATGTAACAGAAGATGAAGATAAAGGTACATTACTTAGCAAGAGAAATAGAACGATCATCTCCAAGACTATGAATAAGCCCAAAAGAATTGTTCGTTGAACTATCATCCACCAACTGGAGCATAAATGAATAGAATAGTTGGAATATTAATATTTTTTATAAAGTGAGCGTGACTCTAAATGCTAGAAAATATTTGATGATACAAAAAACTTTACAAATCCAGAATCTTCGTCAAGCTTATGAGTAAACTTTTTTATAGTATCATGGTCATCAGAGATCCTTCTAACATTATAAACCACATTATTTCTAGCGATATTGATAGCTTTAATATTGATCTTGAACATATTTTTGTCCAATATTACATCATGGTTGCTGGGATAGTTATTGGAGTTGTCGTCCTATATCGATGTGAAAAATAGTCCAATTAAATTTATGAATATTGATAATGCTTTTTAACTTATTGTAGCGGGATTTTAAAATGGTGGGACTATAAAATCATTTATTAGTAAAGTGTAATTGACTTGGCATTTAGCTCTAACAGTTTTGGCTTCCATTTCAACTATTGATTTGGCCTCATTCTCTCAAACCTGATAACTGAATAAGGTAATTCGAAAATTTGGACAAAATGGATAATTTACTGCATAGACATTGTATATTAAAGAAATACCTCAAAGATACAAGTACCCCTTCCTTCACACAAGAATCACAACTAAAGTGATCTCCTATTGGTTTAGCTTTTTTCTGACACACTATGCAGGCAGCATAAAACCAATTATCCTTGTCAACATCCAATGCAACAATTGAATCAAGGATCCATAATACACCTCCCTGATATGAAAAATTTAGTTTAGATCCAATTGTGTATTCTGAATTCTACATGTTATTTTGAGATGAACCTGTAGATTTATTTCAACATATTATATTCATTGTGTCTTTAGTATATATATTGTGGGCGTGTAATTTTAACATACATATAATTTACTAATTGTGATGCTAGTGATAATTACAATAACACATACATATGTAGAATTCAAGACATTCTCGATTCTTTTTACAGTAACTAATCCTTTGCTAAGTTCTTCAATTGGCGAATAGTGGTAAATTCAAGAGGATATGTGGATGATTTCCCGGGATTCAGATGACCCAAAAGTAAGTAACTTTTTCTTGAAGTCAATAACCTCCGTTATCAGAGGATTGATATGTATGTTAGATGCATAAAATGAACTTTGAATACTCCTATTACCTAAAAACAAAACTCAACAGAATTAGTTTTTATTATAAGAGTTGGTGATCTAACATAATTTAATTAGGAGCATGTGTGGAGTATATTACCTTTGTAAATGCAAAGTCGAAACAATTGGAAAATGACAATTAGAGGTTTAGAAGATTCTCGTTCAAGAAAAGGGAAAATACAGTCGACTAATTCACCAAATAGAGTGCAACTGGTGGTGTTTTTACTATAATGAAAAAGTTGTTTGTTAGCAATCGGTGAATTTATTGTGTTGTTAATATTCATTCAAGAGACACTGGTTTAAGAATTGAAGAAAACACACTCTATGTCTTCCAACAGTATAGGACCAGGCACTTGCTATCTTTCCCATTCTTTGTTACTAATTCCCTTGGTATTTTTTTGTCAACTACCTTAGCAATAACATCTGATATTGTTATAATGAGTCCATGTATACATGAGGGGCAACAATTAGAAACATATAAGTTTCCATGAAATAGTCTAGCATGCAAAAAAGACATCAAAAACACAATTGAATACTAACCAATGAGTTGATTTTTATGAATCATGCTGGCTTCACAAATTTGGCCAATCGATGTAAACTCAAATTGCTTAAAAGGAAAGGTCGGTTCAAAGACATGCATAACTGTCGTCCTTTGGAGAAATATTAATCTATGTGATTGTTGTGTGCTCTTAATCCAAAAGTTATTAAAACCGACAATGAAATTCTTCATGCACTACATTTCACCCTCCTTAATGACATGGATGAAATTTTTTAATAATGACCTGGGTACTAAAACTTGTATTTTGTTACCCTGGAGTAAGTTTAGATAATCATACTAGTTCAAAGTAATAATAATATTTTCCAAAAAAAGTTGTAAAGAATTTGTTACCTCATAATTACATAGGACCATCTCCATAATGGTAATTGAGTTTTGATCTTCTCTTTAAAAAACAACCCAGAGTATAGCCACCCATACATTAAATGACCAATCCAATTTTTTAGCACTAACAGCCTGCAACATATCATATTGGTTGGCTATGTTAGAAAAAAAATTTTGGAAGAAAATGGTATTTGCGTTTTAAGGATATGAGAGGAATGGTAATAAGAAGAGTATATGGATTATAATCAAATGAAGGTGTTCATATATTTATAGCCAAATCATATCAAGCTTCCGTGGCGGGATCTTTTAAATTCAATTTTTTTGAAGTTTTATAAATAAAGCTATTTGAAGATTAAGATTATATATAGGGTTAGTTGTTGTTTGCAATGAAGTTGAATATATAAGAATGGCATATAAGTAAGCTTACCGAATAAGTGTTGAAGGAGAAATTAGAGGAAAGTAAAATGGATATGTGATCGACACATGGCTTAATAGAATTATTCAATGCATGGCCATTCTATATTAGAGAGATATATAATTATTAGCCTATTATCTAGTAAAGAACGTGTTGGTCTAGTGGATAACTAATGTTTTATATTGGTGAAGGTTCCAATACAAACTATGCAATATACTGTGGAAGGGGGTGGGATACGTTGACCCACTGGGTCAACATATTTGGTTGAATTTGAATTTGTCCAATTTTGTGTGGGTTAAATCAGTTTTTTTACGGGCTAATAGTAGAAATGATTAAAAACTTGATCCGAATTGATTTAGGGTTTGATTCACTAATTTTTTTAGTCGAACCGACCGATCTGGTTCAGGTTTAATAACTATTATTCTTAGCCATCCTCCTCCATAGCATCACTGACCAGTTATTACATAATGATTAAAGTGAACCATAATAACGGTATGAGAATTAAAGCACACCAAAATATAACTCATATTTCCAAGTTACACAATAATAAGTGCACTATATCAAAGTTTACAATCC